>NC_140299.1:3526825-4044325 GCF_964211825.1 Aythya ferina | reverse complement strand
TGGCCAGTGCCATGATGGGATGCCACTCAGTGTTTTCTCCATCCCAGGACGTAGAGAAAAGTGCCCACCCTAGTGTTTTTCACCAGGAGAGGCATCCCACCATTTAGTAGAATCCCTCTTGTTTTCAATCCATTACTCCCATTGATATGCTAATAGCCCCTCTCTCTTTGGCTTTTGCTTTTTGCTAACTTAAAAAAGCAATATGACAGTTTATACCTTTCCATTAGTCTAAATGAGTGATGTATTTTTCAGTCCCTCCTATGTTATCACCATGCTCTTCTTTATGTTCTCAGAGAGCTGGGTTCCCTTGGAGTTGAAGATGGTCAGTGCTTTATAGCTTTTGTAGCAGAGGAAATGGTGGGACAGTGGGAACTTGTGTTCTCTGCAGTTATGTATTGACAGCGTGGAGGGATATGATTTGCCTTTGTTTTATTTAAATTTACTGGCAACTCAAGATTTATTTACCAGGTGGCACTCCCTGAAGGAAGATAAATGCCACATAGCAAAGACTTCATCTATTATACAAACAGATTTGAAGGCTTTGCTATTGCATTTCCCTGCCTGCTGCAAGGAGTAAAAATGCCTTTGGCTGAGCAGAGTGATACTTAGTGGCAACATCTTATGACCTTTTGATCAGCTGAGATCTCAAGCCATATTAGTGGACAGATTATGATGTGATGGAAAGAGGGCCAGGAATAGCCTTTTTATCGTGAGATCCTTCCTGTGAATATTCTTTGTTATATTCAGGTGGTTAATCAGCAGGGCCAGGACCACCATTTGAAAGCAGGGGAGTGAAATATTGGAACAGGCAATCCAAACACACTCGAGTTTGCCAGCTCCAGTTGGATATTACAGCTTACAGTTTCTCCCTAATATTACCCTACCCTCCCATTTCTATCAAGCATGGGTGACGTTGCAACATTTGCTATTACTAATAGCCCCATTTTGGCAGAAAAATCTGCACAAAATGAACCCTAAGTCCTTGGACTGTAGGGAGCTGCAGTCCCCAAATCCAAGGGATGCACATTGTGAATACGGATATCTGACACTGAAGGGAAGCACTCACATGGAAATGTCTCCCTGTCATTTCTGAGATAATAACAGTAACGCTTAAACCTATTTCAACCCTATTTAGAAAAAAAGTGTAGGTTTTAAAAAATGTATAGCCCTGCTAGTATTTTTCTTTTCATGGAACCAGAGAGAAATGAGAATAACTCTTACATCAATCTTGCCTACTGCTTGCTCTGGATTTCTCCTTAAACTTTGTAGTAGGTTTAAATTAGCCTCCTTTTTATCTTAATGGCCAATATTAATATTCAGCATCCCAGATAATTGTGCGTGAAGAAGAATGCTCATTCCCTGCTGACTCTGCATGTCGAGAATGGTTGTGCCCAAGTTTGATCTGGCTGCCAAGGCCACTTCTGGTGAGGAAGAAAAGGCGCTGGTGAAGTCCGAATGTTTTCTGGGTCTGCATGAGCCATGCACAGGCAGCTTCTGCTGGTTATGGATTCTGCAATATAGCCCTGCACGTGATAGAGCGGGGATGTCTGAGATGTGCAAGTATTGTTTCTTCTTGAGCCGAGTGATCTGCTCGTTTCTCCATAGAGACAGAAGAGCTGGCAGCGCATGACTCCCAAGCTGCTCTCAGCGTAGTGGGGATGCTGAGGCACCAGGTCTGGAGAACAATAGCTGCCACATCCCTAAGGAAGCTCTTTGAAAATGAGAAGGTTATAGAGGTGGAGGAAATGCACAGCAGGACACCGTCTCCTCTTATCTCCCCCAGCCTCTTCAATCAGATGCCTGCTGGGCTTCCCACTCCTCCTGCCTTTAGCACTAGATCATAGGATCATAAGGCATTATCTGCTGGCATTAACTCATCCACCATCTTCCTGGCATTATAGCTCCCCGAGTCAGGCAACTGCAGCGAAACATGGATGCTGTGAGCCCACATCAGGCTTTAAACCGCATCTTCCAGGGCTGCAGAGATGTCTAAGGAGGAGCTGCAAGGAGGCACTAGCTGCCTGACACCAGTCTCCACTGCCTTTTCTATGGGCATTGCGAAGGGTGGGTGCAACACCAGAAAAGTGCTGCTGCTGAAATACAGCTGGGCAAATATACGTGGGCAATAATACATATAAATACATGGACATAATTCAATAAATACACGGATGAGTTCTGCAGCATTGCAAGCAAAGCTGTTTGAAGAGGTGAGCTTCTCGGAAAGGCACCTGTCTAAGAGTAGCAGCTTCTGTTGGTAGCTTGGAAACCTTACCACAGAGAAGTCTTTGTGCTGTGCATGGTGATCAGGGTGTAAGTATGAAGTGCTTCCACCCTGTAGTACATGGGTCTCTGTGGGAAGCAGGAGCTGGTCTGGGCTTGGGTCACAGCATACCAAGATCTTCCCTCTTAGTGTGGGATTGCCTTAGTGCCGGTGGGTGCCAGTCCCAATATGCTTAGTTCTTCTCAAGGCAAGCTCTTGCACTCAACTTCTTGTAGCTCAGAGGAACTCATAGCTTCAGATCAGCACAGAAGCTCATAGAGAACATCTTACCATCCTCCAGAGCAGTATGGTTAGAGCATATTGTAACTGCTTGAGGTGGGATGCTTTGTTGGGGGCATGCGATTTAAAGTGACAAGTGTTGAAGAGGTAGTACCAGGAAGATGACTGGTGTGGGATGGGAGAAAGAGGAGAGCGGTTTGTTTGTGGAGTTAAGCTGCCTGTGTATAACATCTTTGACATTTTAAACATAGAACATCTGGTTCCTTGCAATTATTCTTAGGCTGCAGACACCAGTGATCTCTAGGTTTTCACTAAGAGTGGTATCATGAACCAGCAAAAGACTATTGTTATAACCAAATTTAGAGCCATACACCTCCCTTCACCTTACAGGAAAGCAATGACCTTAGGCAGGAGAAGGGGAAGGACATTTATGTCATACCAGTGCTTTAGGCTGCATCTGACTTAAGCAAAGTGGTGTCTGGGTACGTTGCTGGGCACAGGAGTGAATATACATGGGTATACTCAAACTACTAGACCTTGGCATGCTTTTGGTCCATGACAACTAGCAAACTCTTAAATCATTCCTAACCATAGATCAGGACTCATCCCAGTGAGCTTTTTGCATTTAGCTGCTGTGTTAGGGGAGCTAAGAGATGGTTGTGAGCAGAGATATGAACTGCTCTGTGCCAGCTGGCCGCAGTGCCTGGGAATATTTCTGGGCACATGTAACTTGCTAGTGGCTGAAGAGGCTCAGACCCAACTGAGAAACTGGACTCCATCATCCTAAACTCCATTTGTCAGCAGCAGGAGAGAGAAGGGAGCCACCATCGGGGCTGATTAAGCCTCTTGTGGTCCTAACATCTCCAAACTGTAGGCAGAGTCTGAGGCCGCTGAGCCTACAGGGCTCAACATGCCAACAGAAGAGAGAAGTCCATACTGGCCCCATAAAGGCTATAGTAGAGTTACATGTCCTGCATATTTACGAGTTACCTCCCCTGCTTCTCTGAGCTCAGAGAAGTTTTAAGTCATTGAGTTTTCTTTCCTGAAACAGCAAGGGCCAATTTCCATTGCAGGAAGAGTGTCCTTCTCCCTTACCATGTGGAGATTCCTTTTTCAGTAGGCTCCAGCCATTAGACTGGTGTTCTGTATAATTTCATTTTAATGGTTTGGTGGCTGGTAGTTAAATGTGTCCATCGGAGACAATTGTCTTAGACAAAAAGCTAATTGTCTGTCGGCTTAGATTTAATAAAATAGCTCATGGAAGGATATGGTGTTATGTCATTTAAGTATAAGGAAACTCTCTGTTTGATAAAGAAAGTTCTGTTTCAAGCTATCCAAATATATGGATGGATTTTTTCACACTGAATCTGAAACCTAGATGAAGAAATAGCTTTGGCTCCACTATTGCAACCAGATTATAATGTGTCGTCATCTTTTCTTTCACTGAAATCTGCTCATTCACAAGATGGTCTGATACAACAAATTGAAGTGTTTTGTTTAAACATATCAAACAAAACATTTTCCCTTCAAGAATACCTCATGTGTTTGGTCACAGTGGGGATGAAGTTATTGATCGAATCTGGCACTTATGTGGAAATGTGACCTTAATCTGCAGGTTCCAGTGATGAATGTATTTTCCCCAGGTGTTTTGGTAAGTCAGATAAGAAAATTATATTTTTGACGTGTTAAAGATGTTCCTTTTTAGACAAAGAAAGTGATATCCCAGCTGTATCACTGAGACCCAGTGCCCTGTGTTGCTTGTTAACAGCTCCACATTTATTGTTTCGGTGTCCCAGTTTGCTATCAAGTATCAATGCACTGCTACATACCAAATAATCAATACTTCTGTCAGTTGAGTATGCCCTGGAAATATAATATTACTGTTAACATCGATCCAAGCAGCAGAAATCAAGGCATCAACCTCTGCAGTCATTATTTGCTAGCACTCTGGGTTTTTGCTTGCAGAGCAGCCAGGTTGAAAATCGTGACAGCCGCTGTCCCCTGGGACTGATGTTTTTGGCACTCCCTCCTTCCGTGCCTAATAGCCAACACGGACATGAGCACGAGCGTATCAGTGCACACATGACCTGCAGATATAGTGCACAGGGATTCATTTCAGCCTTCTGTGGATGCTGGATGCAGCAAAGCAGCTACTGGTGAAATCCAGAGGCAGCAGCCTGATATCGGTGGGGTGGAAGGAGGAGCGGTGCTCCGCGATGCTGCCTGCACACCCCTGCAGGTTTGGCGTGCTGTGCCCTATCCTTAACAGCTTCGCAATGAAGTTGTGAATGAAAGTTTGGCAGATTGATTTTAAGATTGTCAGTCCTCCTAGAACAAGACCGGAATTTCATTAACTAAGACAGAAGCATGATTTCCTATAAGCTCTTTCCAGATTTTACTAGATCCAGATAAATTAAATCAGTATTTTATCTGTACACCACCAAAATTAGTTGGCACGGTGCTCCCCACACAGGAATAATATTGTTCCAGTCCCTTGTATTTCATCAGGACCTGCATTATGGCACTGATAGCATTTCTTTATGAGGAGCTCTGCTTGAAAAACAGGAGTGCTGGGGAAGGAAAACCCAGATGTGAGCAGGGCATAACCTCAGAGAGGCTCATCAAGGAGACGTGGGCATCTGGGAGAAGGTTTGGCTCCAGCAAGCCATAATTCCCCCAAGGAATCAGCTAATGAGAGTGGGAGGAGCCCACCCTATGGCAGGAGCAGCCGCAGCTGCCTGGCTCCAATGTGGACCAGTCTGAGTCTCGGTGACCCCTCTAGTGTGGCTTTCTCTGCTCGGACATCCCTGGGAGACCCGAGAAGCTGGCAGAAATGTGTGTATGTGAGGAGCAAGAGATGTATATTTAATCTTTCTGGGAGGAACCAAGGTCGGGTTTGGTGTTCTGAGAGCAGTCTGATACGCAATGTGATTCTCTGCATCTACTGGAGTTTCCTAAAACTCGTCTTCATATCAAAGATTAAATTTTTGCACTCATTCAGATAGGGAAGAAAGAGCAATTCAGACCCTCAGCCAGCTGGAAGTGGTGTGACCTACAGCTCACGACTGCTACTGTGCAATACGCAGAGTCAGAGAGGAGGTCGTCATCAGCTGTGGCTGTGTGCTGTCAAAAATAAATAAATAAATAAATAAAAAGACACACAAGAAAAAGAGGCAATGTCATTGCTGCACACTCTTCAAAACATTTTTCCTTTCCAGCAGCATCACCTCTTCTCTGTACAGCCTCAGCAGCTTGCTGTAGTTGCTGAAACTGAAACCACAAATGATGTCATTATATCTTTTTTTCATTGGAAGGTGAATGAGTGGCTATTTCTGCCCTTATCTCCTCTTGTAGATAAAATGCCCCAAAATGCCATCATTGAAGTTCAGAGGTCACCGGTGACTTTAAAATCCTCTCCAATTGCCTTGGATCAAAACCAAATGAAATAAAAATCAATGTGTGAGTCAAGAGGCCAAGACACCAAAATGATGTGTCCAACGCAAGCAGCTTGCTGGTTTCGGAGCATTTCTGGCAGCCATCTGCTTGTTTGAATTTGAGGATGTGACGCTTTTAAAAGTCAGAGAAAAAACACACGCTCGACCACAGTCTTCAGATATTTTGCTTGATAACAGGATTCTCTTTTTTGTGCCCATTTTTTTTGCAGCCTCAAGAATGTCCTGTTTTGCAATCATACTGTCAGCAGGTGTTCATGGTACTGAAGCACCATGTTGTGTAATTCTCTAATTTAAGAAAAAAAAAAAAAAAAAAGCTTTTTGAAACCTCAAAACATTATCTCCTCATCCCTCTTCATGAATGAGCAACAAAACAGAGTGTGTTATTAAAACTCAATAGCCCCTCATTTATTTACATAGATAATGATTGGCTGTTTTTAGCTAAAAATATACTTTTTTTTTTTTTTTTCTATTTTTTCACACTACTCCTATTTCAACTCTGTGATGATCTCAGCTTTGTCCTGTGGAACAAAGAAACCGATGTTTTTATGGATGGTGTTAACTGAGACAACGGTGGCCGAATCACATTTAAGAGCTAAATTCCCCTTTTATTCTTGAAGGTGGTTGGGATCAAAGCACCACGAGGCTGGGGCTGGAGGGAGAAACTTGAATTCACAGTGCATCCTTCCCGTGAACAAATAAAGACATCATAGATCCTCTTGCTACCAACGTGACCCCTTTAATCAGCAGCATGTCCGCAGCTAAGAAGACGGCATTGTGGTAGTCCATAAAAATCTTTGCCACAGTCAGAGCATCATAAAGCAAATGTGAGATTGTTCCTGGCCCAAAGACTGCATGACATTAAAAGGTTCAGATGGGAGTCAATGTATGGGCAGAAGCAGGCAGGCAGCTGTGGGAAAAGGCTTTTGGGTGCCTCTCGATGCAGCCAGCTGTGGCCAGCTGTTACTGGGCTGTCTGCATGGTGCTGGGAGAGGTTTGGAAGAGGGCTGGAGGCTGTGTAACGAGAGCCTTTCCTCTGCTGGAGAGACAGCCTTGGAGAGGAGATGAAGGTACATTAGCAGAAGTTGTTTACCCTCTTACTTGGCAATTGCGTAGGGAAAACATTCTTTCTGGACTTTAAAAAAAATATATATATGAATAAGGCATTCATAAAGTAATGAAAGCTACATTTTCATCGATTATAATGACTCCATTAAATTCTGGACACTTACCACATCACAATGTTTATCTGCAAGGCAATATTTCCCCATGCTTAATAAAAGGGAACAGCAGGAGGACCGCAGCAAATTTAAGCCACTTCTAGCACTCAGTGTCAGGATTTTAATGGCACCCACATTGCCTTGGCTTCTTTTTATATCTTCATCTTGCTTTATGTGACAATACTTAGTTTTTATGTTATGCTTTTTGCACATAAATCTCAGTGTCTCACGAGGCAGAGCGGGACACCGTACCCATTTTAGAGAACAGAAAAAGCACTCAGTGAGGCAACTTCATTGTGGCCACAGAGCAGGTCAAAAGCACTGCTGGGAGGAGATCTTGATCTTCTTAAATCCCATCCCAGGAGTGTACTACATCTCCAATGGCAAACTTTACCCGCTTGTAGACAGGCTCAAGCCAGGGTGTGAATCTTTTACACCCTGTGTAAAAGCAGTGCAAGAATTAGTCTTTCACTAAAGTGGAGTGAAGGGAGTGGGCATCATCCCATTGGCTTCATGGGGCCCTGGGTTGCAACCAGATAATCTTCTCTGACAAAGTCAAGCACTGAGAGTTGCTAACAGCATGAGAAAAATCACTTTGGTAGAGAAGTAGTGTGGTGCTCCCAGTGTTTTTCTTCCATTTTTTGTCACTGACCGTCACCTGTTGGCTCTTTCTTGAGGGGTTTGCTGTAAGTCCTGTTTGGCACAGAGAAGGGAAGAGATGATCTTCCATGCCTTGAACTTGCCTCTTTGTTATCTTCTGGCCTGAGTGCTTTGAAAGCAGCTTGGGTTCACTCTTCTTTTTCTGAAGCTTTGTGGGATTCACCAGACCCTATGTTGGGGTTCACCCCCTTGTTGGGGTCTGGTGGTGGCAGTGATGTAGGAGGCACCAAGGCATGAGGACAATGCTGTAATTCCCTGTGAAATCTTATTGTGACACTACATCACCCATAATGAACCAGCTGTTTTGGGTAGAAAGGCACCCACCTGCTTAAAAGGAGCCTGTTCCCCAACCTTGTGCGTACATGTATATGGGGGTCCTAAAAACTCCTGAGCAGGGGCTTGATCTTGAAGCCATCCTCCTGGTATCCAGATCAGGAACCTGTGGTGTTCCTAAATTGCCCTTCTGTGTTATAGATGGCCATACTGGCCTTACCACAGACTTTGAGGGACTGCATGTCCTTCCAGCCATGCAGTGATTCAAAATCCTCTTTGGCCATCTCACGCCAGAGCGTTTTCCAAGGAGGCTTTTTTTCTTCTTTTTTTTTTTTTTTTTTTTTTTTTTTTTTTTGTTATTATTCAAGGAAGACAAGGGGGCTGGTGTCTGGCAGCTCCAGAAATCCCAGGGAGCCAGGCTGCCAAACACCCTCTCCCTTTGGCATTGGAAGCCTCCGAGAGAGGAGCTGCCTTTGATTTGCAGTGACGGAGGATATGACGGATGAGCCTCTCTGGGCTCCCTCCTCCTTGGAAATGAGCTGTAAATCTAAATGGATTGTATCCCAGTGAAATCGGCCGATGAATGAATCAATCAGGCGGGCTCAGAAATCTTCCCACTGCTTCCAGGGAGAGGGCGTACTCAGAAACGACTCCCTGGTAATTGAGGAACCATCCTTCCACGCGGCTGCAGAGTGGCTGCCACTGCGGTTTTCCCCATTAAGGCAGCCTATGGTTGTGCAGCTAGAGGAGGGAAGTGGGCAAGAGCATCCTTCCTCAGCGTCACTTAGAGCATGGTGCTTGGACAACATGCCTGCAGACTGAAGCAGCCGGAGCAATCCCAGTTCTAAATCCTGCTGTGGTCTGCCCATACCAGCCTTACTCCCCTGTGAGGCAGCTCTGGAAGGGCTCAAATTAGGGAATGAGGATGCTCGGACTTTAGGTGCTGCAAGCCTAGAGCCATTTGGTAGTGACAGAGCTGAGCTGAGGAGGAACAGGAGTGAAGAAGAGGCTGAAATGACTCAGCTTCCAACATCAGATTTGTTTCTTCCACTCGTTTCTCCCCCATTGCTCAGTTCATTCAAAGCTGTGATCCTTCCTCTCTGTCAGGTGGACAGAGCATCCCAAAGTTTCTGCCTGTAGATAATTGCCTGATGTGCAAAAAAAAAAAAAAAAAAAAAAAAAAGAGCAATCAGCTACACGAGAACTGAGCAAATTAAATGTCTGAGCAGTGTTTCAAAAACGAACATGGGCGGCATCAGAAATTTTCCATCAGCTGTAATAACGCCAATTACTTTGCCAATTGCTGATTCCACCGTGATTTGTTTAGTGCAGCCGTGCTTCAGCCTCTTGCCTGGTCTGATAGGCTTTGTTTATGCTGACTGTTCATTTGCAGACTTTCTCACTGTGTTTTTCTCATGCTTTTATTTCCCCCTGGGCTGAGGTGAAGCCCTGAATCATCCTCCTGCCCCTGCACTCATTGCCAGCCAGGGCAGGCATCACTGAGGGGCAATGAGTTTTGGGGGAGCAAGAGATGCTGCTGCTGTTCCCAACTACTCAGTGAGTACAGAGATGACCTTCCTCACCCCCCTCTGCCACCACGTTTAAAAACCAAGGAATCCTCCCAAGAAGCAAAGCAGCTTGTCAGGGAAAGGGCAGCTGGAGCCTGCCGGGGGCAGTGGCCCTTGGCTGTCACTTGTTTCGGGGAGAGACTTCATGTCTCTCCAGAGGGCAAAGTCACACGAGCACACACGCGCCTGCACATGAAGTGAGTCTCCCTGTAAAGTTATAGGGAGCTTTTCATTGTTGTTTACATTCAAGGCCATGGAAATTAATGGGTGTCTCCGTAGCCACTTTGCACAAGAGCTGTGATTCTTCTGCTAATTGAGGAAGAGAGCTAATCAGGGACATTTAAGGAGTGCATCTGCCTGACTGACAAGTTGAATGTAAACCACTGTGATATCTACCCGGGATTTCAGAAGCTGCTTGAATTCCCTTCCCTGACTTGGATCAGGGATACGGGGGGCTGGATAGCATATCCTCCTCTGTCCCCCTGCCTGAGATGCCAAAAGGTTGCTTCATCTCCCAGGTGCAGAACATCTTCACCTGCAATTTTCCTCCTCCCTTTGCATCACTAGCTCCTCGGTGACAGTGCATTTTGCACGTACCATTCTTTCTCCCAGCTGCTTTATGTGGTTTTGGCTGGCCACAAGGAGTGGAGATGGCTTGTGCTTGTGCCTCCTGGCTTGCCTTCACAGCCAGCTCCCACGTGCAGGTGCCTGGAGAGCACCACCAGCAAGGAGAAAGAACAAAGCCACAATAGCACCGACCCCAGAGACAAAGCCCTGGGAGGATTTCAGCCCGATGAACAGCAGGTTGATCACTCAGGGCTTTGTTGTGCACCTGGTTTTACCCTGGTCTTTCCATGCCAGGCAGCTGGGGAGATAACACGAGCCCACCGTCACTGGGGTGCAGCAGGACTTTTCCAGCCATCCCCAAGGGGCCGTGAAGGAGCCCCCAGAAATGTGAGCTGACCCATGAGGTATCAGATAGAGGTGAGGCCATCAGCTCTCTCTGTTTGTTCCCTGCTATCAGTTTCAGCTTTGCATGGTAAACATGCAGGTGACACACTTTGCTGCCCACAGTCCTTCTTGTCACAAGGAGCTATAAAAGATCCCCTAGATGTGTTTTCAGCCCTCACACTTCATACCAGCCACAAATAGACACAAAGCAGATGAGCTGCTTGCTCACGTCAGAGAAATGTGGCAAGGGGAGTTGGTGGGTGACCCACCTAGTAACCCTAAATGAGGAAAATTAAAGTAGAGGAAAGCTTCAGATGGGATGCAGTTCCTTTTTCCAGCAGTGTCACTGCTATGGACCTCATTCCCCATTGCCTCACAGTTTTTGTTGTCCTCCAAACTGCATGTGGGTCTGAAAACTCCCTTTACACAGTCCAGTGGTAATATTTTTCATCCACTTTACATTCACTTCAGCACAGCTGCCATGGTCACCAGCTGCAAGCCTTTTTTTTTTTTTTTTTTTTTTTTTTTTTGTGAAATTGAGACACAATAAAAATATTTTTCCAAGTCACAAACCTACTCTGTGGTCAGGTTAAAAATAGATGAGAACAGCTCCTACCTCCTGTCTTATCTGCAGGACAGCCTCCCATTCACAGGCAGCTTTTGTGTGATTATTTGTGGAACTGTCAGTAAGCTCGTACCATATTCAATTAACCTTCAGCTAAACCAAACATTTTTAATGTCTTGGGCATACCCAAAGATTTTCCTAGCCAGAAAGCAGGCAAATCAAGATCAGTGAAGATTAGCCCCAATATCTTTGGCCTTTTTCTTTATTTCACCCCATCCTGTATAAAATTACTGAGCACTGTTGTGGGGTCATGACGTACCTAATTTTGCTTGTGTGTGCTGTGATCCCGTAATTCACCTGGAGATTTAAAATGCCAAAGGGATCACAGGGCTCAGGGTGGCTCTGTGGGTATGGCTGCCATGGTGTTAATTTTAGGGAAGGATAGGTTATGTTGCTGCACTGGGGTGCTGCCCCGCGGACCCATTACTTCGTGCCCTGCATCCGAGGTTGGAGGTGGGCACCAGCTGACTAGCCCTGCAGGTCTGTCTGCTGCTGGCTAACCTGATGTCTTTGTGGGGCCATTCAGCAAAGGAAATAAAGGAAAGTTTGTCATCAGTCTCATTAGGGAGACTTCACTATTAGATTACTAAGTAAAACCCAGTGGGTTCCCCTCTGGGTATATTTTCCAGCATAGCAAAAGGGAAGACAAGCAGTGGTACTGATGCAGGTCTCACACTGAGCACTGAAGGCTTTACTCATGTCAGACTAATGGAGACTTTGGAGACTTGCTTCTTCTCTGGTCCAAGACTGCAGAATACAGTTTTGCATGAAAAGACAGGGGAAATACATTTCTGCATGTTTATGTCCCCATCCATGAAATGGGAACATTAGTAATTCTCTATCTTGCAGAGAGTTAAAAAGCTAAATTAATTACTGTTCGTGAAGCTAATTGAGATTCCCAGATGGGCACTGTTTGGTACATTGTAATTATTATTATTATTATTATTATTTCAATTGAGACTTGGCTCCATATAATTAGTTTGCCATATCTGCAACCAGGTAGGCTCTCTAAAGCTATTTGGAGGCATTCCTCAGGGGACTGGCCCACAGAGACCAGAGTGGCATGGGGAAGCAGTGGCAACCAGGGCTGAGTGGTCTTCCAGCTCTTCTTCCTCACCCCAAACCTGCTCCCGTGGCTGTGCTCTTCAGAAAGTCACCTGTCTGCAAGGGAACAGAAACCATTTAGGAAACCATCCCTATGACAAACATGTACGCCGTTATAAATTATTATAGTAACTTGGACATGTGTGTGTGCAGTGGAGCAAAGCCCAGAGGTGGATAAAGTCCAGTCCAAGGAGGGAAAAGGTTTTCTAAGAGCATTTAAGTGTCTCTAGGCTTGGGCATCAGTTTCTGCCGGGTTAAGCTCTAAATAAATTATTGTGTACTGTGCACCAGTCACACACTGTTTTAGTTCACGCTCGCAGGTGCTGCCTAGCTCAGTAATACTGAGTTAGCTCAGTATTTGCAGCAAAGTCAATAAACACTGAGGCTGTCATTACTGAAGATTCACTTGTCAAACACCTCTCCCACTTAAAAGTAGCACAACAGTAGTAGAACAAAAAGACCTACTAAAATGGTGCTGGTTTTAAAGCAAAACATCCCTTTAACATTATGTAAGAGCTATAGGAAGTATGTTATTTTATTTATGAATGTGGAACTCTGTCTCTTCAATATTTCCTGAGTCTGGGTTTGTCTGTTTTGCTTTTCCTTTCCTTTCATAAATAAGCAATAATTGACATTGAGACATTCAAAGGAGTTTTAAGGATCTTGAATCACCAGCAGCTTTGCCAGAGGTTTCATCTGAGAGAAGCTAAGTCAGTATGAGCTGGAATGCTGGGGGAAGAAGACAAAAATAATCAAGTCAATGTGTCAAAAATGGCTGTGCAACTTAGGCTGAAGTTGTGCTTGTTTACAGACAGCATGTTTTATCCAACCGGTTCCTGCTCTGCCCAACATCAGCTGTGAAATGTCATTCTGTAGGATTGTGCTGATAGTTTCCCCTGCAATTCTTCTTCTCTTCCATACCTGAAATGTTTGATCTGTTCCTGCTCTCAAGGGCTTTGAAAGGATCTGAAACTGCCAGGGCTGCTCCATTTCATCTGCTTCTTGTGTTTCACATTGCTGCAAATGGTGGTGTCAGCACAAGTTTTGAAGCAGGTAGTCCAGTTACATTTTGCGTGTGTGAAGCTCAGAGATGGGCTCAGTGCTGGGAAAATGGTTTTAAGCAAGCTGAGGTGCTTCGTGGTGGTCACATCTCTGTTATGGCTGGAATATAGAGTAGGTACTTCCATGCTTCCACCAAGGCAGGGACACATTCAGCCCAATGCCTATATCCAATGCAATCAATTTTACTGTCATGATTTTTCTTGTGTTCCTGTAATCTTGGAACAGTCCATCTAAATTTGCCAAGATAGGCAAATGTGAAAACATGTTATTTAGCCTAAAAGTAACTGGGAAATGAAAGCATTTTTGCTCATCTCTGAATGAATAGGAGACTAAATTCCATTTTCCAGGACATGTTGGTGGACTCTGGCACATGAATGCCTTTAAAGGTCTGCCACTCTGGCTCCAAAAGATAGAAATGAGCGTTGTCATCGGTGCCATTGTGTCTTTAGGTAGGCAGTGTGGGGTTAAAGGGAGAGAGTTAATGTAATAAATAGATATTTATTCTTCTCTATGTCCAGCTTGAACCTACAAATAATAGAGGCACAACCAGGATGCTTTGGCTTGCTAAGTGTCTCACTAGCTTATCCCATTTTAGCCAATGTACCAATGGAAAGAACAGAAATTTTAGACCTACGTTTGCAGGATTCCCCAGCGTTGCTATCAGCAACCTCCCAAACCAATCCATTCAGTTGGGCCTTTGATGTGCAATTAAGCCCAGGAAAAAATAGCTTTGTATAATGTATAAATAGAAAAGAGGAGAGATAAAGGCAGTGTTGAAGTCGCTTGCTGACAGCTTGGCATCCGAACGTTAAAGGTGCATGCCACTACCTCTGCTTAAGAATGAGTCCTGAAAAATGTCTGCTGCTTTCCAATTTCCATCCCCCTGAAAATTAGCACTTTATTTACTTTACAGTTGCTTCTGTTCAGCTGGGGGGTAGAAATCTGCAAAGCAGACTTGATCTGTCTTACCAGCAAAAATTATTTTTTTTAAGGAAGAAAATGATGGCTGCTCTCTAAGACAGTGTTTTTATTAGATTGTTTTTCTCTTTATCTCTATAAAAATAGAATTCTTGCAGGAAGCTATTAGGTTTACCCATTCTTCCTGATGAATAGCTGGCATGTGAAATATAGACCTCTTGCATGTTGCAAAAGGTCAGAGTACATGATGTGTTCTTTGAGCATCAGGGATAAGGCAGTCAGGCACATTTTGATTAACCTGACAGAAGGGTGAGATAATCCAAGTGGAAGCTACAGTATTTGAATGAACTTCAGCTGTTAATGTCTGCTGTATCTGAAGGTCTGACTGATCTCCTGCCAATTTTATAGTCGTGTAGATCCATGGCCGAAGGGGAGCTATCCTGCTTTACATCAGCGGGAAATTCAATTTCACCTTCTGGAGGAACCAAAAATAACTGGTGCCAAATGATAAGGCAAACCATTCAACTCCAGAACTTCGAGGAAATATATGCAGGAGAAAACAGGCTGACAAAGGGTGCAATTATCATCCTACCATTACCCATCTAAAAAGTCCCAGCTGGGCTTCCAGGCTCCACAAGCAGCCAAAATGGAACTCCAGGCACCAGCAAGAGCCAGGCACACTGAACATCCAAAGCACCATTATCATCATCATCTCTAAAGAGGAGTTGTGCAAAGGCTGAATCAGGCCCCATTTCAATATAAAGCTGGATGGTGTCTCTTGGCTCATCACATCCATCCCCTGTGTCCTGTAAGCCCCTTAATGCAAATCTATTAAGTCCCACCTCATCCTTAGTTTGGTTTCTTGTCACCTCTGCTTCTTCCAGGTTATAGCCTTAATTTATTCATGCCCTCTTCTCTCATGCTAACAGTGTGCAAATGAGCTTAAATAGCTTGCTTATCTCCCTGGTATTAACCTCCGATACAACAGTAGACAGCAAGTGCATCCTGTCTGTCTTGTTAGACTCACAGAAGCCAAGAGAGGTTTTACTCCAATCTGAGGAGCCCAGCACCCAGTTGCTGTATGAGTCCTTGCTGGTTGCTCCTCATGCTGCTGAATTGCTAAAGGATGCTTGGGAACTCGAGGCATCTTCACTGATAACATGGCAGCAAAATGATAGAAAAGTGGTCTCAAATGCTACTTTTCCTGTTTGCAACCTTGCAAAGACCTTGTAAGAAGGTTTTGCCATGCATGGCTTTGTTGTTTTTGCAAGAAAACATGAGATAAAATCTCCTTGCATCTTTTTGTGGCTTCTCAAATGGAGATAAGTGTCAGAGTAACAACAAAAATCTGCAAACAGAAGGTCGGTATCCCTGGTAATAGAGAGTGGGGAGGGCCAGGGCTTGGGGCTTAACTCATTTCTAGATGCATATGCAAAGCAGTAATAAATGAGCTACAGTTTATTATGGGGAGAGCATCAGGTCTTCCAGCTGCTCTATTAGGACTTCAGGCCAGGATATTTAATTATGCCATGGCCTCCTCCTTTAACCAGATTATCCCAGTGACATGGTGACTGCTGTGCCCTGCCAGCACCCTCAGGCATTGCTCCCTCTCCTTTGCTCCTCCTGGCCCTGCTGGCTGGGGAGGGAGGATGCTCGGGCTCACAGAGGGATCACTGGGAGCTCCCTGGGTTTTATCATAAATGAAAAATAAGAATAACCAATGTCTATAAGAATGGTTAGGATTTTTAATGTTATTTAGCATACCTGGGATCTTATAATAGGGAGTCTTTCAATATGGCAAGCATGGAGAAGGGCAGTTTTGGTAGCAGGACTTCTTTCTTATTAATTTGCCCATCTGTGCGCTGCAGAGAGCAGAGACTTGTTGGTGTGTGTCCCCTCCTCTTTCCTCCTGTGCACAGTACCAGCTCCAAATGCAACCACTGTGGTGGGACCTCTCTGTGCCCCCCACATCTCAGCTTCAGTCACCCCCCAGAAGCAACATGCTCATGATCTGAAGGCTGTGGTGTGTCCCAGGAGGATTACAGCTGCAGCAATGCCACCTTCCCAGGTTGTCTTTGGGGGATGCAGCTCTTTGAGCAAAAATCTCTTTTTTCTACAAAAAAAAAAAAAAAAAAAAGCCCTCAGCCTGTGTTGCTTGAGGTGAGCCACCCCAGTGGGGTCCGTTTCCTTTAGCATTTATTTTGTCCCACCACAGTCTCAGTGATTCCTCTGTGCAATGAATTTCACTTCCTTTTTGAGAGGGGATAATAGTCCTTATGGTACTCTGAAGTGCCATGTGAGAGTGGGGCAAGGCTGATAGTATGACTATCACAAGGACCAAATCAGTGAGCGTGGAAGAGAGGCATGGCTATGTAGCTTCCCAGGGAGAGCTGCCAGTTATTGTTTAGGTTTTTGTACTTTTGTAAGAGAAAGTGTGGGGGAAAAAAAAAAAAAAATTACCAAGGTAATGTTTTAATTTTCTCTTTGAAAGGCATGCTTTCTACTGAGAGACATGGAAAAGAGAGGAGGAAGTGGGAAAACATAAATGAGACTGTGAAAAGAACTGGACATTTCTTTTTCTCTTAGAATATGAGAAAATATACTTCCTGATCTATTTTACATAGACTTTTCCCCAAAAAATATTGTTCTTCATCTCTTTTCCTAAATTCTGTCACTATCTCCAGTCCTGAATTGACATGTGACCTGAAGCAAGTGACAATGTCCCTGAGACTTGGTTCACCCTTCTGCAATCCTGCTATCACTGAGGATTTTAATGGTCTTCATTCATTAAACTCGCCCAGCTTCTTTCAGAGCTCGAAGTGAGGGCGGCACTACAAACATGCAAAGTCTGGGGAGAAACTGTCACTCCTGTTCGCTCTAATGAGACTTTTCTCCTAGAGAGGACATATATCCCATCCACTGCTGTCATATATGAGCAACTAGGTCTACGCGCTGCAAAATATTCCTAGAGGTGCCATTCCTCAGTTAGTTTTATGGCAGCTACACCTGGCTGTCTTCTGATAATAGCAAAATTGTGTTTCCTTAATGCAAGTTTCTGGTGAAATTGGTGAAGAATTTTTGGAATATGCGAGGCAATTGCTTTGCATCACCAACAGCCTCTAATTTATGCTGCTGCTTATTATACAGCACTTCAACCAGGCAGGCACCCAAGCCATTTCTCCTGTAGAAGAACAACCTGAGATGGGCTATTTGGGTATGAAATAGGTACTGAAGTCTATCATGGCAGTGGAAAGCTGCAGTCATACATCACTGCATGACATAATTTTTCATCATCTTCTGCCAGCTGAGCTGTGATGAAGGTGTTAGTAAGTTTGTCAATTGTCAGGTCATAAAACTGATCATCAGAGTTGCACGAAAATGTGCAAACCTTTGAAAGCAAGCCAGGCTTTCAGGCTGCTCCAGCAGTGAAATATTGGCCTTAAAGTTTCCGATCCCTCAACGGGGGCCTCAGAGGAGGTACAGGCAGTCCCCTGTGCCCTGCATGTCCATGCCGCATCCACCTTAACATCAACATGTCCCATGTGCTCCTCCAGCAATGTTTCCATTGAGGATGGCCTCTTATTTCAGCAAGGCACTGAATAGATACATGTTGAGTTGTGCAGGCTTCCCAGTCATTTCTTACTCAGCACAAAATGCAGTGACAATGATTATGTGTAACGGGATGAGATAACTAACCAGTACAACACAGTGGTTACGTGAAGTAACAAGCAAGAAAAAAAAAAATCAAGCAAGCTAAAGATCATAGCCTAGAACTGGAGAGGAGGGAATAGCAGATGATTTTGCAGTGGCCACTTGTTGCAAAAGAGCACTTTGGCATTTGGTGAGTAAGCCAAGGCCTGCTCTGTTCAGGGGAGCCCCAAGGTGTTTGATTTACAACCAGCTAAAAATGCTGCAAAACTTTGAAAGTGTATTTACAGCTTTCCTTTCCCCTGTCTGCCTGCTGGCACATATGGAATTATGAGGTACAGGTTTGGGTCATTACTGTGGTTTTACTCATTTGCAATTGTTCCATGCGGCATTTGGGGGCATTTTATGGATCCCTAAAGAACCACAGGCCACCCCATGAGAAACAGCCTGGTAAAATGAGGTGGAAAATTTTCACTTCATGTGTCACTGAAGTTCCTTGGTACCATAGGAAAACTGGGAGGAGAAGAGTTGTGGATCTTGGTTGCATTGCATAAAGCGCTACTTTCTTGTACCAACAAATTTTTTGCTTTGAAAGAAGCTAGACAAGTCTGAAGTTGTTGTGCAGCAAGCACACCATTCTCAGTGGGGAGAGCATCGCGTGCTGCAAATGCACCCAGCCCCGTCCCAGGCAGACCACACAGCCAGCAGGTCCAGGCCAAACTTTCCAAGAAGAGCAGCTGTACAGACCTGTCCCTCATTCCTCAGCCTCACTGGGGACTGGGAGACAGCAGGAGGCAAGGATGCAGCTCTAGCAAGGTGGCCCTGCCCTGCCTTTCTATGTTCTACAGAAGAATGAATTCATCAGAGGTAATCAAAGCATTGGGCCAGTGCACCCATTCCTCCTGGCAAAGCTCACCTCTCTGACCACCTCGTGGCTACCACAGTCTGTTGTCTCCACACCTCACAAGGATGTCAGTCCCTGAATCACTCAAACAAGGTGTTTTTGGTGGGGCTGGGTTACCTACTGGCTACACAGGTCTAACTCCAGAAAGACAGTTGAGGAATGCAGGTATTTGGGACTTCTCTGGAGAGACCCTGCTGAAAGATCTCTGGGGCGTACTGTACTAAGCATAAGCCTGCCACCCCCAGGGTTTGGAAGAGAGCAAATTCCTTCCAGGATTATAGGATTAAGAAGCTGAAAAGTGATTCAAATTCGTCATTAAACAGGAAAAAAAAAAAAAAAAAAAAGAGAGAGAGAGAAAGAGACATGAGGGGAAGCTCTTCAATGCATGCATCACTCGACGTGTTTTCCTTGTAATTAAAGGAAGTTATTGAAAAATATTTGAGGGGATTAAATGCTCAGTGTATATGTGCCGATCAAATAACACAAGAGTCTGCATTCTTCTGAGTAATCAATGGAGTGACTTGAATGGGGAGGTTCAAAAGAGCACAGTTATTGTTAAAGTGCCATTGTAATGGTATTCACCATACTGTACGGCAGATGGACAGGCCCAAGGGTTTCTCAGCAGGGTAACTTTGCTGTGGCTGAAAAAACAAGGACTTGGAGTTCATATGTGGGTATTTCCACACTGATTATTAACATTTATTCTTCCTTTTTTCTGCCTCCCAACCTAAATGCAGAAAGAGATGCTCCTAATTTCCCACAAAAGGCTTGTTTGGGACCAAAACTTCATTTATCACAGAATCACACAGAATTTTCTAGGTTGGAAGAGACCTCAAGGTCATCGAGTCCAACCTCCAACCTAACGCTAACAGCCCTCCACTAAACCATATCCCTAAGCTCTACATCTAAGCGTCTTTTGAAGACTTCCAGGGATGGTGACTCCACCACTTCCCTGGGCAGCCTGTTCCAATGCCTCACAACCCTTTCTGTAAAGAAGTTCTTCCTAACATCTAACCTAAAACTCCCCTGGCTCGACTTAAGCCCATTCCCCCTCGTCCTGTCACCAGGCACGTGGGAGAACAGGCCAACCCCCACCTCGCTACAGCCTCCCTTGAGGTACCTAAAAAGAGCGATAAGGTCACCCCTGAGCCTCCTCTTCTCCAGGCTGAACAAGCCCAGCTCCCTCAGCCGCTCCTCGTAGGACTTGTTCTCCAGGCCCCTCACCAGCTTCGTCGCCCTTCTCTGCACCCGCTCAAGCACCTCGATGTCCTTCTTGTAGCGAGGGGCCCAAAACTGAACACAGTACTCGAGGTGCGGCCTCACCAGAGCTGAGTACAGGGGGACGATCACCTCCCTAGCCCTGCTGGTCACGCTGTTCCTAATACAAGCCAGGATGCCGTTGGCCTTCTTGGCCACCTGAGCACACTGCTGGCTCATATTCAGCCGACTGTCCACCATCACTCCCAGGTCCTTCTCTGCCTGGCAGCTTTCCAACCATTCCTCTCCCAGCCTGTAGCTCTGCTTGGGGTTATTGTGCCCCAGGTGCAGGACCCGGCACTTGGCCTTGTTAAACTTCATGCAGTTGACCTCAGCCCATCGGTCCAGCCTATCCAGATCCTCCTGCAGAGCTTTCCTATCTTCCTTTTGTGCAAGCAAAATAGGAAAGGAAAAGCCTAAGCAAGAAAGGTGGGTAGAAAGAGAATCCAGGTCATAAAAAATGGGACTCATACTATAAACAGGGAGTTGTACTTACCATTATTCTTTGCTCTGTCCTCTGATGGCTTAATTGTAAGAGACCGTTATTTAGCCATTAAGAGTTCATTATGTCCTAAACACCTGGTGTCTAGAAGAGACAGTTTGTCCAAAGGTCTGTAATACTGCATCATGACCACCTTAATGCTCTGTGAGTGTTTGCCCATATATATGGCTCTATGCAGAGGTCTTCACTTTATTATGGCTTTTCTTTTGGGCAGTGCAAGTGCTGGCAATGGTCACAAGTGGCAGGTCTAGCAGAGGAAGGGATCCAAAGCGGATTGGAAGATCATGAAGCTATGGGATTTTTGGCCATTTTACATCAAAACTTGAATTGGATTTCCTTGTGTTACCCATGTCATGTTTTCCTATTTTCAGCAGTCCTACAGGAGAAAAACTCCTGACTTTAGAGAAAACCTGGCCCCAAGGTTGTGCCTGTCTTTGCTTCTGCTCTGCCATACAGCCTAAGGCAAGATGCCTCACCTTGTTAGCTCCATTTGTATTTTACAAATGAGTAGATTAATAATATCCACCTCAATCCCTGGAGCATGTGAGGTTTAATTAATGGATGAAATGTGCTTTGAGATCTTCACATGAAAGGTTCCATATAATTGCACAGAGAAAGGTGATACTTATCTTGTACTTTCTTTTTATTTAGAAACTCACAAAGTTGATGGGAAATCTCTCCTCTCCTCTCCTCTCCTCTCCTCTCCTCTCCTCTCCTCTCCTCTCCTCTCCTCTCCTCTCCTCTCCTCTCCTCTCCTCTCCTCTCCTCTCCTCTCCTCTCCTCTCCTCTCCTCTCCTCTCCTCTCCTCTCCTCTCCTCTCCTCTCCTCTCCTCTCCTCTCCTCTCCTCTCCTCTCCTCTCCTCTCCTCTCCTCTCCTCTCCTCTCCTCTCCTCTCCTCTCCTCTCCTCTCCTCTCCTCTCCTCTCCTCTCCTCTCCTCTCCTCTCCTCTCCTCACATTAATAGACCTATAGTATTCTAAAAAAAGTGCAACAAATAATATCCTCATTTACTAAGACTAGAAGGTCACAGAAGTACCAAAGGTATGGCCATCTGGAGAGTGAGCCATAAGTCTGGTACCAGTGCTGGTCACCTTTAGAGGACATTTTCTCTCTGGAGGTACCTATGGCAGATGTCTGAACAGATCAAGCTGGAGAGGTCACTGCATCCATCCTCCTTAAGGCAGGAGCAGCTCTGTCTCAAACCACTCAACAAACATTCATCTAATTTGCTCTTACATACATCCAGCAGAGGTGAGTCCTTCAGGTGACCTGCACCAACACACAACAATCTTTACCATTTACTAGTTTCTTACAAAGTCTCATCTAAATTTCCTTCACCCCAGTTTAATTACATCATTTCTTATGAGCAGTACCACATTAGTTCCTTTCTCTATGCTTTGGCCACTCATATTAAATCAGTCTGGAATTTGATCTAGCCAGGAAATGAATCAATTTCAGACATCCCATTATCCTTGTGCTTTTGCCTTGCCAGAAATGTCCAAATCAGGATGACTGTTTCCTAGCCAGTGACTTCAGCCCTTTTTAGGCACCTAGAAGTAAACTTTCTTGCAGTGATCCTTAGCACACTGAGTACCCAAATAGAAGCTAATAGATACTCTGAGAGTAAGTCCTGTTTATTTTGGCAGCTCTCTGTACAAGTAAAAGTCTGATTATAGGTATATACATAAGAAAGTGAGGTCTGAAACACTGTACTTTTTTCTCTTCTTTTCCTTTCAACTACTCTGACAAGTCAACCATGCATCTTCTCACTTCCTCCTTCTAAAAGCTAACCAGACAGCATATGCCAGCATCAAAATTTCCCACTTATCTTTTGTTTATCATTCAGTCACCTCAAGCATATAGCAGAAAGTTTGAGCTGACCATAGGGTATGGTATTTTTTAATAACTGAAAGCATGATTTGACCAAGTTGCCATTTAAAAAAAAAAATCACAGTCCAGTCTGCTTTGCATAGTGCCACACAACATCAGTAGGTGCTGAAAATTAGCAAGACTAAGAGAAAAGTAAGCTTTGGATTCCTGTGTTTGATGCTTTAGAGATTAATGGAGTAGGTATTTTTTTAACCTTACAATTATGGTTAATAAAATAGTGGATGAGGAATGGGTGAAATAAGTTTTTTTATTATTTTTATTTATTTTATTTTTATTTTCATTTTGCTCCACAACATGCTTAAGCAAACATGGTCGCCTGATCTGCAAATAACAGTTTCCTTGGCAAAATGGTTTGGGATGGTACTGGAGAACTTTAGTTAAAGAATAACACTTGCAAAAAAAATAATCTGACAGAGAATAAATATTGAACTTTTCCACTTGTTTTCTTCTTTGCATGGAATGTACATGACAAACCTAATTCATAGCTGCTAATGTCGTAGTTAATGTCAACAGAGCTATAGCTGGAAAGGAAATTACCCAAGCTGTCATGATTTCACATCCTTTTTGTAATTTCTTCTCCTGGACAGATTGCTTTTTCATGACGACAGATACTGAAACAGACTGACTAGCCAGGCAACTCAGTGTCATACAATAATGTGCAAGTCATGGAGTTCTGTATACAAAGAAATTACCCATGGAAAGTACCCACCACAATGACAAAAACAGAACAAAGCGCACGACCAGAAGTTAGACAAGTGCAAATTACAGTAAAGGGGTAAATGTTTAACAGATTAAGCCAAGTTGGTTCCTGAGGATCTACTGCCTTACGATATGATGGTTTTGCAGAATATATGATTTGGTTAAACTTTACTGGACTCAAGGATGCAAGGAGTAACAAGGGTAATTGTATGGTTTGTAATATACTGGCAGTAAGGGCAGATGAAGACTGACTTGCTTTACCTTTGGTCTATGATCACCAGAGACCTATTTCAGTAATCTCTCAACCTCAATTTGGCCAACACAAATTGAGGTCCTGATGGCCATCACCTTAAATCTTAGAAATATTGGCACTACAGGAAATCCATACACTATGCAAATAAAATGTCAGTTTTTCACTGTTCTTTTGCAATGGGATGAGGCAGTGGTGAATTATGCCAGGCTGTAAAGTGTATGTGAAAACCATTAGAAAGCTGCTTTAACCAATGAGACTTATCATGATAATAAGTGTTAGGGCTGGTAGTCAGTAGTAACAGGGTCAGTGCCTCAGAGAGCAGCTCATTGTGGAATACCAAGAAAAAGGAAAGTGATTAACTTGAGTTTCTGAGGGAAAATGAGCAGTCCACGAGTTCAGTACGAGATTGTCTGTAGTCCTGCTAAGTCTTTGTTTCTCCTTCCTTCAGCAGCAGGAGAAAATCCCTGCTTCAATATGTGTCTTTCTCACTGCTAAATCCATTAGCATTGGGAATTGCTGGAACATAGAGGAAACCTAAGGATCTGAGCAGGAGAGAGACCCAGGATGTCCTGAGTTCTCATGCTAAACTTTGGCAAAAATAAAAATAATAAGTAAAAATAAAAATCAAATCAAATAAATTAATTAATAAATAATAATAATAATAATAATAATAATAATAATAATAATAATAATGGCCCCTGTAATTTCCTTTTCTCCCTGCGAAGAGGTTAACTCCATAATTATTCTAAGTAACAAGATCTCTGCATGCTTGGCAAAAAGCCAGAGATTCATCTAAATTTGTGGTCTTATTTCCCTGATGTTCAGGCCAATTGGTGCACTCAGGCTGCAGAATGAATTGCAGATGTAGTGATCTCATGTGCTGCGTTGGTAGAAAGCTCAAAAATGTTTACCCTTGAGTTGAATGCAAATGCAAGAAGAAGGATTGACTGCCTGCAATCTGAACATGCAAAAAGGAAGTCATCCTCCCACCTCCCGCAGCTTAATCCTTCACTTTCCTGCCTCATCTTTCCCGTCTGTGAAATGGACACAATTGCAAGGCAAGACTCAGCTTTGCCCTGAGAAACTGGAATGAGCTAGACCTTTGGAAAGGACTTTGAAGATAGATTATTGGTTTTTATTACGGTGTGCAACACTTCCCACCATGAAACATTATATGCATTATATGAGAATAAAGGTATAATTCTGCCTTGCCCAAAAGTAATGCTATCCTTCCACCATAAAATCTTGCTGCTTTGTTGGGTGTAATTCTGTAGGGTTTGACAGAGTCATTTGTAACCATTGCCAGTGCTATGTGGTTCTGTGGTTCTGCACAGCTAACCTGGACCTGGTGTATTTTTTTTTTCCCCTGCTTTTTTGGAGGGGATTATGTATTGTGACTTTTATCTGATACATTTCCTTTCTTCAGGAGGATTAAGCTCCAGTTGTTTTTCTGCTAGCAGTGAGTATCATTTGCAGCCTAAGAAATATGATTTCCTTCTTTTAAAATAGGTCAGACCCTTTTGGGTTTTTAACCACAAACAATGGAGTTCAGAGAAAAATCCAAAGGAATATGGACTTTGGAGCCTTTGTGGCTTCTGATGTGAAACAGGCCTTTCTACTGCACTCAGTTGCTTATCAGTTGTGAAAGAAATGTCTAAAGTTTCCTAATACCATATTAGTTGCACAAATAACTTGTCCTTTTCAAGTAAGTGTTTAATAATTACGCTTGGTTTTAGTAAAGCTTAGTCTATTTTTATACTTTAACAAATTATATTTTCTAGGGGTAGCAGAAAGAAGGTAAAAAATGAGCTTCCTTTCAATTTTCTGATAGGAAACAAGTAACTCTATTTCAGATGTCTGTCTCATTCAGAGCAGTTAAGAATTTCACATCATTTGATATTCTTTTTGAGAAGCCTAGGAATTGGTTACAAGTTCCTACACTCTTGTTAGATTTAAACTCTATTTCATTTTGACTCCAGGGAATTAGTCTGGGTTGAAGTGCATGCATACATGAATCAAATCATGGTAGTGTTGATGTGTCTCCTTTTAACAAAGAGATCTCAAAGCTCTTCATTACGTGGCCATTTCTCAGAATTTCCGTGTCAGGTGGGTATGGTAATTATATCATTTCCAGAACTGTGAGAACCATGTGCAGTATCTTGAGGAGGCAAGGAGGAGAGGCTGCTACATGCGCGTAGGTCGACGCTACCTCAAGTTTGATGCACTTTGTGTATAGCTCAAGCAAAGGGATGCAGATGGGGCTGTGTCTGAGAAAAGATGCTTTTAACTGGTTGAGCAGTAGTAATTTCTGTTTAAATGCTTCCAGTCCCATTGATTTCATCTGGCACAGTTTCAGCAGCCTAGATGGGTGAATGTCTGCTGCTCAGAGCCATCAGTGGCCTTAGGGCTTTCTCCAGTGAGGTGTGAGATGTGGGTTGAGAGACAAAGAGCTTCAGTATGGCTCATCTGTGTGATCTAGCCAGCAGCCCTGGTATAAGAAGGGAAGGGGTCTCATCTTTGGCTGAGCTTGCAAAGGGAACAACCTTGCTCAGTTCTTTGAAAAAAATGATTGAAATCTTGCCTTAGGTGAAGATCCCAAGGTGTAGATCTCAACTGGGTCAATTCTGAGCAGTGCAGCCCTTCATCAGGTATTTTTTGTAGTATTTCCAGGAAGATGGAAGCTTTATCAGCTTCCCACTGAGTAGCTGAGGTGGCTTTTTACTCAGTGCAGTGGCTGACATTGGACGCCATAGGCACTAGACAAAGCACAAAGAAACTAGGAAAGGATGAATGCCACCGCAGAGAGCAGATCTAAAATTATAGTACATCACTCTCTTGTTTCTAAGAGGTACCTTACGGGGCCAGCTCAAGACCCTCAGTAAAAGCTGCAGCCCATTAGGTGCCAGAGCTGTCTGCTCTAATCCTGAGAGACGAACAGCAGGATGGCTGCGGCAGGTCATCTCCTGCTGAAAGGATAACAAAGGCTTTGTGTATCACAGGCAGATGGAAGGATGGATAACAGAAGCACACAGGGAAGCAGGTACTTTTCTAATTACCCAGCAAATACTGCTAACCTTCACAGGCCAGCAGAGCTGCCTTAATGTAGCAACAACAGCCATTGCACCAGCCCAAGGAACAGCAAAGCTGCCATGGCAACATTTTCTCCTCAGGGGGTCCCAGGCAGGAGTCTGGCCAAGCCAGCCCAAATTTCTCCTGTGCTTTCTGCTGTTGTGCTGCCCCTCCAGCTGGCTACGAAAGACAAAATCCAGCCCATACGTTGAAAGAGAGTAAGTAAGAAAGAAACTAAGTAAGAGTAAGAGAGTAATTAAATAAGAAATAGAGTAACTTTTACAAGCAGCAGAAGTGTCAAGCTGGGAGCTACCTCTGGTGTGTGCCGTACTCCAGCCACAGCATGTCAAGGATGCTAACAGTGATGTAACCACAGCCTAGGGAGTGGATTGAGTGGTCAAGCCCAAAGCCCTCTCCTATCCAGCTGACTCAGTGAAGAACCACAGACCACCATAAACCACCAATTTATCTCCAGATCACTGCCTGTCTTTCCTCCCATGTAATCCTCCCACCTAATGCTGTTGGAAAAAAGTTGAGCAACCTGACAGACGTTCAAGGAGTATAGAGCAAGGCTTCAAAGTTGTTTTTTTTTTTTTTTTTTTTTCCCCAAAAAGGATGACACTTTGCCTTTTCCTTTTTAACAAAGCCTTCGTGCAGTGCTCAGCTTTGTACATGCACACCACCACCACCACCACAACCACCCATTTCTCTAAACAAGACACGCCTGCTTTGCATTAATCATTAATTGCCTTGGCTGGAACATGGGCCTCCTGTGTAGATGCTCATAGTGGGACATAGTAGTAAAAGAATCAGTCTTTCTCTTGTTTAATACTGCCTCTCAAGAAACTGAAGATGTCGACTGATGCTTCTTACGTTTTCAAATATTCTCTGTGATGGGAAAACAAAACAAAACAAAACAAAACAAAACAAAAAACACACATTCCCATGAAGTGGCAGTGGTATTAGGGATCGACAAATACATCCCTTTAGTGAATTCAAAGCATCATTCTTTTTTTAATTTTTTTTCTTTTTTTTTTCTTTTTTTTTCTCTATTTCCATGTTGTCATATAAAAATAGATAGATGACATGTATTACATCTCCTCAAATGCAATTGAGTTATCGCAATCAAAATTTTCCTTTTCCTCTCTAAATTTATGCAAGGAAATAAATCACAGCTATAGTCATGATGAATGCCTGTACATCTTTGTTACAGGCATTGGTTACATCTTTTGTGTCCAGAAGAATGAATAAATATGGTAGTCATGGATGTTGTTGATAGTCTTATTTCAATGCTAGATGTGATTAAGGTGTGATTAGTATAGGCATGATTGATAAAATAAATGTGTCTGGATAGCCTTTGAAGTTTTGAATCTTGCTTATAGTCAAATTACAGTTATCTAGTTTGTGGCTAATTTTATTTAAAAAAAAAAAAAAAAAAAAGGAAGATGTGATGTGAGTATGTCATATGGATATGAATCTCAAGCCTCCAAAACAAGGCCTCCAAAGATCAGACTGGGTTTTTCAAAACTCAGGAATGAGTAACTAATGACTTTGCTAATTAATATGCAACATGAAGCATCACTCAAACATTGAACAAAATAAAATATATACTCTACAGAAAACTATTTAGATTTTAAAAGTCAGTAAACAAAATTTGCAGAAATACTGAATCATATTTCCCAAGGAAAAGTAGATTTGAGTTAAGGCAAAATTTGCAAATAAATATTTGAAAATTATTTAAAAAAATAACTGCCTTAAGAAGCTATACCAGCAATTGAACAAATGAGCTGACAGTAGTCCTGGAAATTCTGGGAGCCTGTATTATTTCAAAATTAAAACTTGTGCTGTGTCAGCATTGATTTCTCAATTTACCTTCAGAGATCACAACACTTGTTAAATTGTGCAGAGAAATCACTGCATACCTTTGATGTCTCGTCTAAGTAATGGGTCTAATGATACACTCATCCTTTGTGATGTACGCTGAGATTCTCAGGAAAGTATGCTAGATGAAAACTAGATATTCTCTATACATTTATATATGTATTAGGAGGGAAGAGAGCAGGAGGATTGGAAATAGATGCCTGCATTGCCAGAGATCTTTGAGGAAAATAATAGTTTAGCAACAAAGAAATCTCAGAAAAATAGATCAAGAATTCTGGGTGAAATGTAGGTGAATGTGATGGATGAAGGTTCAGCTACTTCTCACAGTGACAGATAAGTAATGAGGTTGAACTGCTGTGATTTTGCCTGGAAATAGAATCAATGATGTTCTTAATAGGCTCAAATTGATTCTTAATAGTTTAGACCATCTGCTGAAACTGTAGAATAATAAAACTAGTACTTTTATTATGACCTTCATCTAATGCATGCTAAACACTCTGGGAGGGTATGTGGACATTTCTAAATCTATGTTTCGGTTGGACAGCTTGGAAAAAGTAATTTGCACTGAATTTGAGGGTCACGTTGTAGCATGGTTGGTATAAAAGCAAACCCAATGAAGTTCCAGCTGTGTCTTGTTGGCGTTCAACAATTTCACCATCCATTCATACAAGGTGAAAAAAAATAAACCCGCTAAATAACATATATGACTATTTTAAAATAATAATAATGTGTGTTTGGAAATTTGTGTATGTGTACAACTGTATCTTCTTACACAAACTCTGATCACAGAGTTCTTGGGTCACTGAATCATCCAAATCATGGGTGGAGACCATTTACTACAGCATATTCTGCCCTAGGCATGCACACTGTTAACAAGATGTGTTAAAGTTGCTGCCTTCTTCCTTAAGAAGCATTCAGTTTGAAAAAGCTAAAACAGAGCACACAGTTGCAATAATTATGAGATGAAGAGAGTACTGTAAGATAAAAATAAGAGAAATGAAGAGCAGTAGAGATGTTTATACTTACAGATGTCTCCTGCTAGTGTCCATTTTGAAATATCTTGGAAGCACAAAGTTGGCAGGAACCCTGTTGTTTCTAGGTGTATCTGGAAGCTGATCATAGGAACGTGTTATCTACATGATAAGATTAACTCCATCTAGCATCTATATATAGCCAAAGGACTTTTTTATATGGAGGCATTTTCAATGATATTCTTTCACTTTGGCTTTAGTAGATACAATACTAGGAAAAATAGAAACCTGGACTATCATTTCTGTTATTGATTGTGCAGTGCATGGTGCAGTAGGCTCCTAATCTCTGAAAATACAGATAATGGCAAGAGAATAAAGAGAAGACTGACACTTGTTTCAAATGGCTGTTTCTAACACATTTAGTATTCATGCAGACCCTTATGTTTTTGCTAGTGAATTGGGTGCACTGCCCTCATTGATGTAAAACTCTCCCCAGATGCCCTCACTATCAAATGCAGAGATTTGTTTGAGGTTTGCATCGTTTCATATGATAATTGTGACTGTTTTGTATTGCAACTTGCACACATTGCAATGCCATGGAGCCCAGGTCAGAGACTGGAAATCCTTTCCAGGGGGCTTAGTATAGAGAAGAAAAAGGTGCTCCTGCTTTACTGGAAGCCAAACACTGAAGATAAAAGCTCTCCTCTCCAATCCATGTTTGTCCCATTGCAGTAGAAAATAAAAAAAGGTGTGACTAAAGGTGGCAGTCCTAACTGAAAGCCAGTGCTTAAAAGACATTGTTATAAATGAGGAAAGAGCAAATTGGCTCCCATCTCTGCTCTAGAGTTGAGTCACTTGTTCTCTCTGCCCTTTAATTTCACTGTTCCTGGTGGACATGTAGCAATATTTATTAGAGGTGCTGAGACATAATTTATTAGTATATGAAGCATTCTTCCAGATACCTAGGAAGCTGGGGTATGGAAAAATATCAGTATTAGTAAAGAATGTCATAGTTCAACTTAAAAATGAAGCCATATTTTTCTGCTAGATGGGTAGAAGTTTGTACAAAGATCTTTAGTTTTGAAAGGGAGGAACGGCTGGACCATTTGTCCTTCAGATCTGCTGATTTGAAACGGCATCAGTGCTTCCAGAGCGGAAATACAGCACTCTTCAAAATAGCGGAGGGAAACACAATATTAACCGAGGGCAAATTGGAACCAGCAGTGTTTCTCGATGTGATAGTGGTTAATCATTAAAACAAGGGGCCAGGGGAAGTGATGAATTCTTCATCTTTTGAAGTCTTCAAGATTGAAGGCCTCTCCGGAGGAAACGTTTTAGACAAAAGTTATTGGGCTCAATAGAAGAGTAACGGGGTAAAAATTAAAGCTCTATGACATATAAAAGATAGATGATATACTAGTCCCTCTACGGGTATGATTCATTTCACACAACTTTAGATGTCTAAAGTTAGATGCCTAAGGCTGAACTGGTCACCCTGAGCTCCCTTTTTTGTCAACAGTAAGAAATAAGCATCCCCAGGGAGCAATCTGTTTGACGTGGATGCCTGCTTCAGAGCTAGGCGAATTGTCCTCTGGGGTACCTGTTCCTCTCCATTGACTTATCAAGGAAGCCTATGGTGACTCGTTCACATTCAGGCATCTCGTTTTGAGATGAAAGACACATTCCTCTGTGAGACACCTAGCAGCTGTGGAACAGCAGCCCTTAATTTATAAGGCTGAGACCTGTTTGGTAGTAGTACTTTGCATTATTTACGAGTCAGTTATCATTTGAGTCTTATTCCCATGTTGATGAAGCATTTTGTGTTTTAAGATGAGGACCTGAGAACATGTCTCCCTTTCTTTAGGGAAATGGATGTGGGTGAAGTAGGGTCAGATCCTTTTCTTACTTACCCTGGTAGATAGTCCCACCAGTCTCACAGGTTTCTGTGGAATTGCCATGCCTTACACTTTAAGAATAAAAGGAGAAACGAGCCATTTTTAAAGGATTAATCCAATTGCCACAGCAATTGGATTCTTTTCCTGCAAGCAATGATCGAATGAATGACAGATCTGGAAAAAATGCAATACATCACAGAGCATTTATAAAGCAAAGACTTTTGAGAAAATCCTTGTTGAGCATGTGGAGACACAGTGTTAAAAACACTTTCATCTTTCATTTCTTCCTGTCTTGTAGTCTTCCTGGCACTCCTCCAAATTCACTTCATCACTTGATGTTGTTTGGTTTAGACCTGTGCCTCTTGTGGATCCTGTTAATAGAAGTCTCCTGTGTAGTGTATCCAAATTCCTTGAGTCTTGCCCTGTTGCTCAAGATGACAAGCCTGTCATCATGTGAGCCACTTGGAGCAGTGCTCCGCCCACATCTGACATTAGCCACTATGTTTAACGTGGGGGCATGACCACCTTACACATCCTCCATCATCCAGAGAAGATGTGGGCACTCGTGGCAGGCTCCTCAGCCCAGCAAAGTCTCGTCTTTCCGTGGACTGCAGAGAGGAAGATGTGACCTAGATGCTTCAGGCATGTTCCCATTTAAGTAGCTTGGGTTCATGGTGCTGGTTGACCTTGGATCACAAACCATTTAAGAAGCTATGTTAGTATATAGGGCACTTCCAAAGGGGAGTGAGTTTATCACTCTTCATTCAAACGCAGAGAGGTCGAGTAGGGCTTGTGTATGGCCATACAGCTAGTCTCTGTCCCTGCCAGCTGCCTGTCATCAGGCCATCTTCTACTGGCCCATTACCTACTGGGGCAGTTACCCCTGAATGCCCAATATCTGCTGCTGCCCACCTAAGTGATGGCAGAGTGGTCCTGGCATACCTCACTGGTCTGGATAAATTTGAATTCAGGAAAGTCTGTGAAGTAGAGGGGCCATGTAAACGTGTCACTGCAGAAGCCATGCACAGATTGGGGCTGTGCATCACTGACCCTGAAGGTATCAAGATGTTGCATCTATCACAGCACCTGCACAGCCCGATGTGTGGAGCAGTAACGGTGCAATCAGAGGCACAGGAAAGGGCAGGATTGCCATTACTAGGTGTTATTTTTGTAATTTTTCAGCTATGCAATTTTCAGGCTGCCCTGATGCTGTTTAGCCATTCTCCTATTCCCACTTGCTGCTGCAGACAAATCGGATCCTCTCTGATGCTGGGGGACACAACACTCTTGCCACATCCAGCTGTTGCTGACATGATGGTATGTGCATTGCCTCATCCACTGCTGAATTTTCTGTCTGCAGCAGCTCCTCCCAGGGTGACCCCCTGGTAATACGGTGGCTGAGGAGAATGTTAGCCTGCTACCTTCCTTGGAGCCACAAGTCTTGCTGTGACTGAGCTTTCTATGCAAAGGTTGCCCAAGGGAAAACCACTGTGCACTGCCGTGAACTGTAGATAAGGAAGAAACTTTTCACTTTGGGATCTTAGACTTCCTTTCCTCCTGTAGAATTTCATGTTTAGCAGAGCAGGTTCAAGTTTTCACTTTTTTTAGTGCAGTTTTCTCTCCCTCATGACTGACTCCCACTGACATCAACAGCAGCTTCACTGGCGGCATAAGTACAGAAAACACCTAAGGGGACTCTCCATCAGGAAACAAACAGCTGAAGCCTTTAGGGTGACCTATGAAACCTCTGAAGTGACTTTTTTTTTTTTTTTCCACTTTACCAGAACTTGCTAAGGTCTGATAGATCACAAGAAGCGCAGGGAAATACAGAAACCTCTTTATATTTGTTATCCTTTTTTTTTTTTTTTTTTTTTTTTTGAACTCACTGAGAATGTACCCTTCTCCCAGTAAAGGGAAAATTGGAAAAGTTAATTAGTTTTCTTGAGGATAAGAAAGTGTGTTAGTAAGCATCATTACTGCTCTTCAAGAAGTAGTTCATGGAGAACAACATTATGGAGACACACACCAACATCCAGACTAGCTTATGACTCAAGATGCCTTCTGCTATCTTCTCTTCTGAAAGAGTTGAATCTTTGCTCCTATACTGTGGGAATAATTTACTAAGAGATTATAATAGGTTATAATGTGTGGTGGTGTTTATGGGCAAGCCCTGTGAGGTGCTAATCCCATTTTGGGAGATACAGAACATCTTCTGTGGTCCAGGATGTGCTTAACGCTGCACCATGGTTGCCAGCTGACTGCCTTACATCCCAAGCCTCTGCTACAGCTGGAGGACAGCAGTGGGAGCCGTGCAGGGAAACATGAATGATTTTCTTTCATCATTAAATGAATGGGTTCATGTTTAGAAAGCTAACGCTTATAAATGAGGATATAAGGATCTAAACCCTTTTCTGTTCCTGCTAACAAATGCTTGAATTCAACAAAAGCTGGCCTTCATTCATTTAGGAAAGCTTCCTAGATCCTAATACTGAGTAAATGAGTTGGTTTGTAACTCTTGAGATTTATTAAATATTGGAACCTAGGAGCCATTACACCAGTCAAAGTCTTATTATTTTGTTATTACAAGCTTCCAATTACCGACTGTGGCCAACACCAGATGCTTTAAAGGAAAGTGCAAGAAGCCATGCTGTAGAAAAGAACAGTAGGTACAATTTGCTCATAAGAAAAACTGCTCCTTATCGACTGCCCCACTCAGTGTTTGGCATATATCCTGAGACATGACAGTTTATATCTTCTTACATGTACATATTTTAAAGTGCTAGTAATTTTCAAAGGAAGGGTCTAGCATTTGGGAGGTCTGAGTGAGATTGATGGATTAGCCCCCACAGGGCTGGGTGACATTGACCAAATGACATCATCTTTCTACACCTCCACTTACCCACCTAAATGCCATCACAGATCCTGACACCTGTGAGATTTCTAAGATCTATGAACTCAAACTGTGATTGAACTGCAAGGGAAGGTTAAGTGAAAAAATAAAATAAAATAAATAAAAAAATAAAAATCATTCTTGTGTCATTAATGCAAGCAATTATTACAAGTAGTGCCTAAGATAGCAAGAAGTTAAACTAGTTCAAGAGAACACAATGTTCTGTTCTCTTTTTTTGGATTGTGTACTTCAGGCACTTGGCAGTGCCTGTGTGCAAACTGATGGGTGTGCAATCAATTTGGCTGTTTCTCCTGTGCGGTCTCTTCCCTGCAAAGCCTCCACTTATTTGTGTGGATCCTTCACTAGCAGCGAGAGAAGTGCACTAAGTGCTGAAAGAAAAAATCCCCTAGGCAGTCACTTCTGATCAGACTCTTCACTGCTATTATTTCAAAAAGAGGAGCACAGAAGTACAAACAGAAAGTCCTTATTCTGTTCATCTTCCTATAGCATACTTAAGAAATTCTTTCTTCCTGCCTTTGCAAAGAGGGAGCTAGGAAACAAAAGACATCTGAAGGAAAGAGATGGGTTGCTCGCCCCAGATCCTGTTTGAAGGTCACCTTGCAGTTCTCTGTGGTTCAGAGTTGTTTTTATTATTTGTCTTTTAATCTTTTTTTTTTTTTTTTTTAATTCTTTCCCTAAGCTAAATGACAACTTATGAAACTTTGTGGTTTGGTTGTTCTTAATGTGACTATTGAAAAATAATAACATATAAAATATAAAATAATAAAATAAAAATAAAAAAATAAAATAAAAATATAAAATAATGCCGAACGCATGTGACAGAGGATTCCCTCCTCCCACTCCCAGCTCCCTCCCCATCAGCTGCTGTGGCTCTTCATCGCCTTCAACCCCTCCTAGCTCTCAGAATATTTTGGTTTCCATTCTCAGACCTGTGTCTTTTCTAGTAGCTGGTTGTTTCACAGTGTGGTCAGTGTTTGTGGCAGGGATCAAACCCACCTCCAGACTCTCTTCTTCCCACTTCCCCCTCTTTGCCTCTGCAAAGTTCACAGAGATGCTGGGCTTCCTGGGTTCATGCTGAGAGGAACTGGGAGAGAAAGGCAAACCATGAATACAGGATGAGTGAAACAACCTGCAGAGTAGAAAACGCTGGTCCACAGTTTGAAATGGGAAGGGATGTGGTAATGCTTCAGGGCTCTGTTTTTGGTTTATGGTTCTTTTGCATTTATTCTGTTGTTGAATGTAGTCTATTGTTGCAGATTTTAATGAAGTGACCTCAAGTCTGGGATCTCTCCATAACACCTGCGATACCTTTCCTCTGTTGGGAAGTTAGTGAGGTGTCAGGAACCACTTGAGAGGCAATACCCATGGTCTTCTGCTGTGGTACACCAAAAACGTAATACTTAAGTGTATTTCCTCTTCTGGGAAAGGGACTGCAAGCTCAAAGTACAACTAAGCTTTCATAAAATACGATTTTGCATGAAAGCAGTTGGAGATGGACAAAAACAAATTTAAGAGCATAGGCTAAGCACCAAGCGTAGGCATGTCTTAATTTAGAGTTTCCCAGTTTAGATTTCATCCTACTCCCACAGAGTCACTACACCTAGAGAAAGGCCATGTGCTTCCAGCAGCTGCTGGGATAGGATAAAATGGAAATTGCTTCTGCTCTGGTGTGACCCCAGCAAGTTTCCTTTGGAATATTCCACTGAAAGTTCTCCGGTCATTACAGAATAAACTGGTGGGAGAGTTACAAGTCTGTCTCTGTTTCCTGAATACATTAGTTTCTGCACAAGACATAAGTGATTTTATAGATGGCATTTTCCTTTTGGGGGGAAATTCCTGGGTGGGAGTGGGCCCCGAGTGTTGCATTTCAGGTGAGAAACATGCTCCCAGCCCTCCTCAGAAACTGTAGTTATGAAATATCCTATGGATTCATTCATATAGCTTGCAGTAGTTTAGTAAAAGGTGGTAATTTTTCTATAGTGTTTTTCTCTCTTTGGGTTGGTTTCTAAATGCTGTATAGCAGTTTACAATCCCAGTCTCAAAAAGTTCATGGGACAAAGCAGGAAGTGTTTCTTGTAGGTTATCAAGTGCTACAAAACCTAATAAAAATAGAATAGAAATATTAAATATTCATAATACTCTTACAACCCTCCTGAGAAATGGCAAAAGGCACCAAAACATTTAATTCAGTAACATCTCAAGTATATGCATGCAATCTGTTGTTTCATTAACATCAAAAACTGTGTAACAACACAACAGCACAGGACCCTTGTAGCAACTCAGTTTCATCCATTATAGTAATTTAATATGATAAATCTTCACAAAAAAATACATATATATGAGCTAACATATACTCACTTCAGATCCTTGCAGTATGAAAAAGAGAAAAAGCAAGAAAGCAAATAGAAGTTAAGAGGGGAAATATCAGCATACATATACATAAAATACTGCCTGTCTTGGCTTTGGCCTTGACATTTCACTTTCAGGCAGTACTGGTCCCTTCTGAGTGCTACATATTCTATATGATCAATAATAAAGCGAGGTGCCATCAAGAATATGAGAGTATACGTGCCAGGAGTGCAGGTATTCCCTTTAGAATAATTGTGTACAGAAAAATTTGTGAAATATGGGCATATGACTGACTGGCTAATCCCCTTGAATATTCCTAGGGAAGCAAACAAAGAAAAAGCAACCCTCCCCCCCCCCCAAAAAAAAAAAAAAAAAAAAAAAAAATCTCTATCAGTAGTCCCCGGAGATAAAGTCTTATCCTAAAAACACTGACCACTGTAACCTAGTCTATGAATCATGGCACGTAGGCATGAAGAGTCACATTCCATGTTGACACAGACCTTCAGTAGTCCCATTAAATGTAATGGGGTTGCACAAGATGTAAATCACAGTAAAATATGAACCCTGATCTAATTTCTTTCTCTGGGATGAATTACTTCAAGGCCATTTTTTCTTATTTCCTTCTCCTGTAAAAATCTTAGGAAAACAGATTTTATTTTTAAAGAAAATTACTCTAAATACTGTTAATCTTCAAGTAAAAGCTGCAGATAGTTCCCTATACATTTTCAAATTCCACTTTAAAGCACAGGAAGATATTTTTTCATGTTTGAAAGTTTAGGTCAGCAGCAGGGTTTACTGCACAACGTCCTCATGGTTGGAATTATTTTAGCAGTGAACTAAGTAGGCAAGTACAATATACTTTTTTCCTATATTGGATTACGCTGTAAATTAAAATATCTCTTGTGGTGAAGATCTAGATGTCCATTGCATTATTTCCATAGTAATTAGAAGAAAAATGACTCTTCCAATGGTGAAACTCAATTATGGTTGTGAATGTTCAGCAGGGACCATTGTACCTATTGCAAAAGGATAGCTGGAATGGCCTATAAGGTTTTTCCAAATGGGATATTTATGATCCAGTGAGTGGTGGATTCCAAGGCACTAACAAGTAGGGATAACACCAACACTTGCAACAGCCTGTATACATGTCTCTATGATGAATAAGAGTGAAATACAATAAATCCACTTTGGCTTTTTTATTACTTCATCTTCCATTCCTAGAAAGAGACCCTTTTAACCAGCATCAACCATTAGAAAATTAAAAGGAAAGAAAGAAATACCATCCAAATCTTGACCATCCTGTTTGTACATGTATAAATGTACAATTGCAGTATATGAAACATTCTGTCCCATAAAAATTAGATTTTTTTAAAAAAAAAAACATATTAACCTGTCACAGAACTTTTAAATTTTTTAATGGATCACAAAGTTAGAGACGTTAGAGGCTTTGTAACACCATGTAAAGGTCTATCTCCATTTCCTCATTCGATGCAACATGTATCTAAAGATACTATGATTGGATGTTTGGTTTTTTCTTTTTTTTTTTTTTCTTTTTCTGTGCAGAAGGTTGCTCTAGGTCACCACTGAAGGCATTAAGTATTGGACCATCATATTTTTCCTTATTGAGTCCTTCACAAATGATCTAACTGAGGCACATGACATTATAGGGATGGTGGGTCAGATATCCTCATGCTACTGAAAAAGCTCTAAATGTCCTCAGAGTTGTCTGAAACATACCAAAAATAGTTCACCTGTTACATAGGTGGATAATCAGAATATGGGTGTTGGGTGGTGGTTTACAGGTTTCATCAGTACGTTTTTGGAATGTCTTGCATAACTGATTCATGGCCTCATCATCCATGATTAATGTGCTATAAAGTTACAGGAATGAAAACCTCTCTCATGCACACAGTGAAGCAGGGTCCCTGCAGTAAAAGAGCAGTATGTGACCATGTAATTAAAACCTGTGCCACTAATCTGTTTGCACAAATGGGCTGAATCGAGGTCACGCTCGCAAACTCATTGAGTCATAAGATCTTTCAGGTTCTTATCTTTACCAGTCATAAGGCTTTTGTGATTCTTTTTTCTTTTCTCATCAAGTTTTCATGTCATTTGTTACATGGACTTATTATGTAGGTTGTAAGAATTTATGAGATTACTTAAAGTTTACATGGATAAAAATGTGTGGAAATGTTGACAAGTTAATGAAGTTCCTCATGCCTGAGAAACTGTTCGCTCTTCTTGTATGGGCCATAATGTATCAGCTACTTGGTGATGTTATTGCCCTTCCCTTTACTCCTCAAGGGCAAGAGAAGAAAGCAGTTGATTCAGTTAAACACAGTGGATGTCTCCACTATATTCAGGTACCTGAGAAGACCTGAGCCAAACCAGCCCCCTGTTGTAGCAGGCAATGTAAGGGACAGGTCCTGCTCCATGAAGTTTGCAGGCTAAAGCCAAAATAAGGCTAAAGCCAAGAGAAGGGAAAGATTATTATTTCTCTCCTTTTTAGAGAGAGTGATGGCATTTGAGACAACATTTTGCAAAGATTCGACATCTTCTGAAAACAATGTTTTCATCCTTTGGCTCCAGCCATAGTCCATGGACCTACAGAGCATAAATTAGATTTTTAATTGGCCCAGTCACCTGTGGAAGGACTTCTCTTTCTCTCTTACTGACCACAGAAATGCCTCTGGGTGACTATGTTCCTAAAGGACGAATCTTAACTGGGAAGGGAATAAGCCCAATCCCTATTAAATCCACTTGGAAAAGCCTAAATAGGAGCTGGCCTCATCGGAAACGTTGGCTGGTAATCATCAAGTTCCTTGCCCAAAGTCAAAGCAGATATGAGAATAAGAGGAAATAAGAGATCTTTGAAATCCCTATCCAGTGTCATAATCACAAACCCCTCTTTCCTCTGAATGAGCTTTTTCTTGTCCTTTGGGCTTGATTTTTCAGTAGGTTAAATATGCTCCTTATCAATACTTTATCAGCACTTCCCAGTAGTAGATCCACTCTGACAAGGAGCAACAGTTCACTGACTTTTAATGGAGATTCCTCCATTTTCCTTTGATGGGGAGGTCAATAGCTTACATATGACTGCTTTAAACTTTAAAGTATTTAAAGTGTTGCAGACACATGAGAGAAGGTGGGGAAGGGACAGTGGTAGTGAGAAGAAAGCCGTACACTGGCTCACAGTCAAGAGACCCCTCTCTGATTTCAGATAGGTCCAAAGGACGGCCCTACCATACTCAGAAGAAAGGCTAATCCCTAGGATCATTATATTCACAATCCTGCCTTATGATCTTTATAAATCTCTCTCCGAACACAGAGGATGAACATCCTAGTGGGATTGTCAAAATGCTTTTTTTGTACGAACGCTTGGTTCAAAAGGAAACAGAGCGCTGTGAAGTGTCCGTAAAGAAGCAACCATCTGAAGGTCTGCCTTATGAAAGATTAACTTGCATCCCACAGCTTCCTTTTTTTTAATTTTTTCTTATTTTTTTTTTTTACAAAAGCTATTTATAATGGTTCACGATTTAAATGCACACTGTTTAATTATTTATGCATCCTGAGCTGTTTTTTCAGCATTTAGCACTTTTGCCGTGGTACTAACCTTTTTATTTCACACCCGTGAAAGCACACCCTGCACTGAGCACAAAGCAGTATCTAAAGGGCCCCTGGAGAGTGCATGCAGCAAGTGTGCAAGGCCTGCTTAAACATGTGTGCAAAATCGGTTATTTGCCTGATTGCTTTGACCAGTAAGTCAGGGAGTGTGGGAAACCTTCTTCCACCCTGGCAAAATGGTTTCAGACCCTGCTTGGAAGTCAGAAGGTGTTGGGTGGTATTTGGCCTCTCTCCTCTGCTTCTGCATCTTCCCTTTTCTCCATTGTGCCCTCATTACTTGAATGCAAGGACTTTACGGCAGATTTTTTGCTGCATTTTTGATGCCGATGTTGCAGCCAGGCACATGCATTGCTGTTTGAGTGTCCAGATAATCACAGTGAAATAATGAATAGATATAACTACAATGATTCTTATAAATTACTAAAAGAAAGTATAGAAGTGAAGGCCTGAATTCCTAGTCCAGTCTCCCTTTGTGGCACAAAGGCCTTGAATATCTGTCCTTGGTCAAATCTTTCAATGTCTTACACCTTCTCTGGTGTGGAAATCAATGCAAACAGGCTGTCCTTAGTGCAGAGGATCAGGATGGATTTTGTATGGCTTTCATATTCCTGTACAAATTTTGTAGATCTTGTTGGACTGGAAATATAGAAATTAATTTTTATTATGTGTAAGGTTTTAATTATACCTTCAGAAGATACATCCTCAGGCAGGTTTGCTAATGCATGAATATGGTGCATGGATAGGAGCCGTTTTAAAGGCACTTGACACCAAGAGAAAGAACAGGAGAGAAGAACCGTGGGAGAGCTTCTATTTAATGATGCTGTTTAGGATTGATCCTTGCTGCAGGCTTTGGTAACACAGACATAGACCATGCCCCGGCTTAACATGCCTGCATTTCTAATGCAAGGAAAGTCAGGACTCTGATCCTTATCTCTGTCAGAGACTTGTAAAAGTGGGCTCGAATGCACATGGAAGTGCTGGTCCAGCAGCTCTGTGTGGTTACTGAAATCCATCCTTGCTTAACTTTACATATCCTTGTTTTTGCCCTTCTTGACCATCAGAGACCATCCTGGAAGGCATTTTGTCAGACCTGTATCAGAGCAGCCTACCTCTGATTTTGTGCAATACAATTCTGCAACAGCAGAAACTCTGGGATTACTGTGGAGACACGGAAAGGAAGAATGAAAAAGATGTAGGCAGGTCACCTCAATGCCTCACTTCCTATCCTTACACAACTGTTTCCTGCAGCATTTTTTCCATCCCTATTATTTTGTCTAGTCTTATGTCTTCAAAAACTGGGTTTCCTGTTGTATTTGTAGGCTGCCCTATAACTTAATACATCTCGCTGTCAGCAGGTTCTAATATTAAGCCTGAATTTCCTTTCATTTCAACCCTTTTCTCTTATTTGTTTTGTGGAAAGCCAGCTGTCTCTTGAGCTGCTGATACCCAATGCTGTGGCTGTGAGGGGGAGTTTTGTTCATCCTCTTGGTGTTTGGTAGTCTCGGTTTTACAAGGGAAACTATGCCTGCATTATCAATTACACCTGCGTTTGAATATAAAGATCAGCTTAAAGGAAGACAGATGCCTTAAATGCTCAGTGTGGTCACCCTGGAGAGGGAATGTTTCTGGATCAAGTCAAACTTAACTTTATCTGGGAGTATATTGCAATCAGACATTGTCCCTTTTCCATCTGCAAAGTAATCTGCAGAATCTGAGCAAGTTTTCTCCAAGGGAGATGTCACGGCCTATTGCGAAATAACTCTTCATTTTCCAAAACACTCTTGCAGCTCAATCTTTCCCATACATGGAGTCCCCTCTCTCCAGCACACAGCAGTAATGATACCCGTTCTGTATATAGCGTCTGCCTGATTTTTTTTTTATTTTTATTTTTATTTTTATTTTTTTTAACACGAAAACGGGATCAGGCATTTTGAAAGCACTGGTGTTTATTCCGGGAGAAATACATCCAAGACAAGTGAACTGTCAACACCTACTTCTCAATAAACAACTGTCAGGGATTTGAGTAAATGAGGGCTGCGTGTGTGGGTGTGTGAGTCTGTTGGTTATTTAATTACTCCATGAGTCGGCTCGTATCCCTAGTAACCTTCATGTTTTCATTTGAGTTACACCATAGCTTTGCAGTTATTTTCCCCAAACCATGGCTGGTTCTGAGACAAGATTGTTAGACAGCAGCCTGGCTTTGTTTGCTGCCCGTGTTACTGTAGCGTGGGCAGAAAATTTAAACAGGCACCTATGACCCCTCTTATGTGCTTCAGTGAGGGTTTTGTGCTGCTCTGATGCGTCTTAGGCTCCCTCACTAACTCCCGCATTAAGCAGGAGTTAGTTCTCCTGAAAGGAGAAACTTTACTGGATTCGCATCGGGATATATTGGTTGTAAGGGAGAAAACTTAGCTCTCAGCTTCGGTTCACCAACAGAAATCACTGCTGTGGTAGCTCTTGCCATTTGCACAACAAGCAAGTAGTCACAGCACACATTTCAGTTAAAATCTGGGGTCTGCCTACTGCACAGGCCTGCTTATGTAGGGCAAACCCACCCAGGTATTCAGGAAAGGATGTCTCGTCCAGGTACAGGGGCTGCTGCCCCTGTGGGAGCAGAAATCACATTGCTGGAGCCTAGACAACACATCAGAGTGGTTGGATGCACCATTGGATGCACCGTTCCCTTGTTTTCTTGGGCAGGGTTTTTTGTTAAGTTGTGTGTTTCATGATGGCACAAGGCCTTTAGGTGAGGTGATGAGCTGAGATGATCAAAACTTAATAAGTTTTGTCTTCTTCTTTTTTCTTCTAATTTGCAATTTTTTTGTCCTGTGTTCCTTTGAGGAAATATTACACATACCTCCACTTCTTCAGAGAAGTGCTGAATTGGAAAAACTCCGACCTAGAATTGGATTATTTTATTATTATTATTATTATTATTATTATTATTATTATTATTATTATTATTATTATTTTACTAAAATAATTATTTATGTGATACTAGTAGTTAGAAACCTCTGACAAATTTAGGCTTTAGTTTTGCCATATAATCATACCACATGAGACTGTCCCTGGACATTTCGAAGACCAGGGCACGCTGAAATCATGGTAGGCATGAGAACACAATGTTGATCTCCAAACTCATAGTCCAGCTAGACCATGCTTACTTCTACAGCTGTGCAGGCAGGTGTGTGTCCAGTAAAATAGCTAGAGGTGATAGGAATAAAAAATTGTCAATTAAAAGAAAGACAGAGGGAACACCAAGCCCTTGAAAGGGTGACCCCAGCAGAGGCCAAGGCTTGATCCATCACCATGGGGGCAAGAAGCCTAGGCCATGCAGGTGGCAACACTCCTACTCCCCATGCCCAGCTTAAACTGATTTCTCTCTGGCATTTTTCATAATGATAAGTTTTCATGTTTTTTCTCTGCTGAATCCTTAAGCCTGGTGAACAGTGATCAAAAACTTAGGCAGAGCTGGGAATGCCTACCTCAAATCTCATTTAACCAAAGCAGAGCCTTGCTAGTCTCTCCTCCATTGTCTGGGAGGGCGGAGCAAGGCACTGCTCTCTAAAGGTGTGGTGATGGGATGAAGCCTCTCTGCGAGCACCACAAACAGAGCAGAGGTGCCCTTGTTGGAAATAACCCACGGGAAGAGCAGGAGCAAAGGATGCCCAAAGCAGGAGACATGGCAGTTCCATTGCATTTTTCCTATGCCCAGCTGCTGTGACCTGAAGTAACAGAATGTGCATAATGAAAGATTTTACTGACAGGCAAACCTCAAAAAAGATTAATTCAAGTTTTAATAAGAAGTCAAAAGCAAGAGCATCTGAACTATATGACCAATGTGAATCCCAGGACCAGATCTGGCTGTTTTTAAATTCCCATTTGTATAATGTGGCAATTTCAGGGAGGGAACAAGGAAATGTTAGCCTCTGCTAACTTTGAAGATGGGTGGGTTTAAATCTGAATTACATGCATAAGTTTGTTCTTTGTTTTCAGAATGCTCTTGTTTGATTGGGAACAATGAAGAAAAGGCACTAAGACTGTGGTGTATCTGAGATTATCTGTTTGCTCTTCCATGGTTTACCTCAAAAAGGAAAGAGAAGTCTTTCATTCAAGAACAATTCAAATTAAGACCTCGTAATGGTAGAGTCTGACTGTGGGGAATGAAAAGTCCCCTGCTTCAGGCTGGAGGGACGGCGTCAGGCAGCCTCTAAAGGTTCACAGCTGGTAGTATTCAAAACACAGTTTCAAAGAACTGCAAGGATACCTACAAAAAAAAAATAGTAATGGTAGGTGGAAATTTTGAAAGCTTTGTCAGGAACAATTTGGGCCTCTTTGCCTTTGAGTGGTTTGGAAATGTTTCAGAAAGACTTTTGTCAAGGCATGGATCAGCCCTGATGTGGAACAGCAGGAAAGGGGTTAAGGGCATATTACAGGACACCGACGTAATTGGGGCTGTATTCACCCTGCCTCCCTTTCAGTGCCTATTTTAGGTGCCTGAATTAGATGCTCAGGTGCCCTATATAGTCAGAGGGGTGATTTAGCACACTGATTGCCTCTCTGGATGCCCAGCTGGCCATGCAGGGCACCCAGGCTGCTCAGTCATGTGGTGGTTGAGGTTCAGTGGCCAGAGCCATGCTCACAGTTTCCTGCCCTTCCCAAGGAGCTGTGTGGGGCAGGAGGAGAGCCAGTTCTTGCAGAAAGTTAATGGGTGACATCCCAAGCCTGACCTGATATCTCACTGGGTCTCTCCAAGCTATAGCCTTGGTAACAAACAGCTCAGCCCTGGGGGGAAACCTGGGTTTGGATCCTGACCCGAATTTCTTATTTTATTTCACTTTCTCTCATTATTTATTTATTTATTTTGGTTCCTAACTAGAAACCATTTCTAGAGGACAGGAGCTGAAAGCACAAAGGCTTTGCTTTAATCACAACCTTTTTCCTTCTTTCCTCTAAGTAAAAACCCAGTGAGAAGCAGCCAGTGCTGCCTGAAGTGTCCCCTCCTTTTCAAACTGGAGAAGTACGACAAGTCTGCAAGAGAAGGAAATCTAATTACATTGCACGTGTTCCAATTTAAGTTGCTGTGGGTTGCTGGGAGTTTGAGCAAGAGAAACACGAGGTCACTGCTTTCCTGTGACTGTGTCCTTTGCTCGATGAGGAATGGATAGACCCGATGGCTTTTCCTGTTGTAATTACCTCCAAGGTGAACAACTGGGGATCTTCCCCACATCCTGCAGTTTGTTTCCTTGAGAAAAATGTCCGTCTTAAAATTAAACACCCAGGAACACACACACACATGCACAGACACATGCACACAAGGAGGCAGGTAGAGAAGTGCACATGTGCTGTGATCACAGATGCCCAAATAATCCATTTTGATATCACCACAAAGCTAAAGGACTTAAAAAGCATTGTTCATGAGTAATGCTTACAGCATAGAAATGATATCCCTGTATATCTGAGACACCAATGAATGCCCACGGGCTGGCAGTGAAGGGCTGAGTGCTGCACTGACACACAGTCCTACGTTTATTCTGCTTTGCAGACCGGTGATCGCAGTCATGGCTGTGATACCAACGGTCACTACTGACAGGAAGGCATCATTGCAGCCAGCCCAGAGCCTTTCAATTTTCCCACCCACACTTACACACACAGACCCCATAGCAAAGGATCTGTTTGCACTTAAGCTCCTTGCCACAGGGGCATGATTTTAGTGATAACATACAAAAAAGTACAAACAAGCACAGACCATATTTGCCCTACAAGTGCATTTTTAAATATATTTTCAATATTTAAAAACCTTTTCCCACTGATTTGCCTATAAACCAGAGAAGAAATACACAGCATACAGGAAACATCAGCACTGGAATTTCAGTTTCCTTCTTTTCTTACAGTTTTAGTTGACACTGTATTGCTTATCTCATGCTGGTAATGGAAGGTCCATCTTATTCTCTTTGTCCACCTAGATGTTCATTTATTTGAAGTCATTTTAATCTAGATTGTGAAGTGCCTTGGGAAAATGTACTTGGAACTTTGGTTTTGGAATCTCCATGTGCACTGAAAGAAGTGAGGATCAGCAAAACTAAATTCCTCTGAAGGATGTGGAAAGACCTTGAGCAAATCACTGTGCCTCAGTATTTCTATCCATAGTGCCCAGAATAATCCTATATCTTCCAGGAGGTGCTTTGGTATTTACTTAGGATAAACTTCAGATAAGAACAAGGTCTTTTTGCTTCTTGCAAATGATGTGATGGATGTCATTCGGAAGAGCACAATGGAAAATACATGCAATAAACTTTTGTAACTTGTTTATTCATTGCTTTATATATCCCCTCCCACATGTAACATACAATGTTCTTACTCACTGAAGTAGTATTTGTACAAAGAGTCCATCAGCAGTTCCTGGTAGAGAAGGGCATGCAGGCCAGTAGAAAAGATTACCTATTCTGGATATATATGCAAGGATATATTTGCTACTAGATGGGAGCATGTATTCTGATGAGACTAAAAACCTCATTTTTAATACCCATTGCTGCAGTCCATCCACGTGAGTCCTTGTCCATCTCCACTGAGGATAAACCTAAATACATGTATGTCTCTGGATGGGACAGAAAGGATTTAGGATATTTTTTTTTATTATACTTCATCTACTGAATCCTGGTCTTTGCATCTGGCTTCTGTTTAAATAAACGTTTGATCACTAAAAGTAAATCCAAAATAAGTTACATGTCAGGAAGAGATTGCCAGGAAGCCTAGTTTCTCTTCTCTCTTCATTGCTGGAGATATTATACATGCAGGAATTTGGTACCATCAATTGTGCCTTACCTATTCCAGGAGTAAGAAAAAAAAATAAAAAATAAAAATAAAAATAAAAAAATAACAATCACTGTAATAAATCTCACATCAGGGAAAACCCAAATTCTCAGATATCCATAACAAGCAGAGCAGTCTGCAGCAGCAGAAATTACAAGCGCTGCACACTGATCTAAAGTCTCTGGCACTTTAAAGTACACATTTTCCAGCTTTGCCCTTTCCATAGTATTCCATAGGGGCCACCCATCGCAACTGCTGATAAGGTCGTCTGCAGGGTGGGTGATGAATCTGTGCTGATTTCAGAAGGTTTTTTCTATCAGGTTGCAGAAAATAGATACACATGAATCCTTGAGAGAAATCCTTAAAGGCAGAATATGCAGGAATAAGTGCATTGCCTAGTGAGAAACAGAACAAAGAAAAAAAAAAAAAAAAAAACATGAAAAGAGATCCTAACTGAAAATAATAAGTTAATATTTCACCTTGGGTGAAATAGATCTTTCTTCTGATCTGAAGTGAGTTTAAAGCACTCACTAAATAGTCCCTGTACCAACAACTTCAGTGTATGCAACCTTTTTATTCAGTGGTTCAAGATTTAGCTTTTGCTTTTTTTTGTACCCTGCTTCCCCCCAAGAACACCACTGCACACTGAGTGTGACATTTGGACACAGGCAGGGACCTCCAGCAGCTCAGGGGGTTGCATTTGGGCTCTTGTTTGAGACTGTGATGCTGCATACAGAACAGCAGAGAAATTTAAGCCAAATCAATATGTTCTTCTGTATTAAGGGAAAAAAAAAGAAAAAAAAAAAAGGAAAAAGCATCTGATGCCTAAAACTGACTCCAGCATTCCTCATGTCTTTGTGATGTTTTGTGCTGTTTAAATGATGTCCATGAGACTTAGACGCAGACTGGATATCGTGTTTGGTGCCTGCTCTTGAGGCTCAGGGCCAAATCCTGGCTCAGCCCAACTGGTGAGGCCAGGGTCAGTCTGGAGGCATATTTCACATTTATGTGCCTCTCGAATATCCGCGTGTGCCCATGCTCAGCCAGCACAGAGGGTTCACTGCAGGCATCACCACAGCTTTCCCTGTGGCACGTCAGTAGCCTGAGTGCATCGGGAGCAAGGTGTTTGCTTTACTGGTGTTTGCAAAGCTATGTGCAGTCCAGCGCTGCCCATCCTCACTCTGGGGGAACCACGTCTCCCTAGGCTTGTCGAGATGTAAAGGGCCTTCCTAGTAAATCAGCATTGCTGTACCGTGGGACACACCACTTTATAGCAGCAGGGAATATGGCAAGTGAAATGAATTGTTAAAAAATGTGAAATATTCTTTTTTGTGCCAAGGATGAGGAAGAATTGCTGGGATGAATCCAGAACTGAGGTGTGTCAAGGGATAGAAATGATTCCAGGGGAAGACAGAAAAGGTTCTGAGCAGTGAGATTTATTACACTGGGATATAGCCTCCCAGAGGAAGGGCTTGAAGACACATTGCTGGAATTGCTTAACACTTGGTTGGACAAAACACTCGAGGATATAGAGAGGATATATGGTCACAGATTTTTAAGGGTAGAAAGAGCCATTGTGATTGCTTAGTCAAACCTCCTGCATGACTCATACCAGGGGATTTGCCTAAATGTATTCCTGTTACAAGTCCAATAGCTGTCAAGCACTAATGCATATCTGTTTGAAAAACACCCAGCCTTGATTTACAAGAAACTTCAGTAATCGAGAATCCATTGCTATGATAAGCTGTTCTCATGGTTATTTATGCTCCCTATTAAAAATGTGGGCCATCTTTCTGTTTCAGTGTTGGTAGCTTTGGCTTCAAACACTGCATCTGTCTGCTAAGCTGAAGGATCTTCTGTGGCACTCTTGTCCCTATGTATTTTAAGTCCCTTTGTTGTGCATCCCAGATGCTTATAACACCACTAACACCTGTGCTTTATTTAGCTCATCTTCCTCTCTCCTCCGCTACCTCTTGGAAACATTTATCTTCTGCCAAATCTGCCAGCGCCAATCCTTCAGAATAAGCTACATTTTGGGGAAAAAAGAAAAAAAAAAAAAAAAAAGAAAAAAAAAAAAAAGAGAGACATAACTTTGCTCCCTCAGCAATGGGCAATGCTATTTTGATGTGTGAGACACATATTGCCTGCCTCTGATTAACCCTGTGCTCCAGGATGCTTGGATAGGGGATTGTGTCTTTGGTGTCAGTATTTTTATAGAGTTACTCAACTCGAGCACACAGTCAGCACTTAAGAGGAAGTAATAACAGGGCTGGGAATGGTTCTGCTTCATCAACACGGCTAGAGTGAAGAAATGTATTTAGGTGATTTAGTAGAACAAGAGCAATTAAAAAAGCGATGCTCTGAAGCGCTGGTGGTACCACACCATCACTCTGTTTAGTCTCAACGGCTCCAGTCCTAAACAGAGCATGTATGAGAGATCACTTCATTTTTTATAGGTTCAAGAACTGGAGGGTTTTTGCAGCCCAGATCTTCTGCACAGGATAATGTTGCTTAGTCAGATAACGACAGAAAAAGGGGGAATGGTTTTAAACTAAAAGAGGGTAGGTTTAGATTAGAAGTTGGGAGAAAATCATCACTCAGAGGGTGTTGAGGCACTGGCACAGGTTGCCCAGGGAAGCTTTGGATGTCCCATTCCTGGAGGAGTTTAAGACCAGGTAGAATGAGTCCCTGAGCAACCTGATCTAGTGAGTGGCATCCCCTGCCCATGACAGGGGGGTGGGACTGGGTGGTCTTTGAGGTCCCTTCCAACCCAAGCCAAATAATAAGCCAAACCCTGAACCAGGAGAGCTTCAAGCTTTGCTGTTCTGGATGGTAATCCCAGGCCTGAATTTACATTAAATGTCTTTCTGCTTGTCCATTCAAAGTCCTGGGTGAAAGGCTGTGGACTCAATGGGCTGAATTTTATCCTTAGGGGAGGTGCCAGAGGAGTTTGGGAGGCCACTTAAGCACAAAGTCCTGCTTGGGGTACTTTGCAGGTCTCTTTTCTAGGTGGCTGTTCCCAACGCTTTGTTTTTTTTTTTCAGTCTGTGCTGCTGTTGATTTATATTTGTAGAAACCAAACCTAACCTTGGCCAGGGCCTTTAAGGAATGCTGCTATACCTTAATAAAAGCATAGTTAATCTGGAGCAGTTGTTGTGAAAACAGCTGAGAAAGTCTTGAAAGTATAAAATCAAGGGACAATTAAATCCTCGGTTCAGCTCCCAAACGGGTTTCCGCTGGAGATTCACACTTAATAAAATACAGAAAATTGCGTTTCATTTTGGTACATAAATACTGGTAGTGGGGAACTGTGGCATTTAGAAGGGAGAATCGCTCCACCAGAAAACTCACTTCAGCAAAATGATGCAGTCCAGTTGAGCCCCTTTTATGATCTGAGAAATGACTGTTTTTATAGCACACTAAATAAAACCTGCTATTCAAGCTGGAGGTTTATTAGTAAAGGTGATTTTGCCATAGCTGGGGAGGGAGGGGAAGGAGAGCTGAGAGATGAACATCAAAGCAGAGAAGCATGTCATTGTGAAAAAGCACAGCAATGCCCTCCAAAATGTGGCACCACTCATCATCACCCCAACTAGCATTGCCACCAAAACATTGGTGTCATATGATTATTTTTTGTTGCTCCAAAACAGTAGTGCTAGCCTGTTTGAATTTCCCCTGGTGGGAAAGCCTTTGCTACAGGTGCAGCAGGGTAGTTGGTGAATGGGTCTGGAAGGATGAGGCACCTCGAGGAGCCAAATCCATGGAATGGTAAGACCGGTCCTTGCAGGAGGGTGTTCAGGTTTATCCAGGGCTGCCTGTGATGGTGGTGCCACCCAAAATTGCTTTTATAGCCTTGCAAGAGGATTTGCAGGGGGATGTTGGCATCCTCCTGGCCTCAGACATCCCAGTGTGTTCCTGGGTGTCTTTCTTCAAACCTGTCTTCCCTGGAGATAGAAATTTGTCATGTGTGACCTGTTTAGGCAGATTTTCCAGAAGGAATGAGCCACCCACATCTTTCTGCAGATCAAGTTCATTTTTTCAGGGTGAATTTGCTGAAGGCACACCTGGTGTTGTCTCGACATTGGTGATGCAGGACTCATCCCATGATGTAGGGAGGTGGGAGAACACTCCTCTTCTTTGGTATATTTGAACTCTGCTGTGAATTTTCATGAGGTTTTACCCAGCTATGCCAAATAGATGTTCTGGCAGATTTCTGGACTTTGTGCTAATGCTGTAGCACATGCAATACTTCATGATAGACCTTAGCTGCAATCAGGATGCTTTGAAAGAATTAATCTGGCGGTCAGTAACTGCTAAATGAAGTGCATGCTAAAAGAATGATGAGCTAACTGACTGGAGCTCACAGCTTTTATGAGCTTCTCTAAATGCCGGTTTTCAGGTGAATTCAGCATCTCCTTGACATTTAAGGACTCAATTTATAATCAAATTATTTAACTCTAGTGGAAAGAAGCACTGGCCTCGATGGAAAAGCCATCCATAATTCCCCACCCCTTGGAAATAAATAAATAAATAAATAAATAAATAAATAAATACAAAGCTTTCAGGGTAAAACTGCAATTCCTATAATAAATGAAAGATAAAAGAAATCTTTCAATGCAAATTAAGCACTGCAGGCTTTTAAAAAATACAGCAGAGACTTACAGCACACAGCTGCTCACGTCCTTATTTCCAATTTAGTAACCCGAGACGTGCCGAAGCATTAACATCCCGGACACCACCGCAGACTTTTCAGAGATGAACACTTCTTACTGCTCGCATTTCTGAAGGGCCAACAGTACCCCATCGATCCTGGGTATCAACTATTTTATTTTGGCCAAGTCACTGTAGAGGTATACATTGCCCTCAAAGGCTTGAAGGGAAGGGCAGGGGCTGAAGTAGAAAACTGTGCTTGCACACCAGAAGAAGTAGTTGGCTATGGCACTTCTAAAGGGATAGAAACACATTTTATATATAAAAATACAAATATGTAAAATCTAAGATATATTTATATATATTTCTTGTGTGTCAAGGATAAAGCCCTTATATCACTGATGCCATTAAATTCATTTAACAAGGCTTTTGGACAAATGAAAGCAAAGCAGCTTAGCAAGGCATTTTGCACTGTGAGCCCTGGCTTCGTGGACATAATGACCAGTTGAAATGCTCACTTAAAACTCTTTGTGCTGGCTTGAGGCCAAGCAAAGATTGAACCAGGGTTATCTTGCCAAAACTGTGTTAGTCCCATTGTAGTCCTCCTTAGCTGGTCTCCCAATTGTTCTCTCTGCCTAAACTGGGGCAGCAAACTGTGTTATGCTTGTACACGATATTTAAACTGCATTGTTACATCAGTGGTGATGGGCTCTTTGTTGGAGATGATAGAAAAATCCCATTGTTTAGAGTTTTCCCAGACTTGGTGCTTAATACAAAGCCCTGAAAAGAGTTGCTTAAACATCTGATAAAGAAAATATGTGTTGTAGAGATGGCCCTATCCCATGAGTAAGGAGTGGATTAGCCCTCAGATCCAAATCCTACCTTTATAAATTCACCATGTTGTTGCAGTTTCACCCCAGAATCCTCAGTCCCTGGGTTTGGAAATTGGACATGTCTTAAATGCAGCTGAAGACTGAAATAGTGTGCAAATCATATGTTTCAAAGCAGTAGCAAAATTAATTTGGAATAACTGTGAAATTTGTGAGTTATTTAGCAAATCGTGATGCTTTAGTAGAAATACATGAAAAAATAAGATTTGCAACTGTGTGGGCATCTTTGGACTATTCAGTAATCTCTTTGCATTATTTTATCTTTTTTATCCTTAAGGATACGTGAATACGTAATGCAAAAGCTCTTGCAACATCATCTGCTTTATTGATACTTTTATTAATTTATCTTGATGATGCCCACAGAATGAACAACAAGGTACTTATGGCACAGCGGCAAATAACAGGACCATCATTTCCTTGGGACTTTACCCTCTCTGTTTGATGTGATTACACAAATATCTCAGGGAAGAAAGAGCTGTGTGATAATGGCAGTGCAAATCTGGAAGGACCCCCAGCAGCTTCAGTGAAGCTGCTCCTGATTTGTGCTGACTTGCACCACAGTCTGTGATGTTTGTGTTCAGTGAATGGACACAAACAGGTGATGCTTTGCTTTTAATTAACCCACTCCTACCCCATGCTGTGTCTTGCTCTCAAGTAGTCTCCCTGCAGCTTTGTGTTAATTCCTGCCTCCCTGTCAATTTCTAATGAATGATCCTCGCTCCTGTGAGTGTGGTGGTGTTTGGGCTTTGCGCTGTTGAAGGCTCAGGGTTTCGGGGAAGGAGTGAGCTCTGGGAACAATGAATTTGATACACTGCTCTGAAAAATCCCCTTTCTTTGGAATGATAATGATGAATTTCATGTTAGTGCCTGTTGACACATTTTCCATTCATATTTCAATCAGAATTAAAATCCCTACATTGGTTTTGAACTACCTTCAGTGGGGTTTCTTACAAGACAATACTGCTGTTTGCCCTTCTAGCAGGTGTCATATGTCAGTTTGTGATACCTCCTCACCGGTTAGAGTCACCAAGGACCTAAAAGACTTCCTGAAACTGTTTCAGACACTTGCTATTACAAACTGACCTGATTTGATCACAGACCCCTGCTATAAATTGATCGCAATGACTGCTCAAGCGGTAAGTCATCAGGCCAGAGTTAAGTTCCCCTGAACCTGGAGTCTCCTACACTTGGCATCTTTTATTTACAGAGTAATGCTATCCCAGGAAGGCTCAGTGCACTCACCAAAAGATGAGAAATATCTCCAACATGGAGTTCAAATTATGGGCTTCAAGTGAGCAGTTTTCAGCTGTCCCATTGGGACACAGGAGGAAATGCTCAGTTTCGTTTTTGAGTGAAAGTATGAGCTGAGCTAGGATTATTTATTCATGCATTGGAGAGGGATATCTCAGATTTTTTCTTCCTCTCAAAGGGTTTTCTTTTCCAGTAAAGTGTTTTCATGCATGTCTAGGAAGCAGAAACTAAAGAGAAAGCTTTTCAAGAGGAACAAATTACCTGAAGTTTCTCCTGTTTTTTAGAAATCCATGTGAAGGATGAAAGCAGCATCTGGTGTGGTTTTTTGTTTTGGTTTTGTTTTTCCAGAAAGCAAGTGCCCATTGTATTTTCCACTTACTCTCAGTGCAGCCAAATTTATTCCTTCAGTCTTGGAAAAATCTCAGTCTGACCTTTTACTAGGCACCACCTACCTTTGCTCTAAACTAGCTAGGTGCAAGGAAGGTCCAATTTGCATACAACACAGCCACCTTAGCAGAGTGCTGGGCCTGAGCTAAATACCTTCTCTGCATAGCTTGGGAACAACCTTGTGTCCCAGCATCCAGACAACCCAGGTGGCAGGCAGACCCCACGCCTGCACACATTGAAGTGGTCACAGCCTCACCCCATTGATTTCCAATATGATGCCAGCTCCTTGTTGCCCAATTTGCTACCAAAAATGCCTTACAGGTTCCTAGATCACACAGAGTTATTGAGCAATTTCACTGAGATTCATGCCTGCTTGAGAGGCAGGGGTGGCCCTGAGATAAAAGTAAACACTTCCCAAGACTCTGATTCTAAGTGACATTATGCATTTAGGAAAGCCTTTCCTCTTTTTCTTCTTCATTTTTTTTTTTTTTTAATAATTTTATTTCCAGTCTATGAAGAAGATAACAAAGGATGGTATATCCCCAGAGCACGCTCTGATGTGTCACTGTGGATGCCAATCCCCACAGACACTCCCGATGTTATTAATTTTTAAAACAAACTTGCTGATTGAGGTTCTGACTGCCTTTAAATTGTCTCTACAAGGAGACTGTGTACTAATTAACCCACAGAAACAATCAATGATGTACCTTTTTCAAGTTTCAGGGTGATTAGAATATGAAAATGAAGAGCACAATGGTGCAGATGTTTTAAAATCACAGCAGACAGCAATTAGTGACATGGGAACCAGCTGCTTATCTCTCCAGATAAAGCCTCTTAATAGGGAATTACACTTGAGGAGCCATTACACAGATGGATCTGCGAATGATTTAAAGAGGGGGCGTTGTAGTATTAACTTTGATTTGCAAGCCAGATTCCTGACAAGCTGTGTGTGTTTTACCTCTGGAATAAAGGTGCATTTGGAATACAAGGATACCACACCCTCTAAGCAACCACCTTTTTTTTTTTTTTTCACATAATAAGTTTCTCCATTCTTTTTCCCTATTTATTTTATTTTCTCTATAGATTAGTTTGGATTTTTATTGTCACTTTATTAAGTACTTGATTTGGTTATGGTATCTCCTCCTGCCTTGGGGCTGGAAGCAACATACAGGTTTGAAGAGAAGCTCAGAGGAAACAGTGAGGCAGAGTGAGACATCCAGTAGTTAAATTAAAAAAGTCCTAGAGGGATGAATTCTGCCACTGGGTACTGCTTGCAGAGTAGGGTGCCATTCATCAGGAGACTGATATAAAATGCTTATTCTTCTCACACGCAAGGGTTGTATATCAGAATAAAACTGTAAAGAGGAGTAAGCATATCTGCAAGTGTGGGGATGCACAGGTCTGACAAGGCAGGTGAAAGCACACAGTGCCATCTCCTCTGCTCTCTGGATATTGCACTTCAACTGCTGGTAAACGGGAAGTATCCTGCCTGTGGGCCTACCCGCAACAGCCTAAGCTTGAGGAATGAAACTTACAAGCTTGTCACTAAAACCATTTCACTAATGATAAGAGGATTCATGCTTTATTTTTTTAGTCTACAGCTTAGCATATACTGGATTATGTTGCTCAGACTCCTTTGCAGTTACAAAAACTGCTAGCTTCCATATCCCTTTTTTTTTTTGCTTGTTTGTTTGTTTGTTTTTTAAGGAAAGATGGGATTGTTACCCACTGATCACTTCCTGTAAACTGAATGTCCAGAGAAAAATTGACCAAGTTTGTTGAGAAGTGATAAAATTACACAGGTTAAGTTACACTTCTACTAAAAGACAAAGGAGCAGGGTCCTGTCCAGAATGGCTAGCTGCTGAAGGAAATATCCTTTAATGAAATGGCAAGCTACAAATATAGTCAGGCATTAAGTTTGAAGTATTTTTAGGGTATTATAAACAAAACAAAACAAACAACAACAACAACAACAACAGAAGTAAATAAAGGTAAATCTTTCTGTTTTCTTGAAAAAGCCTACTATTCTTGGTGATGGTCTCAGTTCTGCTGCCATAGAAACTCTGTTCAAGTCAAGAGCCCCTTGCTGAGAACTATAGAGCTGTAGTATATTACATTTTCCCAAGTGAATAAAATAATGAATTTCTGTGAAAGGCACCAAGGTACAGGTTTCTGAAGAGTCCTGTTCACTCTTATCCTACTGACATCTCTGGTATCTTCTGCTAGCTCATCTCAGGAGTAAGGTATACTAAACTGGGGCTTGTTTGCCTCTTAGGGTGGTGTTTATCCAGCAGGGCAAGTTGACACCTAAAAAAATTAGTACTGATGGGATCAGACAGCAACCCAGAAGGACACACCAGGAATAAAAGAGATTTTGCTGCATTACTTTCAACCATGTTGCCCATGCTTTTAAGTGGACAGTCCGCACTATTCATTCCAGCAAGTGAAACACAACCTGCTGCAGCCGCATGATCTCTGGTTACCAAGCTGCAGAAGAATTATTTTGGGGTGACCTGGTTGTGTCTGGCAGGGGAGAGTAAGCAGTAAACCTTGTGCTGGAAGAAGTAGCATGAGGAGACGCAGTGGACTGTTATGTGCTTCAGCAGATATGTAGTTTTGACATCTCGCTTAGGAAATTAAGTCCTCTGATCCTGCAGACTAGTTGTTTATTGAAACCCTGTTGAAAATGGAGTGATTATCAGTGTGGTTAAATGCCTCCAGAGTTGGCACCTTTGATGATAGGGGCATATCTTTCTCATGAGTTGTAAGATGAATGTTGTGGTGCCCTGTGGTGCTGCAGTAATGACAAGGCTAACAATAGGGATATGTTGGAAGTTGCATCATCATTTTATAAGGTGCAGGACAAGAAAATGAGGCTGGAGGAGCCAACTGATATATCAGCTCTCATCTCTGATATACAACTGGCCTCTCAGTTCTGAGCCCTTATTAACTGCCTTTAAATATAGATCAGAGAGCATTGCTTCTTTTAAACCAGAGAGCTTCGTGTGTACAGTGCACTCGGAAGGACCAAGGTGTTGTCAGTGTATGATGTTTTCTCTCACAGCTCTAAGCCTCTCTTTTTGCAAATAAAATTGTTCAGGTCATTTAGTTTTGCAGCTTTGCATTTTGTAAATAACGTGGGGGGGGGGGCGGGGGGGGAGTTGTTATGATGGCAGCCACAAGGCCGGGATCTCTGCAGAAGCAGCCTGGCCCTGCCTTGGTGCAAGCCAGCAGAGGCCTCGGCCCTCCATTTCCAGGCCTTTTTCAAGTCAGACATCAAGTAACGTCAGGAAGAGGATGTTTTCTGTGTGGCACAGCAAGCTATTAAACCTCATCCCGAGGACGTGGAAGTGGGTGGGCTGCATTTTCTCTCGTGTTTTACCAAAGGCAGACATTGACATCGTGCTTCAGGAGCCGTGCAGCCCTGGGCCACTGCGCGCTGTGTGGCTCACGCGTGGGAGGCCACTGCAAGGAGGATGAACTGATTCATTCCCTGAGGTCTGTTTATGCTTTCGGCTTTTTTCTCAGGCTGAAAAAAATGGGTGTCACTCGCCCGCGACATCTGCAGCTTCACCGCAGCTGCGTGCTTTCATTTTCTCACTCCACAATTCCTGGAAATCTCTGCTTTCCCCAAGCATAGCTGGTCCATATGCACGACAGCTGAGCTATCCACAGGATTTAAGAGTCCCTGATTACTCCTCAAACGATGGACTAGAACAACTTCATCATTGCTGCCTATTCCAGAAAGGCCACATGCCTGTTTTTATATGCACACTAAGAATATCACATTATCAATTTGCTTATAACTTGCATGTTTATTGGTCACTAAATAAAGTACTGTGGGCTTCAACTGTTTAGCACCTTTCAAATCCCTCCAGAGTTGCCCAAAACTAGGGACACGTATTTTCCCAGAAAACTAAGTCTGAAAGAGCTCAGAGCCCTGTTACACTGACCCCAGAATCTCTGGCAAACACCCCAAGCAGGGATCTAATGTAAGGCTGCTGATAGAAACTTAATTGTAACAGCGTGTTTGCAGGAACATGAGACGCCAAGCAATTGTTTTCTATTGTTCTTTCCTTGGTTACGCATTTATTTTAAGTCTCTCATCATTTATTTGGAATTCAGAACGGTGTCATTACAGTTAGCTAAGAACAGTTGTTTGTAGTACTAGGTGTACAAAACCAGTTGCGCAGTTTGGTCCAGAACTTTACAAAATATAGCACCTAAATTTCACAGGAGAAAACAAATGGCTAGGAGAGGTCAGTTATGGAAAATAAAAAGTTTTTTTGTTTGTTTGTTTGTTTGTTTGTTTGAAGATACTTTAGAAAAAGGCACAAATAGAACAAATATAATTTCTCTATCTGAACAATGCCTACCAAGAAGAAAAAGTAGACTTTCTTTACCTCTATGGAAGTTTTTGGTGTAGTTCTGCCCTTACCAGATTTCTCCTGCAATTTGAAAGGCTGCTGTGGGATTAGAAATCATATTGAAAATGTCTCTTACCAACAATGCAATAGGAGATTATTAAAATGGAAAAAGAGTAATGCAAATCTTGAACCCGAGCATGCTTGAACATCAAGCACACCCAACACACTTGATGCTTATCATTTTTAAGCACTGATTTTGTGGGGATGTCTTCTATGTGAAAATTAAAGCAAGTAACTTTTTTCAGATTTTGACTTCATGGAGAACTGAGCTCATGGGTTTTCCTCTAGTTTGTTGTAACTTCTTAGATAATTCTGCATTCTTGTTGTTTACAGTGGGATTAATTCTGATCAAGTTCTGCAAGGAATTGCATTTAAGGAAAAAGAGATTCTCACCAGGAGGCTGAGTTACACCATTCATCCATTGAAAAGGAATATTTTACTTGTGTTTTAAATTAAAAATCAATAGAAGATGTTTCCTCAGCAATTTAACATTTATAGAAGTATTTCTATTGTTTTTAGAATGGGAAAACAAAACAAAACTTGTTTACAGTGCGTGAATCTAAAAACAAATTTGACTGGAGTATAAGAACATTTTATGACGGCTGCTAATCCTTACGAGGACCTCAGCTTAGAAGAGTTGTCATTCACTGTATAATGAAAGAGCTGAAACCAGTGGTTACAACTGGACTGGTAAACTAACATTTTTCCTATTTTTGTTTTCTTTTACCTTCCAGGTATATGACAGGCCACAAAAACATTCTGCTCTGCACTATGATCCAGGCCTCCAACAAGACTTCACCAGTGACACCTTAAAATCGAAGCACCAGCAGAAAAGTAGCAACCAGCACCATCTTGACTGGTCAGCAAGCTCTGATACTGGATCCACTTCTCAAAGTTGTTTCATCAACACAGAACCCAGTCGAGAAGCAGTCAGTGCCACCAAGGTCACCACTCCAGAGCCAGGAGTTTCCTTCAGCAAATCCCAAGCAAAGAAGTCCTGTGCCAGCAGCACATGGGGGCAGCTGTCAGCCAGCAGCAAAGAGCTTGCCATCTGCAGTGCAGTCCCATCACCCAACAACATTAGTGCAGCTGCCCAGCCAAGCAGCGCTACTGAATGCAACGGGCTGTTGACTCTTAGTGATCAAGAGGGAAATGTGCAGCTGGAGGCCCCCGATCAGCCTGCTGGGAGTACAAAGAAGAAGTCCAGCAAAAAAGACTTGATAAATCAAACCATCCAAACTGCAGACATTGAATGGGTGAAGAGTGCTCAAAAAGTATTTGATAGCAAATCCCATGACAGCATGGAAGGAAAAAAGGAGTCTTACTCGATGGACACTGTGTTGGACGTGTCACCCTCGAAGCAGAATCCCACTTCTGCTAGCAGTTGTGAAAGTGACACCAGTCATGTACGAATTACTATCCCAATAAAGTCTCCGACAACAGATTCATCTGGCCACAAAAGGAAAAAAAGGCAATCTACAAAATCTTCTATGGAGAAAACTATCCAGGAGAAAAGCCTGCCTTCTGCACTTGCTATGAGCAGTGAAGTAGCAAACAGGACTAGCTCTCAGTCAGAGGGGAGTAAAAAAGATCTTCGAGCCACAAAGCCAGGGAAAGTGATTGAAAATGAGTCCCCCTTAGTAGCTATTGACAGCAGTGTGCTTACTGACAAAGCTTCCCCCAACAGCGCCACCCGACTTAGAAAACCTGTAGCTGTGACACCCACTCTCCTATCCACCGATCTTCCCACAGCTAGCAAATTATCTGAGGTCCAGCACCCCAAACTTGCAGCTAAGCGGCGATGGACCTGCAGCAAACCTAAATCTCTCCTTCGGGAGACCTCCATGACAGCATCGGAGAAGCTGATGGTGGAGCCTCCTTCAGCCTATCCCATCACACCTTCCAGCCCTCTGTATACCAATACAGACAGTCTTACTGTGATCACACCTGTCAAGAAAAAAAGAGGACGACCAAAGAAACAGCCTTTGCTCACTGTTGAAACCATTCATGAGGGAACCTCTACCAGCCCAGTGAGTCCAATCAATCGTGAGTTTCCAGGAACAAAGAAAAGGAAGAGGAGACGTAATCTGGCCAAATTGGCCCAGTTGGTCCCAGGAGAGGACAAGTCCATCAGTGAACTCAAGTTTCATAAAAAGGTTGGGAAGCTTGGGGTCTTGGATAAGAAGACTATCAAGACTATTAACAAGATGAAGACCCTCAAGAGGAAGAATATTCTCAATCAGATCTTGTCCTCCTGCTCCAGCAGCATAGCTCTGAAAGCGAAAGTCCAGCCACCATCTAGTGCTGGGCCAACAACCATTGATGCCAGGCTAGGGAAGCAGATCAATGTCAGCAAGAGGGGGACTATCTATATTGGTAAAAAACGGGGCAGAAAGCCAAGAGCAGAGCTGCAGCCTCAGCCAGAAGAACCTAAGACAGCCATCAAGCACTCAAGGCCTGTTTCCAGCCAGCCAGAAAACCCAGCAGTGCCTTCCAACCTGCAGTCACTTGTGGCATCGTCACCAGCAGCTATTCATCCGCTTTCAACACAGTTAGTGGGGACTAATGGCAACCTTAGCCCTGCAAGTACTGAAACAAATTTTTCAGAGTTAAAAACTATGCCAAATCTTCAACCTATCAGTGCTCTTCCTACAAAAACCCAGAAAGGAATGCACAGTGGAACTTGGAAGCTGTCTCCACCCAGGTTAATGGCTAATTCACCTTCCCACCTCTGTGAAATAGGTTCTCTGAAAGAAGTCACTCTGTCGCCAGTGAGTGAGTCTCACAGTGAGGAAACCATACCAAGCGACAGCGGGATAGGTACAGACAACAACAGCACTTCTGACCAAGCCGAGAAAAGCTCAGAATCCCGCCGGAGATACTCCTTTGATTTCTGCAGCCTGGACAATCCAGAGGCTATCCCATCTGACACCAGCACAAAGAACAGGCATGGTCACCGGCAGAAACATCTCATTGTGGATAACTTTCTCTCTCATGAGAGCATTAAAAAGCCAAAGCACAAGAGGAAAAGGAAAAGCCTGCAGAACAGAGATGACCTCCAGTTTCTGGCAGACCTTGAGGAACTCATCAATAAGTTTCAAGTGTTCAGGATTTCCCATCGAAGTTACACATTTTATCATGAAAATCCATATCCCAGCATCTTCAGGATTAATTTTGATCACTACTATCCTGTGCCATATATCCAGTATGACCCATTGCTCTATCTTCGCAGGACCTCTGATATGAAGTCTAAGAAGAAGCGTGGTAGACCTGCCAAAACCAATGACACCATGACAAAGGTGCCTTTTTTACAAGGGTTCGGTTACCCTATTCCCAGTGGGAGTTACTATGCACCCTATGGAATGCCTTACACATCAATGCCTATGATGAATCTTGGTTACTATGGTCAGTATCCAGCTCCTTTGTACCTGTCTCACACGCTCGGAGCGGCTTCCCCATTTATGAGACCTACCGTGCCCCCACCCCAATTCCATGCAAGCTCTCATATGAAGATGTCCACCACTGCCAAGCATAAAACAAAACATGGAGTGCACCTACAAACACCTGTGGGAATGGGCCTTGGAGACATGCAGTCCTCTTTGGCTCCTCCAAAGGTCGGAGGAACAAGCCTTTCAAGTGGCCGACTTCACAAAAGGAAACACAAACATAAGCACAAGCATAAGGATGAGCGGATACTGGGGACACATGAAGATCTGAGTGGTCTCTTTGCTAGCAAGTCCACTGGCTTCTCCAGCCATGCAATCAATGAAAGGCTAAGTGGCTCAGATAAAGATCTCTCCTTGCTCAATGAGAAAAGCAAGCATAAGGAGAAGCAGAAGCACCAGCATTGTGAAACTGGGCACAAAGGCTCAAAGAGTAACTTCGAAGTGGATACGCTGTCTACGTTATCACTTTCTGATGCCCAGCAGTGGACGCAGAGTAAAGATAAAAGTGACTCAAGCAATGATCCCATTGACTCTTGCACAAAAAGATACTCTGGTAATACTGAGAGTAATGCAAGATCAGAGTCCCTGGACATGTTTGGTGAAATGAATTCCTCGAGTGAGAAGCGGGAAAACGATGCAAGTGGGAATAAAAGAAGAAGCTTTGAAGGGTTTGGAACTTACAGGGAAAAGGACATTCAGCCCTTCAGGACAAATAGGAAGGACAGAAGTACTTATGATTCTTCAGCCTCTTCAGGTAAGCTCCATTTTATTCCATTTTAGCTTTCTGCATTTAAAATTAAATTTAAATTTGAATAATTTAAAACTTGTGTTTTCCAACAACTATGTTTGAGTCACTAACTTCTTTGGCTTTTTGTCATCTAATCCTGTTTTGGTAACATGTTAAGCTGAAACCTTTAGAAGTATTTGAATTGTTATACTTTTATTTATTTATTTATTTATTTAATATATAAATATTTTTATTTATTTATTTATAAACATAAATTTATATGAATTTATATTTTTATACAAATATATATAAATATATGCCTTTGTGCATTTATCTTTGCTTGGAACAAAAGTTCTTCAAAAATCTAGCCATTGCGTTCTGCAACAGCAGCAATTGCAAAGTCTATTGGAAAACTAGGCAGCCCTCTTTCTGGAATCTGATGTCTCAAGGTCTTGGTCATTGCCCAGCCTTTGGAAGTACAGCCATAGTACTGAGCAGTCTTCCCTCTGGCCCACAAAGTGTACAAAATCAATTTGTTGATGGGCTGGGCAAGTTGTAGGGGAAGCTGTGGGTCAGTGTCCCATACCTGGTGTGGTGTACTGGTGGTCCAGAGGGACCCATCACAGCAATGGCAGTGCTGAATATATGGAGACCCTGGGTACAATCCTTGCGTAAATCTGTCACTTCCAGTTGGCAGGTGTGGTGTAAGGTAATTATCCTGAGCATCAAGTGGCTGTGGGAGGGACTGGTGTCATCGAAACAATAAACCCTAGCCAATTGACTCTGAAGAGTTTGAGGATGCATGACTTGGAAATACAAGCTGAGTATATAGGAAGGGAGGAAGCTCTTTTGGATGCTAAGGACATCTGTTCCTCTCCCACAGAGTTGGGGGAAAGGAATCTGAATCTTGTCTGAAAGACTGAATTGTACTTTACAATAGGGAGCTGCATTTGTGATGACACAGAGGCAGGTGTTTCACTGCAATATAAATGAATTTAGCTTGGGAGCAAGCCCAGAGCTCCTGCACCATCAGATATTTATCACAAAGCAGATTTCACACTTGGTTCTGGAAAAGGGTGAGCTTTACTGAACCAACCAACAATGGACGGGATTCTGATGTGCTAAAAAAGAGCTTCAAAGAGACATAATTCATAGCCTCCAAAAAGAAAAGAAAATCAGCAGAGAACATAGAGGGAACAGGGAATTTGTATAACCTGCCAATGTGAGGCTCTTAAGTTTTTTATTGACTTGTAGCTGATTGAGATCCAAGGTCTGCTCATACTTAAGCCACCTAGACATTTCTATTTCCTTCACTGAGACCATGGTCTGTGCTATTATAATCAAAAGCAGTCTAAAATGACAGCTTATCCTATGGAAACATTTCCATTCACAATATCACATTATATCAGAGCAGTTGTGACACCCAGAAAATAGACACTTGGAAACATAGGAAAGAGACTGAATTCAGTCTCTGGCTACATCAGGGTTGCTACATGCCTGTCAAATAACAAAATTCTTCTCCAGCAAGCAATGTGGTGGCTATTACAGTAAAGATGTTGTGTCCCACCAAACAAGGGTTAAAAATCTTCAGATATTTTTTACAGGGCTGTTTTGCTTTTGTCCACTAAAAGTTACTGATTTCCCAGTCTGATAACAGTTGGATGTGTAGCCTCTATCCCTTCAGAGAAGAAGATGTTTGCCGAGCCTGTTTTCCCAATTTAACATATTTCACTTAGGCACAGCAGATTGTCAAGAAAAAATTCTTAGCACTGCTGAACCCAAACAAGTTTCCAAATTAGGGGCATAATCCCCACCAGGCTGATTTGGAAATAGAATTTGTTAAGAAAAAGTCTATTTCCTGTCATTTTCCTTCTGTTTATTGTCCATGACAATAAAAACATAAAATGGAGTGGTAGAAATTGCAATAGGAGCTTCATCAGATTTGCTGCTCAAACTCGTAAAGCTGGTTCTCATTTAAACCAGAATTATTATTATTTTTATTTTTTTTTTTTTGTTCTTCATGATTACAACTGCACACTATTCCCCATGACCTAATCCATCAAGTCACAGATTATGAACTGGTTTCTTCATTGTCAAGCTATTATTTAGATGGAAAAATCATCAGCAGTTAACTAAGCAGAGCCAGCTAACCAGAGCCATACCTTGCACTACAAGGGAAAATACTAAAACTAAACAACTCTGCCAAGAAAGGCCTGGAGCCAGGACTGCTCATTAAATCCTAGGAACATCTGTCTGCTTATGACTGTCTAAGATCTCCGTGCAGCTTTTTTCTCTCTGCCTTTGACCTTCACTGGGATTCCCAACAGAGGTCCATACTTCAGTCTAGCCATAGCTATTAACTGGTTTCCACTGAGGAGGGATTAAACTTTTCCATGATAACCTTGGCCTTCTTTCTCCTAATTCACCTTGCATATCCCTGAGGTAGCTAAACAGTGATTGTCTAATCATAAAAATAAAAGGTAAAAGGGAGGGTGAGGGGGATGGGGAAGTGCCCTATGAGAACACAGCTCTGTCCCAGGAGGCAATTCCATATCCTGATTGTTCCTGCCATCCCGTATTTGTCATCTTTCACAATTGGTCTCACAATATAAAAGTAATATATAACAGAAATAAAAGGAGACATCCTGAATACTCAGGTGAAAGCTGGAAATAAATTTATATAATCATTTCAGTGTTTATCTTTACTGCATGGGCATTTTGGCATGCTCAGGAATGCCATTTGCAACTTCATGGTGTGTTGCTGGAGATGACATATGGAGCAAAAGCCACCCACCCTGCGTAGAGATATCTGTGATAAGAGTGATGAGAGGACCATTTATTGCTCTTCAGCATTTAGGCTTTGCAGTTAGCTTTGCTGTAGTGTGCTGGTGAAGGTACTGTTGTATTGTTGCTATTTTTATCATTATTACCTGTGTTATAACAGCACTTAGCCAGTTCTGAAAAGTTCAGTGTTCCTGATGCTATGCATTGGCAATTCATATGGTAACAAACAGCCCTGCTATATAACCCTAATGCCTGCATATGATTTTGTGATCTAGAAAGGTTAGGAAAAGCCATTACACTTGCTTTCTGGAGGAGCTGGAAATCTCTGCAAAAGGTCCCATGCAGGGAGTGCCATCAGCCACCTCGCTTGGCTGCAGGAAGCTTGTTCCATTCCCTGCATGGCACCAGCATGGACATTCTCTGGAGGGGACCTTGTGAGCTCTCGCTCATTTGGCACATCTTGGGACCTCCTGCAGTTAAAAGTGCAGAGTAAATGTAGGTGGCTGTTCTCCACATGCACTGCCTGTTTCTCTACCATTGCTCTGGAGATCCTTTCCATAAACACTGGGTAATAACTCTTCCCCTTACTTCCCATCCTCTCCATGTGACCTGTTTCTTCCTACTGCTTTTTCTCGCTATTTTTTTTTTCTCAAGATTCCTTGTACTCACCCAACCTTCCTGTATTTAAACAGACTGGTTAATGGTACCAAAATGAACACTACTTGCTTGTTTGTCTGCAGCAGATGACTACTTGGTGGCATTGCTCAGGCCTGTAGGCAAGGATGCTGCAGGTGCTTCAGACCCTGCCCTGCTACAGTCTGTACTGTCACTCAAGCACCAAGCACCTCCTAAAGAGATCTTTCCAGCTGTGTTGTGCAATAAGCCTTGGAGTTGACTCTCTCCCTCTGCTCTGCACAGCCACAGGTGCACCTCATGCATTTACAACATGCTCTGATGTCCCTCTGGCACTGCGTGACCTGAGGCACTGTGCACAGCTGGATGCACACCTTTCATCTGCTCGCCAGTTGATGCTAAAGCCCCAGGTGAGGGACCAAGGGAGAGGCCACAGATTGGTGACACAGCTGGGCTGGGGAGACTGAGAGCAGAGCTGTGTTTGAAAGAGGTCCTCATGGCAAACTCCTCAGCTTCCTGGCATGTCAGCCTTCTTCTCTTTCATATGTGGTACTGAAGAAGAGGCTTGAATTGCTGATGAGCAGTCTTAAAATGCTGTAACTTGTGCCTTGGAAAAGAGTAGGAATTGTCGGCCTTCTGGGCTGCAAGCCCACACTGCTGGCATCTTGCACTTGTTGAACCTCATTAAGTTCACGTGGTCCCAATTCTCAACCTTGCCCAGGTCCCTCTGGATGGCATCCCTTCCTTCTGTTGTATCACTGCTCCACTTGGCTTGGTGTCATCTGCAAATTTACTGAGGGTGCACTCGATCCCACTGTTTGTGTCATTGATAAAGATACACAAGCAAAGGGTGTCTTGCATGTTAGGCATCATGGCTGAAAGATCAGCTAAGAAGTACATGGGTTTCATTGCATATAGCACAGACAACATGCACAGTAAATTTACAAGAATATAAAGTTAATCCTACTCAGCTATTAGGAAGGTAGTAACCATCAGTCTCTGAATGCTGGATAGTTAGCATGGCAAGCATGCTTTACAAATTAATCTTTAACTTCCCTACAAGTTCCCCACCCACTCCACCCTTGAGGTCCAGCAGTGAATGAATTTCTTCTGACTTGACCTTTTCTTCTCAGCTAGGCTATATGGTGTTGGCTTAAGGCTGAATGAAATTCACCAGCAAGTAGCGTTTGGCCCTAAGACTTGAGGGAAGAGGGGCTGTGCCACTTGTATGTATGCACATACCAAACCACATTCAGTAAAAGCACAACTCTACGCTGCAATTACTTGAAGTTGGTTTTAATGTCTTTGTCTTGAAAATGTCCTTATTCCTGTTAAAAAGCCTTAAGTTGGTTGATTAAACCTTCCAAAGAAAGAGTAGGAGGAGCGCTGAAAGAGGGGGGAAGTGACAATCAAGTGGATGAACAGCATTCATCTGATGTCAGTACTAACATACTTACAAGTAACCACACGCTGCTGAGGAGTGCCATTTATCCAGATGAGATTTCTTCCCTGACAAAACTCTGCTCCACAGCTCAGTTTTCTGCTGGAATGGGCTATTTCCATGCAGCACAGAATAAATCTCTGGTCATCCTCTCTCAGAAGTCAAACGTGTTATTGTGATTTAAAACAGGACTTGCTATGAGCAAACATGGTGAAATATTGGCAAAGCCACCACAAGGGTTTTCTTGTTGTTTAAGAAACAGCATATGAACTTCTAGATCATTATTACGGAGTTTTAATCACACTGCTTTCTTTCTTCTTCTGAATGTATAGGGAAGACCAAGACAAATAAGAGTATTCAACTGTCTTAGTAATAACTTTACTTATTTTTTTGTATATTATTTTCCTTGAATATTTTTATAGATCCAGAATTACAGGGTAGGTTCATTATTCTGTAGTGAATATATTATTTCAGGAATAGTGGAAATGGGTCCAACACTATGTTGATGAAAGTTTTCTCATTTGGCCATCCCAGAGACATGCTATGAATGTCTATCCTGACCGAGTCTTGTATGCTCATGGATGCACCTTTACATACTGGGGCAAATGGGGAGAAAGGACAATTAGGGGAATTAACAAATTTAATTAAATATCAGTTCAAACACATGCATAAAGTCACTTCCTTTCTTCAGTAGCAAGATTTGACTCAGTGGCATCTAGGTGGCACGTGGCAGTGTGTGCACAGATGCAGAGGTGAGCTGATGAGTGGAATGGGGTTTGGAGACCCATTTTATGTACCATAGTTTTCTCACATGACTCCGGATAATATCTAAACAGGATTAAACCCCAGTGTCTGGCTTGGAAAGGGGGATAAAAGCAGTATCCTGATGCAGAGAGCTATGGTGAGTACTTGAAGTGGATGGGAGAAGAGCCAGGCGCGAACTTCACTTGCCAGGAATGTGTGGCGCATTCATCACCCTTACTCTTCCCAGCTCGGTTTCTGCCATGGTTTCCTCTAACACCCCAGGCTCCTACACAGCTTCAGGCAACTGCAGCAGTTTTCCAGACCCAGTGCCAGTGGGGGATTGTTCCCTCCTCCTGTGTTGGGTGGGGAGGGACAGGCCCTGTACAGTTATAGGGTGAGTGTTTATACCATCTGGCCCATAAATCCCAGCATCGAGCTTTACAAAATCCCATTATTTGTAAATACAATTACATTCATAAAAACATCTGTTTGGGCCCCTGGATGCTTGAGTGTGCAACCCAAACTACTGAAATGACCTCTGAAAGTGCTGTCCAGCCCCCCTTGGAGAAATGTCCTTCTTGTTGTTTTCCGCCAGTCATGGGGAGAGGAGGCCTGTTGCTTCATCCTGCCCATGGCAGTTCCTAGAGGAATGGGCTGCTGAGGGAAGACAAGAATGATGGGGAAAACAAGTCAAAGCTTTCCTTGAAAGTGCTTTGACCAAGGCATTTGAAATACAGTGGGTTTTGCTGTTGTTGTTGTTTAACACTGCCGCTTGCTTACTGTGCTGCTTCCAATGTTTGCACTGACCATGGAGAGAAGAAACAAGAGGGAAGCTGGAGAGGGAGAGGGAGCTGGAGTATTTACCACCCAACCAATCTTTTATTTCCTTTCTTAATGATTGTATGTTTATTGCGCTGCCTGAGGCTCGGTACAAAGTCTTTTGGACCAGCGATGAATTAATCAAATTAAATGCTGTGACCCCTTTGCTTTCTGGGAGTGTTACAAGCCTCCCAGCACCCTGCCTAATTTCTGCCTCTAACTTTGCTCTCTGTCCAACAGTCAAACAGTTCTTCCTTTGCAACTTGGCTGCTCCCAGCTATTTATCTTCACTCTTTCTGGCCAATGCCAGAATGTCTTGTTTGAAGTTTTTATTTAGACCACTGCTGGTTTATGGAATTGTGCAGATTCCACGTTGGGTGTGCAGCAGATTCACGTCAGACACAATTGGCTTCTGCTGGGCTCTTGGCTTTAAAAGGCAATAAAGAATCAAGGCCTAATTCTCTTCTCATCCTCACATAAATCAAATGTCTCTCCATTGAAGTCTGTGAAGTTGAGTTCAACCCCAAAGTTTCTGTTGTAGCAAAATGAGGCTGTGGGGCTGGGAAGTGTCCCATTGGTGGCCAAAGTCCATGCAGCTGGGCTCTACCTGTACTGTGCCATGGAAAATCCTGCAACCAGCCTCAGTTTGGCATCTGTAGAGAAAATTTCATTAGCCCAGAGGGAGAGGACAGGCTAGGATTTTGACAGTGGGTACTTGTTTAAGTTACAGCCTTAAGAAGCATTAGAAGAAAAAGTATGTGTTTTAGCTCTAGACTATACCTGCTATAAAAGCATATTATTTCTCACTTGAAGGCACTGATAATCTAAGTACAAAGCAAGAGGTCTGTTCAGATCCATGGAGGAAGTAAAACAAAGCAATTGCTGTATCTTCACTATTAACCTGCCTGTCACTGTGATACAAATCTAGGTATAGGAAGAGCTGAGCTCAAGAGATCTGCTCTGACTTGGATCCTCCTGTACTTGGGGTGACCTACATCCCATCCAGCCCAACTGCAAGCATGAGAGCTGGGGTCTGTGACCTCCCGAGCATGCTCTGGGGAGGCTTTTCTGTTCCCACCACCCACCAAGAGTTTATATTCACCTATCACAGCAAAAGAAAGCTGAAAGAGAATTATCCCAGTTGTCTTCACTTACCGGATTGTAGCAATGATGCCAAACACGAAAAGAGCAAGAAGTCCTTGTTTTAAGGTTTGACTGACTATGAAAGAGGTCAGAGTAATTCTCCTATAGATCAAGGGCTGAGGGAAAGGGAAGGAAGGAAAGCGTTGACCATGGAGGAGGTTTTAGAATGCAAGGATTCATAATAAGGCCCATTTATGATCTGTCACAGAAGGCACGCAGCTGGGCAGAAAAACACAGGGGCTTTTGTAGCAGCACTGAGCCTGATCAAACTTTTGCAAAGGGTGGCACTGGATTAAGGAGGCTTTAGGAGTTTGTGCAATGCAGAGTTAACTGTCAGGCAAGAGCAGGACTGGATGGCTCGGAGGGATTTGCTAATGAGCTATCAAGCCGTGGGTCACTGGTTGAAATTTAATCTGCAAGAACAGTGACAGAAAATCAAATAAAAGTGTTGACGTCAGAGTGATGCTGCAGCAGCAGTGAAAGTGTTGCTGGTGCCTCCTGCAGCACACACAGACAGCTTAAATGAACCAGGAGCAAACTGTGAAGAACTCGCCTGGCTGATCCCAATGGCAAGATACAGCACAGCCAAGGTTTATTCTACGAGTAACTCGCAGTGAGGATGCTTGTGAATGACATCAGCATATCTGATCACAGACTGAGACCCAAATCCGGTGTTATACACCACTAAAAACAGTTGTGGATGCTCTAGGTAGGCTTTGCCCAGTGGTATCTCAGTAGGTGAATCAGCAGAATGCAACTGAGGAGGGGAGCAGCCTCCCATGGTGGAGGATTTTAGCATTAGGTCCCATGCTGGGGCCAGCAGTGGTGGAAAAGCTTTCCCACTCCTGGGCTGCCTGGCCTGTCTCTCGGGTTAGGGACCAAAGGGATGAGGGCAGTACAAGGGCAGTACAAGAGCAGTAGATGCCGTCAGCATTGGTAGCAGCAAGGCACGTAGGGCTCGGCACACTGGGGAAGTCAGGCTTGTGTTTCTCACTCCAGAGTAAGGAGACTTTACTCACCCATGCCATCAACTGAGAAGCACCTGTGGCTTTTGAATTAACTCTTCCTCTGCCTGAAGGATCACCCTAGCTTCAACCCCACTGATGTGCTTTTTGTCCTGTTCACTGATTTTCAGGAGCTCAATACCTCAGGTATTTTTTAGGACCACTCGTGATCCTTCCCCTGAGGGTACTAGGTCTTTGCAGAGGGCACAAGTTGCCATTTCAGCATGGTATCTTTGGCCTTTCATGCTTCCAGTTTAGGCAGGGAAGGGAGCAACAGTCAATGTTCTTTTCTGTGCCAACTCCTATTAGTTGGCATAAGAGCACCTAAGTAAGTTGACACAGACTTTGAGATACTTAGTTTGCTTAAAAAAGAAAAGAAAAAATCCTCGGACTACACTAGGATCTCTTTGCTGCCCAAAGTCTAGTCTGCACCGCTAAAAGCTTGGGCTTATCCCAAGCCTGGGACGTGTTCAGTTGCAGAATATTTGTCATTTTGATGTTTGTTTATTTTCTATTTAAAAAAAAAAAATAATCTCCGGGAGAGCAAGAAGTTCAAAAAATAGTTAAACTCCAGATTCATGCACATTTCCTGTTTTGCTTCTTAACAAAACCTCAAAACCACTTTGAACAAGTTTCCCACCTCAGCTGAGGGTGGAGCTGTGTACGCCCCACATGTGGCCTCAGGAAGTGCACCCAAGGACAATAGCACATCTCCCTTGGCATGGCGGGGCCAAAGTTGCTGCTAGCAGGGCAGTCAATACGTGCGTCTGTGCATGACTGCCCAAAAGCGCTTCTGACTCAGCCAAGTACACTGGAAAACTTTAAATTTACTCTTTCCAACAGGACAGACCGAGCAGTAGGGATGTGGCAGAACGTTTTTTAATGGGCTGTCTCTCTGCGATGCTCAGCAGATATTGGCTGTTGTCGGTACGCTGGGAGAGCTGTTGCAATGTCATCAGTTTGATCTGGTGAGACAACATCTTGGTAAATAAGAAGAGCAGATAAATCTGCTGCCCTGAAATTAATGGTTGTTGCCTGATCCCCTGTTAAATGAATTCGTTGCAATCTGAAGCAATGCATGCATTTTGCAAACCCAGCGTTCTTTGGCTCCTGCCGTGCATCATGACATTACTTTAGGCGGTAAGGAAGATCGTAGGTGTGATATGGTGTGCTGTGGTAGATAGTCAAGTAGCTAGATGCCTGGGAACTCTGGATAGAGCTATGGCATCTGGGTGTGTAATTCTAAGTGCTTAACGTTAACATAATAAGCAGTGCTTAACGTTTCCTCCCACACTAGAAGCATACCCATTAAAGTTTAGCCAAGTCAGCTCTGCAAGTCCTTGCATAAAAGCACAACTGCTAAAACACTAATAGGAGCCACTCTTATATTAAGAAGTGGGTAGAGCAAGATGCATTAACCCAAATTCTCCTCTACTGCTAATCAGGGAAGTCTTGCTGAGATTAAGGAAACCCCTAGCAGGTAAAAATGATAACAAATCAGGCTCAAGCCCAGATTAAGGACTCCTGAGTCTTTTCCTCAGCTCTGCTTCTCAGATGTTGCATAGTCTGAATAAGTCAATGGATGTGATTAAGACCATCCATGAGTCTACCGAAGTCCACACATGAGTGAATTGTCTATGTAAAAATCCCAGGGAATGGCTGTTTCATCTGAAGTAGCACTTCCCAGGGAAACAGCATGTGTATGAATCTGGGCCATGCATTTCAGACTTAAGAGTAACTTAAGCACATAAGCATATGGCTTCACACATGTTCAGTGGTTGAAAGCTCAAAGTAGCTAGGTGTGTAGCTCCCAGCAGTCAGACCTATGAGTCATGATGGTGCAGAGCTAATATTTCCCCAGGTATTGAAAAGGGTCCACTTCATTGAGTCATAGTCCGACCAAAACCACTGGTCTTAGGTGACATTCAGCTAGCATGAAACACATCGGCAAAACTAACTTGGGGCATATTTATACTGGTTTTGTGGGCCAAAGTCTATGCCTCTGGACTGCTGGTTGCAGGCTGGCTTGTGTTCACACAGCTGAGAGCTGGGAGTGCCTGTTGTGGACAGACCAACCCATGTTGTGCACTGCTTGATCCTGATCTCCACTGGGCAATGCCTCTCTTCAAATTTATGTATTTATTTATTTGTGTTTCTTGATTGATTATAAAATAGATGCCAGAATGGGTGCTGTTTGCAGCCACCTGCTTCCTTTGTGCTCTGGGAAGTGACTAGAGGGACACTGGGGGTTTGGGGACTTCAGGCAAGCATTGCAATGTTGAACCAGGTGAGAGCCAAGGCTGTGCAGTGCATATCTGTACTGTGCCTGGAGCACACTGTCCGCTTGCCCATGCCCAGCTTTCCTCTCAAATGAAAAAAATGGCTCCCTAAAGGCCAGCTAACAAGTGTAGAGCATTAAGAATCTAGATATCAGGATATAGGAGAGGGATAAGGGAAGAGTCCGTTTGGCAGTGTGGGAATCCCTGGACATTCCTAAGTGCAGCTAAGCCTGGGACATGAGGGACTACCTGTCCCCTGACCTAGCTGTTCTCATGCCTTTTATCTGACAGAGCTCTAGAATAGGAGATTTTCAGGCAAAAGACCTCCTCTTCCACTTGGCTGACATGCTCTAGCCTCTTCATCTTACCTTCCTGGCTACTGAGCAGTTGGGCTGCAGCGGTCAGTGCCACCACCCCAGCCCCACCTGCAGCCTGGTATTGCCCTGGCAAGTGGGTCAGCCCCCTTGGGCAGGACAGCCTGCATCTCTACTTTTCCAGTTTCCAGATTCGTTCTCAGACCTTTAATATCTTGTGCTTTCTCCTCCCACTTATCCCATGACACAGGTGCTTGCCTTTCACAAGGGAATTTGCATTTCAAATCTCAGATAGGTAAGCATGCACACTGCTGAGCCTTGCGTTAAGCCCTTACCCAGCCACAGACCCGAGAATAATTCTTTCCAGTGCCTGCGTGGCTGTGTGCAGCCACACCAAGTCATCCCATGGAGGCACCACAGCTCACCACCAGTCAGTGGAGAAACATGAGCTTTGCTTGGGTGCTACTTCAGGCTGGGAGAGGAATGGTTGGAGAGCTGCCAGGCAGAGAAGGACCTGGGAGTGATGGTGGATAGTCGGCTGAATATGAGCCAGCAGTGTGCTCAGGTGGCCAACAAGGCCAACAGCATCCTGGCTTGCATAAGAAACAGTGTGACCAGCAGGGCTAGGGAGGTGATCGTCTCCCTGTACTCAGCTCTGGTGAGGCCACACCTCGAGTACTGTGTTCAGTTTTGGGCCCCTCGCTACAAGAAGGACATGGAGGTGCTTGAGCGGGTGCAGAGAAGGGCGACGAAGCTGGTGAGGGGCCTGGAGAACAAGTCCTACGAGGAGCGGCTGAGGGAGCTGGGCTTGTTCAGCCTGGAGAAGAGGAGGCTCAGGGGTGACCTTATCGCTCTTTTTAGGTACCTCAAGGGAGGCTGTAGCGAGGTGGGGGTTGGCCTGTTCTCCCACGTGCCTGGTGACAGGACGAGGGGGAATGGGCTTAAGTTGAGCCAGGGGAGTTTTAGGTTAGATGTTAGGAAGAACTTCTTCACTGAAAGGGTTGTGAGGCACTGGAACAGGCTGCCTAGGGAAGTGGTGGAGTCACCATCCCTGGAAGTCTTCAAAAGACGTTTAGATGTAGAGCTTAGGGATATGGTTTAGTGGAGGGCTGTTAGCGTTAGGTCAGAGGTTGGACTCGATGACCTTGAGGTCTCTTCCAACCTAGAAAATTCTGTGATTCTGTGATTCAGAGGCATCGGGGTCTGCCTTGCTTGTGTGGTTTGTGTAGGCACCTGCCCTAAGTGATGTGAATCATTCTGCTGGAGCCAAGCACCTATTTCTTTTAGGTGTTGCAACATCTAAATTGAGTGCCTAAAGCAGACAGTCTCAATCTAGCCTCCAGGGTCTCCACATTTACCTACAAATATAATGATATAATAGTCCTTGCCTAACTCAAAGGGCTGTTGCAAGATTTTAATTAATTAATGCTGGCAAGGCTTTGAGATGTTGGAAATAAAATGAGGTCTATAAATGAAGTGTATTACTATGACTAGATGGCACTTCTGCTTTACTTTCACACCATACCTGGGCATGGAGCAGGGCAGATGCTTCCTCTGATTCACTGTGAATCATGCAGAAGCTTACTTAAAACGTGGATGGTATTGATATATTCATATAGGTTAAAATGTTCTGGGGAAGAGGCATTGCTTCTCATTCCAAGAGTGCTGCACTTGCTCTCTTTCTCCCCCAGTTTCTCAGTGTTACCCCATCTATACTGGAGTCCTCAGTTACTCAGTGCTCAGTTTAAGTGTGATATGCCAGAAGGCATCTGGAGATGTGACGGTCCTGCTAGGATTTGCAGAAGACCTAATTACTCCCTGGTGACAGTTCTGGCTGGCACTGGTGCTCATCCTGAGCACTGTACTCCCCCGGGTAGCTTTTGGTCTTCCATCTCACTAGCATAACTGGTGTTAATTATAGCCCTGCAGTTTCAGTGGTGGGCAAGGCACCCAAGAGAAGTTGGTATCCCTGAAGTCCTCCTGTGTGCCTAGCACCGGATTAGCACACAAAACTCTTTGGACCGAGTCCCTTGGTAGGTCACACCATTTCATTAAATTACAAAATAGCTCATTAGATTGCAAGTCAGATTTAATTTTCCCTGTATGTAAATTCTTAATGAAGAATGCTATAAATTTCCTTGCTAAGCACTTTGCCTTCACTGGTAAGTGAAACGCAGGTTGATGCTTCATGGCTAAGAGGGGGAGAGAGGGAGAAGAGAGAGGGGGAACATTTACAGCAAAATGGTCTAAGTCTGGGTGATGCCACTCAAGAGATGCTGATGTTCAGCTGGCCACCAGAAAGAGATGGGATCAGGAGGAGGAGGCTGGGTCCTGGCATTGCCATCTGGCCCCCTGGCATTGCCCTGTCTTTGGTCCACTAAACTGGACCCAACTAATTACCTTTGGCTGTGGCCAGAAGAATACTCCTTTCTCCAAGCCATTAGTGTAACTGGGAAGCATCATCACTTCTCTTATTATCATCCTTATGTCTTCATCTTTTCCCCAAGAGCAATTGCTAATTCAAGGGATAGGAGACACTTTGAAGGACAAGTACAATTGTACTATGTAAACTGTCTGGTGGCCAATGGTATCTCATGTAAACTGGCATTTCTGAGTCAAGTTCAGACAAAAGTGAATCTCACAAGACTGCAATTCTCAACCAGAGTTGCCAAAACAGTGGAGTTTGTGCTGGCTGTACACATGCTACTGGATGTTATTCTACCTAGCTTGTCCAGGGTGCTTCTCTGCAGTAAATCTCAGACTGGTTTTACAAGAGAGGTCAATATCTTTACCCTCATTTTATGGGTAGATAAACCAAGGTGCAGGGAGGGCTAATGCCAAAAGGTCAGTGTCAGAGCAAAAAGCAGCTAATTGCAACAGACTTTAATGCATCATTGTGCATGAGTGTCAGGATTTCTTACTGCAGAACCAACCACAAAGTTCTGCAGAGTTACCAAAGACAGAAATAGAGCATTACTGACCTTTTCTCTACAGATAGGGATTTGCTCTCCAGAGACTTTTTTCCCCCAGAACTGGTAAATGACTAAAGAAGGGCAGGTGCCGTTTCTCCCCCTGAGTGGTTATGCCCAGAGGCAGTTTAAGTCATTTTTAGGAAATGGTTTCCCTGCTATTTACATCAAGCTAGTAGCAGTGCTTATTTTAACTCAGTTGTCAAGTCACTTTATTTTTAGTTGTCAGTGTAGTATCATTTTTTAATTCTTGCCTTGTTTAAAACAAGTAAAGACATTTGAATGGGAACATGAAATTCACTGGAAGAATTATTGCTGCCTCACAAATATATATTGATAGCCTAAGAAAGCAGTGATGCTCTCTTTTCCATGACTAGAAATACTCCAAATCTCTAAAGCAACCCTAATATTTTACTCTAAAAGACCAAATCACAAGCTGGATTACCTTTCAGTAAGAACTTTATAGATTTTCTAGCTCTTACAGGGGTTCCTTAGGGAGTCTTAATTCATCCAAATGACATTGTTCTCTTGATGACTATCACAGTCCTATAGGAAAATTTGCCAGTGGGGTATAATCTTGGTTTAAAAGATCCTAGAAAATAATACAAAATTGAATAGGGTGATGGGAAGAAGAAGAAGAAAAGAAAAGGAGGAGCAAGTTTTTTTTTTTTTTTTTTTTTTTAAATGTGGTTTGTGAAATTCACACAAACAAGAAAAATCCAGTTGCCATGAAGACTGATAAGCCACATGTATTTCTATAAGCACGTGTCAGCTTGATGTACTGCACTTCTGTGTTTTATTCAATTACCACATTTCATAGGAACATAGTAATTGCCATACTGTATCTACCTCATCCAGCTTCCCATCTGAAGAACATGGAAAAGAAGGCACATTGAAGACGAAAATGTCGCACTGGATCTGTAGAATGCACATCTTCCTCCTTCCCCCTGATTAATAGTTGGGCTTTTGTCCTTGTGATGCACTTTTTATATCTCTTCCAGTATAAGAGTAAATATTCTTACCATCTACACTTCAGAAACTCATCTCTGTTTTTTTTGTTTTGTTTTGTTTTGTTTTGTTTTGTTTTTGATAGTTTTTAACTTTATAATATTTCAGATATATCCTGCCACAGGAAGTGAAAGTTGAAATACGACCAGTCTATTAGGAACAAAAACATTAAAGATGAAAGCCCTCATGGAAACCAGCTCCAGAGTAATAGCAATGATTCATAAAATATGAGGCTCAGTGGATAGAAACTGTAGGCAGGACTAAGACTGCAGTAAAAATGCACCAGGTAAAATGTACCTTTACATTGCTTGAATGCCTTCTGCTCTGAGTGTTGCCAGAGGAGATGAAGTTTACACACACAAATTAAAAAAAAAAAAAAAATGTTTATCCATTAACATGCACCTACATCCAAAGAGGAGGTGGGGAGTTGGGTAGCGGTGCTCCGAAATCCCACACAAATTTTAGGGACTGAGAGACTGCGAGTAGTATTACAACAAGTACCTGGAATTACCCTGAATGTAGTTTCTTGTTTCCCAGATCTTTCTTGTTCTTACTAGGATTATATAAGATACTTTAAAGGCAAGTTTAAAAGAGAGATTTTCCAGGTTGACTGCCAAGAAACCCAGAAGAATTGTCTAACAATGTGCAATGTATGAGTACTTTTTTCAGCAATAAGTGATATTTTTCAGTCTGCAGAATGACATTGTTTCATCCTTTGGGTTTTCATGTCCTTTTTGTACTTTTTTTTTTTTTTCTCTTTTGGCAGGGCTCTTTTATTGCACAATGATGATATATTTATTTTGACTTTTAATTTGCAGTTTTAGAATAGGTCTTTGGTGGCTGGGAGAAGTCATGACAATGAAAAAGAGTCTTCTCTGAAAAACAATATTCCATTTTTAACCGTAACATCTGGCCAAATTTTGAGTGATTTCTTGAGGGTCTATCATGCGTATGTTTGTGGATCACCTACTAGGGACATTCATTGAGGGGTTTCTGATGGTTTAAGAGGGCTGAAGAAATGATGTTGGACAATAATGTGATGGCAATATAGTCATAATAACTATAAAGGACCAAATCTTCATTTTCTTAAACGTTCTCATTCTTAGCACTTGTCTACACATAAAGACACCTTTCCCTTATCTGTGCTACAAAGGATACAATCAGGCACAAAAGAATGGACTGATAGCTCATCATTTACCTGGCTTGATTTTCACTTGCTGGTTGATTTTGTCCCTGGAGCTATACTGCTTGCTTTCAGCATGCATTTCTTCTCAAAAACACTTCTTAGTTTCCCTTGAACTAGTAAATCTGTTGAGTTTAAAAGGAGAAGAAACCAGGGGATGTCTGCATGTAACAGCACCATTTTTCATGAGAATTTTTTAATGTCACATAAACAATGTGTATCCACAAAGCTTTACACAACCTAATAAATGACCAGTTGACACTGTGCCTCTAATTGTCCTCAACTGGAAGCAAAAATGCTGTCTGTGAGCCAGAGCTGATTAACGCTATTGGTTGATGAATTTTCTTTTTTAAAAAAGGAGCCAAGGGAGAGCCACAACTGCTCTGAACTTTTGCAAGGACTGCCTCTGCTTTAGGGGAATTTTGATTTTTCCTGCTGTTTTGTTTGTTTAAAAAAAAAACGGTGATGTCTAATCTTCAGGAACGTACCTCATCGTCCAACCCACAAACTGTTGGCAAAATAATAAACCTACATAGAATGTACTGTTAGATTTTTTATTTTATTTATTTATTATTTTTTTTTACTTCTTCCTTTCAGAGGTATAAATCACAGCTTTTTGCTTTTGCAAATTAAAGTATAGGCTTTGCACTGGATAGTTGGCACCGTTTCTTCTGGCCAAATGTTCCATGCTGCTTCCAAAGAAACTGTGGACACTGAGTTGGCTATAGTTTGCCTTTGAACTCCTTTGCAAAACCTCAGTCTTTATAGGCCTCCAAGAAAAAATATACATAGTTTATTTATTAAGTTGCAGTTTAACTCTTTTGTATGTGAAATTGCTGATTTTTTTTAACTGATGTTTTGTTTTTTACTTCCACTCTACATGAATGACATCATATTGCCATATAGGTAAAAACAAACAAATAAAACAAACAAACAAACAAAAATCATACATTTTATTTACTATCTTAAAAAAAAAAAAAAAAAAAAGCAGAAAATAATCCTGAACAGAAAACTAGCTGGTTTTAAGAGTAAGTTTGTATTAAACCATCCTCAATTGCTGCTGAGCAAATGTCCTTTCCGTAATATTTCCAAATGGCTTCTCAGCTACACGTTTGCCTCTATGTCTTTGTAATGCAGTCATCATACAGTGCTATCTTTGCAGCTTTTGCTGCTAACATAACTATAATGTATTTCTAAGTAATATGGAAATAGGAATGCACCGCCTCCTGTGGTCTCACTCCTTGAAGCACTTGCTGGTCTTGTCTGTCAAGTATGGTTTAAAGTTTTGATCATCTAAATGTTCAGCAAGGAATAAATGAAAGTTATTGGTGTGTAAAACATTGCAGATCTTGTGTTAAACTTGGACTTCTCCCTCTAGCATCCTTGTACTGCTTTCTTCTGCAATGCTTCCTTTCTATTGATGTGATGCCATCTTTGGTACTCTAACAAAGGGCTATATAAATGTTTGGAAGCCAGAACAGATGTTTCTGGGCAGCTTTCATACAGTTTGCCAAGTTCAGGCATAAAACAAGATCCTGACCACTTGTGGTTTTTGTAGATTGTATGATTTTTTCAAAAGAAGAGTAAGCGTGCTGGGTCCATTGACTTCCTGTCTTCTGGCATCCTACCACATGTCTTCTTTACTATACCATAATGTTTCTCAAGCTTGCTTTTGTTTCACTCTCATAATTGGCTTTGTATATCCACTGACTGATCTGATTTTCCTATCGAGTCAGGGCTGTTCACTCCAGATTTTCACTAGTGTAACTGAGAGGAAAATTTGGTCCGTATGCTCTGTAATAAGATATATCATCACTGTCAATATTTTTCTTCTTCCCATCACTGCTCTGCCATATGGCAACTTCACAGGAAAGAGCTGAACTGCATATGTTCTTAGTAGGACTTCTTCATTTCCTTGCAAAATTGAGGTTGGTTTAAAACCATTCAGGTTTAAACATGGAGGAAGTTCTTAATCCTTTAGCATGGTGTTTTCGTCTAACTTTGGCCATCCAAAAGCTAAGCAGCCACTAGAATCAAGTCATCAGGGTTCCTCCTATAGTCATGGGAGGGAGGAAGCAACTGAGGGAGAGTGACTCATGGCCATCCTAAGATAAGATTCAGGGGAAAGTATTTTTGTTGTGAACAAGAGCACACGTCTCCTATACACCTGCTGATCTTGGTGATGTTGAACCAAGGAGCTGAGCTTCAAAGGCTCAATTTGCATTCATCAGTGAATGGAATGGGGACAGGAGGAGATTTTCCTGAGCTGCTGGTAGCCTCCTCCCTGCCACATTTTGGCCTCAGCCAACCAGGCTCTCCTCAAAAAACACCTGAGCATGATTCAGTGGATATCATGAGCCAGAGACTGTTTACAGTTGGCAAGATACAGATAAGGCTGCCCTGTTTTGGGGTAGTAAATTTAGCCCTAGCAAGACAAGCCACATTATCTGCATGCTTTCAGGGCCAGAAAATGGATTATGGCTCATATATTTACTGGTGTAAACACAGTCAAAGAGGTGTAAGCAGTGAAGAAAGTGAAATAAGAGAATGAAAGATGAATTTCAGAGTTTATTCACTTGCATTGCCTGAAACTGGGACTTGGATGCAAGTAGCAACCAAAGAGAGAAGAGTTCTGTTAGTTCTGCCCTTCTTATTAAGCATATTTTGATGATGTGTCAGTGGTAGAGAATGACTGACCCCCTTTGAGTGAATATGGAAAACAACATTTGTAAAGGAAGACTTCCCAGACTCAGTATACCTAACTGTTTTCCTAAAACCTGTCACACTACAGATGTCCCTTTAAGCCATCATTAGGAAAACAGTATCCAGAGGGTTCATACCCAGCTAAATGCCCAGTATCGCCCTGTATTTCTGCAAAGTTTCTGAGCTCTGTTTGCTGGATTTTACAACTGGAGAGAAGTCTTCCTTAAAAACACTCACCACAGAGTGCCCAGATCCAGCAACAAGCAATGCAAAGTGTTTCAGCCACTTTCAACCACTGTGATGAGGTCCAGGGACCATGGTATAAATTCAGATGAATAACCCTATTTCTAAGTTGTTTCCAGGGAGTGTGTGGGTGTTTCAGCCATTTAACTGCCAGGCTATTCATTTTTTCTGCACTAATAGTTTCCATGCTAGCTGACTGACCAGTCTCCCTGATGTGTCGCATCAATTTTCTTATTAAATACGAAAATAATGAATGTTAGGAATGAGCCTAGAAAGCTCCTCATCTTCCAGATTGGTCCATGGTGCCAAAAGTCTGCCTGGCATCATCTCCAATATTCTGCAAACAACATCTGCATGAGCACGTCAGTTGTGTAACTCGTAAAGTGAATGTAAGTGGCTGCCATGATTTGCTGAGCAGCGCTGATTAGAACTTTTTGGCTAGAGGGATGCTTTGCAACATGTGGGAGAGACAGCCGTGCCCTGCCTTCCACAGGAAAGGCAAGGGTGCACCATTTGCAGGAATGGCTCTGGGTAGATATCTGTCTCTCCCCAGTTCAAGCTTCCTCTGATCCCAGGCGTGATTAACAGCACACCTCCACCAAAACAATCCCTACTGGCATGAGTACAGAAAATTAGTGCTTTGGAGCCACAAACCCACCTCTGAGGTTGATATGGAGAAGGACTCTGTGCCAGAGAGGTGGGGGAACTTGAGAGGATGAGTGAGGGACTCAACCCCCTACCTGACAGTACACCGTACCACTGCTGGCGAGCCCTGTAACATCGATGCTCATGAAAGAAGGGGCTCCAAGGTACTTCTCCACCTCCCTGAGCTTGGTGTGAATCTGCATGGGAGGCTGAAGCCCTAGCACTCAAGTGACATTTATTTTTTGCATGGAACATCATTTCACTGCCTAGAAAGGAAAACTTGGGTTTTAGAGCTGAAAAAGATCATTACATTTTACTTTCTCCACTCTTAGGACAATTGTATTTTGCTATTAGCCACTTTAGGAGAGACAAAATTCACTTTTTCTGTCCACTACACAAGTTTAGTGCAGTTCATTTCAGCTGATTACTTTAAAACAGCATATGACAGCTTGTTTTTATAGAAAGGCTGAAGTTTGACGTTTCCTGCTTAAGAGTTTCAACACTTTTTAAGTTATTTTTTTCAAAAGAATATAGCATTTTTGTCAGAAGCAGAGCATGGTAGAAAGAAATCTACTTCCAGACAGGTATTAGGAACATCCTTGTAGGTTCTTGTTTGATATCAGAAACTCTCCAAAGAAAACAGACAGCAACATGTAAATAACTAAACCACACATGCAAACATGACACTGAAATATTATGTGCCAGGTCAAACGTTAGTTGGGTTAAGTCAGGCATTTAGAGTAATCCTGCCTTACCCCACTTAAATATTGCATCACTTAGGTAAGTTGTGACAGCTCACTCACTGCCGGGAAAAGCTTGCCTTATCCTCAAGGATGAAATCAGGACCTCAGGAAGCTCCCAAGTAAATGAAAAACAGAAACAACAGGCAATGGCTTAGTGGCTTAAGCCATATGCCTCAGAACTGTCTAGCCATAATTTCAAATGCCAGCAGGATCATTACAAGCTAATGCAGATCTATTGAGCATTTGGCCATTCACTACAGGCAGAACAAGTCCTTTGAGTTAAATCCTAAGAAATTAGATCCTTTGGGCTTTTAATGGCTATTAAAAATCACAGGGCATTTTCAGAAGGGGAGGAGTTTATTAATCTTGTTCCCTAAACCAAATTAGCCCTTTCCTCCTACAAATACACTTTCAGTTCCTTATTGCAAAGGCAAGATGGGAGAGGATGAGAGAATGAAACTCTGCAGTGATGCCCTGTTATCTTGCAAGAGCTGTGCTACTGCTATCACTGCAATTTAGGGACATGGTGGTTTTGATATTTTTAATTGTTTTTTTTCAATGAAAGGCCCAGGAAGTTGTTGCTGGACTTCCTCTACCGGTGGTAATCTCATGTGGATTTGTTTTGCCACATGTCCTGGAGCTGCACTGTGGGGTGCAGCTGGTGCATGAGCACAGAGAGCTGGGGACGGCATGTGGGAGCAAATGCTGGCACCCACATGCTGAGGCTTTTGTTATTGGCCTTGGCCCACAATAAAGAAGGTTGGTCAGAGATAAAAACACTCTGTCATCTGATTATGAAGCAAAAGATGGACAGAGGGTAAAGGTGTACACAGGAGCAATGGCACTGTGGTGGTCAGTTGGGTAGGAAGGATGCTAATCTGATGGCAAAGGTTTGTACCACTATAGCAAAGGAGAGTTTGAAGGTAGATAGTGAGATAGGTCTGTGGGGGATTAGAGGAAACAATCAGTGTGTAAAAAATGCCATGGGAAATAGTGCCAAAGTGTTTAATTTAAGAAATACAGACAGGGCCAATGGAAGACAGCATGATAGATTAGAGACAGCAGCCACCATTTAGATAGTGAATGAGAGGTGTTATACTGCTGATGGGATGCGTAAGGTTCTGAAATGTGAAGAAGATGGCTGGGATTCAGCTCCAGATTCAGGCACCTAAATGTGGGCAAAAGAATGAAAGAGAAATGTGGGAGGAATGCAGTGGAAAGTCAATGTGATAATGAAGGTATGACTGTGATTAGCACTGTGTAGATGCTCCATTTCTTAAAGATTACAGATCAAGACTGGCTGCCTGATAGTGTGTGCTCACAGACAAATCACTTGGCTTGATAAAAAGATATTAAGTAAAATGCAGTCCCTATCCTTAAAATCTGAGCAGTTCTGTATTATGATTTATTGGTGTTCTGTACTTCCATCTGTCGTGGGTAGACCTTCAGCATTTCCAACGTCAATGACTCAGTGCTGCTGATGCTGGAAAGTGGGCACTGGTCCAGCCTGGAGTTCTTCAACATCCTTCTATGAAACACTGGCAAGATTTAGAGATGCTAAGAGGCTTTCCCAAACCTGGATTGTATTTAGCAATAGGAGCCAGATCTCCTAGTTCACTATTCTTTAGCAATCAGCTGATAACATTCTTGTGGCTTTGTTTTAATGATCAGTCATTTTGAAACGATAATGTTGAAAAATTGTCAGAATAGTTGAAAACAGCCAGTGAAGTTGTATTTAGCAGATCGTACAAGTTTTAATACATTTTCTATTTTAGCTTTTAATGAAACGGTTCACCCAAAGAAGGAAATAGTGCAAGTTGCCTTTTCCCTTTCAGGTTACACTTGTGATGAGAAGCACAATGTTTGAATTCTTAGGCTGGAACTGCTCTGCTTGAACAAATAATAAAATAGAAGATTGCACTTATCTGTAAGATAAAAACCTTGGGGCATTTTGGGAAGAATGTTTGAAAGATCAAAACATTTCACGTTTCTCACCATCTCTGGGAATTGAAAAATAAACAGAATTTGCTAGGGATCTGGCTGAAGAAAACAATTTCTAAGAAGAAAAAAAAAAAATCCTCCTAAATACATTGTTCTTTTTTCAGTCTTGTTATTAAGCCAAAAATTCCACTGGTGCCGAACAAGTAATAATTTATAACTGTGCAAATCGAAAGAGTTTCAACAAAGATGAAGGAGGGCTTTTATGTTTAAAGTACCATTACCAACAAAAGGCTTCAGAGCATTTTCCAATTTTAATTACTTCAACAGCATGCAAAGCAACAAAGGATAAGTTTGAACTATCTTGCATGGTTATGAAATGTCAAAGTCTAGTAACTGATGTAGTATGTGGTGCCTACATGGCTGAAAAGCCCAGGGAAGCAATCCTTTATTCCAGAGATTTCAAACCAAATCCTATCCACCTTGATATTCAGTGAAAATTGCACTGTAATGGCTTTTCAGCCTGAAATGAGTTGGTTTTCAGCTAAGATCCTGTTGGAGATATGACCAAAGATTTGAATCAACATGACAGTTGCCTGTCCTTATGGAGGGAGACTAGATGACTGCTTGCGATTAGATGTATAACTTTTAGATGGCTGGAATAAGAGATAAATCCCACCCTCCCTTACCTCTTCCCTCATCTTCTGCACTGAGCCCCATCCATCTTTTGAGCAGCGTCAGTGGAGGCACCCAGCAGAAATACTTCATAAGCCCAGCTGTCAAAGAAGCTCGGGGGGAGCTTTCACTGTTACTAAAGCATTAGTCTCAGGGCAAAGGATTTTGAATCATCTTTTCGAGTTTGATCTTGTCAGTCAGCCTCTATCTTGGCAATGTATTCCTGATGGGTTTCACTTCCATAGCGAAACCCACACTGAGCCTTGGCTTTTAGTGAGATGACTGCCAAGGCTACTGCTGCTTGAGGCCAGGAAGAGTTTGGAAGACTAGGCTCATGGGAACATGGGTTGAGAGTTTAGGATTATGTTTCTGAAGTCGGATATTCAGATTAACTCCACTTGCTCTGCAGCAGGCCTTCAGCAAGCTAGTACTTTGTAGGCAGGTATAAACGCAAAGATCATGTAACCAGGGGTATGGTAGGCTGGGTAGGTGGCATAGGAATGGGTAAAAGACACTGCATTGTGGCAAAAAACAGATAGTTAAATAGCAAAGCATTGTATGAATCTCTTGTTCTGGTGTGTCTTACCCAGTAAATTAGCTGGTATTTTGATTCAGTTACTTGGCACTCAAGACTTTGAGTGTTTGTGGAGGATAGGGATGGGAAAAGTAGCTTTTAAAGAATGAGGGGCTAAGAATAAAGACTCTCTAAGGCAGAAATATGACTTGTCACAGTTTTCTCCACATGGGAGAAGAGACCAAGCAATATTTTGGTGCTGCAGTGGGAGGAGGAAACACTTCTGTCCAAGGATCAGACCCATCTGCCCTTGATCCTAAATGCCTTTACATGATCTCTGCATCCTCCCAAGTGAATTGCAGCTTTGTGCTCACATTAGATCCAGGTATTACTCCCCACTGTGTACGTACCTACCTAAAAATCCATAACTGGTCTCACATTGACTCAATGCTCACAGCCAACTTGTATTTAAACAAATTGAATAAAGCTAGGCACTCTGTAGATCCTCTTATTTATCCCATGACAAGCAGAGAGACTCCCAGTTCTTCTGCTTGTGACACCTTTGTCAATAACATCTGCAGATTGCACAATATAAAGTTGTTTTATAATTCATCTCCTTGACAATAACTGAACCTTTGAACAGGAATGCTTTATGTGGGTAACACAAGAACAGTGCTCAAGCAGAGGTTACATCAGAAAAGTGCAAAAATAAAATTTTGTTCCTCTTGAAGAGTCACATTTCAAGCAATTTTTGATCTAGTGAAAAAAAAAAAATCAGATATAATTTTAAAAAAAGAATTTATATTTGGCTGGCAATTAGATCATAAGTAAGAATCACAGGACTTATTAGATCATATATTCCATTTTCCTTCCACTGCAGGATCATTTTTCAGACCTGAGGTCTAATTGAATTATTTTAAAAGGACAAAACATCAGACTTACGGAAAACAATGTTACTGCTGCCGTATTCACCCTTCAAAAATTGTTTTTATGCTGTACCTCTAAAAGTAACTCCTGCCAAAATAAACTACATGTGGAAATGATGGGAAATGAGTATCTATTTTATTTCTTTGAAGATGATACCGGCTCACCTGCCTGGCCTGATTTGCATTCACAGATGTTTGTGGTCACATAGTAGGAGATGTTTTAAAAATCACACCCCAAGTCCTTAATATGTATTTCATTTATTCTAAATTTACAGAACACCTAGAACTATTTCAGATTGTTGTGTAAATACTGTTGTAGGTTTTTTTTTTGTTGTTGTTGTTGTTTGTTTGTTTTTAAAGATGGAAGTTTCAAAGCCAAGTAGAACATTTAGTCAGGATGTCTCATTCATTTCAGTGGAAAGCTTTACGTCAAAATCCTGGACCTAGGAATTTTGATCAGGGGAATCACATGTCTAAGCAGAAATTTCAGATAAGTTCACCTGAAAGAAGGAACCCAAAGTTGATTTCTTAATATTTTATTCATTTGTCTCTGAGAAGAATTCAACTAACAGTTTCACTTCACATCCGAAATTTAATTCTTAATATAATTAAAGCAATATTGGCTGTGAAAGAGGCATTTTCAAAACATTTTTGAACAAGGGAGTTGAAGAGAGAACTCCATCTCCAGTTCATTTCTTGGTTAAAGGTCTAAGCAAGTGATAAAAAGGCTAGGCAAAAATACATAGATAAAGAAATAGGGAACTGACAGTAATATAATAGCACAGCAGTTTGTAACTCAGTAGTATTCAGCCAATGACACTAAGAGGTTTAGTAACAGTAAACTAACAAGAGGAATAATGTTTTATTCTACAGATACATGAGGAAGGCTTAGAAGTGTCAAGTGGCTTGATTTTCCTATGACTATTTAGAAAATATGGGAAAAAAAAATATCTATCATCTCCCCATTTCTCTGGTTTTTGGTGCTCAATAGCTGCATCAGTGGAGGTGCTGAGACTTAAAGGTTATTTGGAGCTTGCCTTCACCAGGGCACAAAAACCAAGAGCATGCGGTATAAAATATGCAGCAGAACCACTCCATGCTCATCAGTTTTGTATTTTGGCGGGACCAGTCTGTGCTTCAAATGTGTCATTATCCTTCAGAAGGAAGTTTCACTCTACTCTTGAATCAGTTCACATTGTTAATGTGCTCATCAGCCAACTCAGAAGGATATACAGACAGCTGCGAGGAATCTAATTAACATTTGACTACAAAAGAAGAAATTGCAATCTACTGTACTATTTAATCTGTCAGAGAAGGTCTGGATTAGAAATGGGTTCAGTATTTCTCTGTAGCTTTTCCTCTGTTTTAACGTAATAGAATCATAGTCATTAGAGGTGGAGAAAACCTATTAATTTATCTTGTCCATCTTGAATTGCTGCTACTTTTACCCTTTGGATGACCCTAAGTAAAACCTCTTCCTCCTTTGTATTTGTCTCCATCAAACACCTGCAGATTGTTATCATGTCTACTTTTAGTCATCATTTACTTGGGTTTATGTAATTCGTGTAATGTTTCCCTGCAGATCAAAACTTCCATCATTCTTCCTATGCTCTTTTCTCCTTAAACACCTCTCTCGAGTATGGTAAAGAGCACTCTCACCATCCAGAAGTATATATATTCTATATTAAAATCTATCTACTATAAAGTTTATAGTCACAATTAGTGAAGGATTTATTCAAAGTCACTCCACACATTTTTGTAAAGGAAAAGGAAGAGCTATTGACTTTCTGAGTGATAGCTGCTCTTTACTGCATAGAAGGTAGGGCAAAAGTATTATGAAGCAGAGAGTTGTTTGTAAAAGGAGTCACTTTTTCAGATTAATCTGAATATATAGAAAGTTATTTATTAAAAAACAAACAAACAAAAAAAAAACATAGGAGAAAGTTCTAATTCAAAATTGTTTGGATAGGGGAGAGCAATTGTGTTGACAGCAGACATATGAATGATACTGTTTTTACAGATGGACTGGTGAGAATCAAATTGAAGCTATTGATCTGTATTTGTGTAGGATCCCGCTAAACAGAAAGCTTTGAGGGCTTTGCCATTAGCAGCATGGGTCGTTTTACCAATGAGGGAAAGCAACACTCTCTGTTTCTGTCATAGACGCGCTATTGCTAGTGAAACAGAAGATGCCTAGTCTTCAAAAAATGTCAGGGGCCCTTCTGTAGAGACAGGGATAATCCGGTTCAGATATAATTAAAAGCCTTTCCTCTTCCCTCAGCAGGCACACACACAAAAGATAACTCTTTTGAGGAAATACATCAGCAGGCTGGAAAAATCTTAAGTTTGCTTTTTAAACTTCATTAGCTTTGCATCTTCTGTTTAGCAGAGACTGAGCACAGGCTGAAAAGAGTAGGAGGCGACGGTAACTCCTTAGGTCTCAAAGTGAACAGTGCCTTTGGAAGAGTGTAGAGAGGAGCACAGATCTTGCTTAAGGAGGGCAGTTTGGGATCTTCCCTATTTCTCTCTAGAGTCTGTACTGCAAGTCCTTCTTAGTGGCAGATCTCCTTGGGAATCTGGATGGTGGAGAGGGCAAAGAGCTCATTTGTCATCATCGTTTCTGGTAGGACTGGCACCACCAACCCAACCCACTAGGAGCATGTAATTACATCCAGTGGGCAGTAGGAGGGTATAGCAAGTGTAAAAATAAACACCTTAGGCCAGCTCTTTTTTTTTTTTTTTTCCTTAAGTATATGATTCATGAAATTCATTTGTTGTTACAGGAAGGATGGTTTTATCAGCTGAAACATATTTCTTTCTTGTTTGCTTTGATATTATCAGGCTTATGTAGAAGGATCATGTTTCAATATTACATCCATGGAGCAATGCTAGATAAGGGCAAAGTATTTGTACCTTCGTAATCAGTTTCCCCCATATGTAGAGTAACATTCCCCTTATCAGGAAATGGAAAAATAATCAAGGCATCTGGTTTCAAAACTTGCAAATGTATCCCATTTGCCTTCAAGTCACTAGGAGGAACAGTAGAATGTGTTAACCTTAAACAAACTTCAGATCAAATTGTTTAATCCCTGTGCTTCCATCCGCTAATGCTCTTACCGAGGTATGTTATAAGGTGAACTAAAGCACTATTTCCTTCACGCATGGATTAATCTCATACGTTTTTACTGTTTCTCAAGATTAAGTGGAGATAATAAGAATAAAAGTCTGTAGCTATAACATCTCCTCATGTATTGAACAAATCTTTAAAATACATTTAAATACACTTAAAATACACTGAAGTCCCGATTACCCATTATTATTATTATTATTATTATTATTATTATTATTATTATTGTTGTTGTTGTTTTATTGTTATTATTATTAGGAGAAGAAAAAAGAAAAAAAAAAAAGTAAACCCAAACCTTTAGTCCAGAAAAAGTGAACTTCAGGCAGGAAGACAGCAACAGCCTACTGTAGCAACATTCATAGCTCTCTTCGGCTGTCAACAGAATTGCGTTGCCAGAAAGGTCAGCAAAATTCAGAGTACTTATCCAGTCATCTTCCATTTTTTATACATTTCTGAAGCTGGGAGATTATGTTCTCTTTCCATCTGAACTCAGTTATGGAAAAGAGAACTTAAACCACTAATATCTGGTGAGAATGATGACTATATCAAGTTGCAAACACAAGAGTTTGCCAAAGCTTAACACAGATTTAACTGTCACTGAAAATAATGTTAAATCTATATTAAATAAGGCTATGGACAGTGTTTCATAATTACTATGTTCATGTATATTATTTAGAGAGCGTGCTTTAAAACTGACAGATTCTTGCTCATTAGACTATCAGTGGTGATAGAGTTTAGTGGTGGTAAATAAAGTCTGTGTAGTAGGCAGGATTGAAAGTACAAGCCTTAATACAATCAGCCTCTTTTCCTTAGAGTAACATATAGTATGAAATGGCCTTAAATTAGGAATGAAATAGATTTCAAACCTTTTTAAACTGTAAAAGAGATATAATGAGAACATATTATGAATCACGGATGGTCCAATAGCAGACAGTGATAACCAAAATACAGTGGTGGTATCAGATACCAGGAGATACCTCTCAACAGCCCAACAATTTTGTATTCAGAAACGCATGAAGCTTATATAAGGTCACGTTTCCACACATTAAGCTGCAAATTGTTTTAAAAAAGTAAACAGCCCTTAACTACGGTGTGATGCAGAACTCCATTAGAATGCCTTTTTAGCAAGGTTATGAATTTTCAGTAATTGCTTTGGTAATCCATATTTAGCATCTGCAGGATTACTTTTAATCAGCTTTGAGGATATGATTTGACACCGTTCATTTTATGTTTCAACATTTAACCAGTTAGGCTGCAAAAAATGACATCGTTTTGCAGACTTAATTTAAAGCCAATAACAGTAAAACAGTAAGGGTAAGAGGGAGGAGGGAGATTTGGTTACCAGCAAAAGATGAGGAAAATGGCCATGTGCTGCTTTAAAAAAGCACTCATTGGATCAATAATCATGGTAATAAAATGAGACTTTGTTCTACTATATTGCTTCCTCTCTGTAGATCTTGAGGCCCTTGTGCATTACGAGTCAAGACTGGTATATATTCTACATGTTTCTACTCCTTTTTTTTTTTTCTTTTTTTTTTTTTTTTTCCTGTGGCTCTTAAATACATCACCTCTGAGTTCATATGTATGTGCATACCATTGTATTGCTGCTTTCTTTTCAGTAGTAACATTGCTGGAGCTTTTCTCTTAAATGCCTCATTACTCCTGATCATACACAAGGACTAAGAGAGTATGTGCTTATGGGTGCTCATGACTTTTGTCAGAAGTCCTTTCTCCAAGTGATATATTGCATTCTTGCCTAGACAGTGGATATGCAGAGGTTGCTTTACCATCAGATAGTCTGCAAACAACTGATTCTTCCTTTGTGCCTTTCCACTGTGTGTTTTACTGCCTTTCTTTGGAGGTGGAAAGGTGTAAACATGTCTATACAGACTTGGTCACAGCTGGCCCAGATCCCTATCTGAGACTGTATGTTAATAATTACTGCCGATCAAGAACTTCATGTTTATGTCACTGCTTGCATCCTGTTGTCTCAGTGTTCACTCATGTAACATCGGTTAAGCTTGATGTTATTTATGAGAAGGCATCAAACTGAACATTCAATGCTGGGGTTGTCTTCAGGGTACCTGGGTCTGAGGTTTGTAGGCAGAAGAGGATTTTAGGATCATCTGTGGTGACCTGCTGCAAAGCACAACCAAACCACTCGCTCTACTCTAGCACAGGAGTGGTTCTTGGTTACTGTTTGCATGAACCCTCTTAGCTGGGTGTTGAATGGGAGGAGATAGTCTAGAAAGGTCTAAAATCACCAATGTGGGGGAGTTGCTACTTCCTCTTGTGCATCTCTAAAGCTGCTTCCTATAGCACATCCTTCTCTTTTGCCTCTACACTTTGACAAGAGTGGCTGGCCTCCCTCAGAGCTACTAATGTAGGAAACAAAGCACCCAGCAGGTCTATAGGTTTGAGTTCAGATCTTCCCTTTATTTACCAGGATAATAAACTCTGCTGATCCAGTCACACAGTTTCACAGCAGTGAAGTGAATCCTCAACACTTGCTCCACACAAGGTCATCCAATCCCTATAAAACTGAATACTTCTAAGATACCTTTTTGAAAATCACATTGTTTGATAAAATATAAGTAGCTGTTCAGTCTATTCACATGTCTATCCAACATAAATCCTCATGTGCAAATTCAAGTGGCCCCTTCCAAGCCTTTCCTGTGTGTTTATCAAAAAGGTAATTGAGTTTAATGATGAGAAGAAAAGCATTGGATGTGATTGTCTAAAAAATAATAATAATAAAAATAAAAATAAAATTAAGTATTTTATTTTCTCTTCTCAAGGACAGTAAATTCACCACAGAGCAAGCAGCCACTGTGCTCTGCAGCCAGCCTGCCTCAACCTTCAAGGTCTGAGAAAAGAGTTCAAAGAATTAGTGCCTGTTTCATGCTATTCTTGTAACAGGATCATCTCCACTAGCGACAGGAATGGCAATATTCTCATTTTCCAGAGGCTGCTTTGTAGCCATTGGATGGGAAAAACCTTACGATAACTGCAGCAGCATGGGAGGGGAAATGTGAAGCTGATTTTTAGCTTTAGGCATCAAGTCCAGCAAGCTACCCACTTGTAGTGCTCTGTGAATTGAAAATTCATCAGTTTGAGGCAGACTCTGATTTTAGTTCACAGCAACTGATTTTGATTAATGTTGTCAGTGTGTCATTTGAGAAGTACAAATGATTTGAAAGATATATATTTAAGGAGTTCTTGAAAGTGACCTTATCTAAATTTCCTGCAATGCTCAGGAAATGTCCTCCAAAGTTGAATGTCTCCTTTAATACAAATTTCCGAGGCTTTTTTACTACCCCTCAGCCAATAAGTGAAGACCTTAGAGTGTATTTCACTGCTGTACAAGAATCAATTGACTGAAACAAAGATAACAAGAACAGAACTCTCAGATGCTCCTGTGATAAGTGCTAGTATCAGGTCCTGGGTAAATATATGGAGCTCTTCTTGCTCTAGGTGAGATGAATAATACAACACCCACTAATTTCACTCACAGCAAGATTATGCTTCAAACCAGACCATTAAAAAAAAAAAAAAAAAAAAAAAAAAAAAACTTTTAACATGGCAAAAAAAAAAAAAAGCAGTTGCTTCTGCAACATGATGCATCTCTGCACCACAGTATAGTTGTTCATGTGTTCATGCAGGGAAAATGTCTTTGAAATGGGTGGCAGGCAGTAGATCAAGGAGCAAGAGGGAGACAGGTGGCAGGGAAGGGTGGGCACAGCTAGCTCCTGGAAGGAAGGAGCCGAGTGAGTGCAGACACCATGGGCTGAGATATGTCAGTGACAGAAGACTGAGAACACCATTGCAGACAAACATGGACGCTTGTAAAGGCTTCAGCAAGCAACTTGAGCACAAATCCAACTTCAGGTGTGTAAGTGGCATCAGTAAAAGCTGGGGGCTGAGTTCCCATTTCCAACAAGTCCAATTTTTTTAGGGTTGGCAGGATAAAACCCTAATAGTGCAAATGCATCTTTAAGCCTCTTTTATCACTTAAAGGAAGACTTCATGTAAGTGAGAATGAAGACCAAATGGACTCAGTCCCCTCAGACCTACATCACAGCCCAAGTGCAGGCTAGTCACAGAAATGCCCATTGCTCAGACTTCAGTGTTCATTTTCCTCCAGAAACCTTTGTATCTTTCACACACAAGCCTGCATCCTCTTTCAGTAATATTGCAGGGCTGTGTTGAGTTATCTGCATTGATCTGCTAAATAAAAGGCCCCTTGCTGGCAGTGAAGCACAAACTCTGTGAGCCCTGAAGCAAATTGGAACGAGGCAACTCAGACAAGCAGGGGCAGCGTCCTGTTATAAATGCTTCTATGATTATAGCATAGGTGTGTATGCGTATACACATCTCTGGTCAGAAAACACCCAATATCTACAGTCTCACTGACTTAAAGATTTTTGTTTTGTTTTGCTTTGAAATTAACATTCAAAAATAATTTTTGACCTAGTGGTACTATAGACCAAATATATGCATGTATATTTATATAAAGAAATGCAATCTTTAGAAACCCCAAGAAGCAAATGACATCCTTAAACATAGGCTAGTGGCCAAGAATAATGTTTGTATATGGGGCTGAGAAGTGTGCAGAATATAGTTTTTCATCAAATCATGGAAATTAGAGATAGAAAAGACCTATTAGGTCATCCTGGCCATTCCCTTGGCACTGAGGGAGAACAAAAAGAAACAAACAAAAAAAAAAACATTAAAGCTACAAAAAGCCTATTTTTGCTGAAATCACAATGAAAACAAAAGTTCTGAATCAACCACCACACTTCATATTGTTCGAGACCCAACAAAACTGATGTCTGGGAAGAAAAAAAAAAAAAAAAATGGAATTTGGAGCTTCTTTTCAATGCCTTGGGCTTTTCCTTTCTCACATAACCAGTTTTCCATAAACCTTAATGTTAAAACTTTTTATCTTGTTTCCAACATTGAGTGATTAAAAACTAAAGGGAGATAATTATGGCGACACTGACATAGCATTTTATGTATTCAAGGAATTAAGTGATTCTTGCAAAGTGCCTGTGAAATGAGCATGTAAATTTGCTATATTGACAAGTGTTTTATCAGTGCCAATGGATTTCTTGCTCTTGCTTCATCTCTGAGGAAGATGAAGCAGAAGTGAAGTAACTTATGAGGGCCAACCATTGAGTCAGTGGCAGAGCCAGGATAAAATGTAGGAATTTTGCCTGAGTTTTCTGATGTTTCAGGGTTGGACACTTTCCCACATAGCTCTGAAAGGAGTAAATGAAGATGCCAGCTCTTTGCAGCCACCGGAGCAGAGCAATTCTATAGGCTGGGCACACCTGTAGTAACTGCTAAAATCGTTACAGACTTCCCTAATTAAGACTGGCACAGTGCTTGCTGTTAGTAATATATCCCTGTAATGGATCTAACATTAAACATGTTCAAGTGGCAGCTGAAAAGGTTTTAACAGTGTCCACTTTGGATTAGGAATCTATTTTTTCTTGAAGGTCTTTTATTTCTTGGCTGGGTTTTGGTTATATCTTTTTAAAAAATTGTTGGCAACACAACTATTGACTTTCAGAGAGAAGGATGAGGGTTTTTTTGGTAACCATAATGATTTTATCCCATTTGCCTTCGTTTAATTTGGAAATGGAAACCATATCTTTAATGCTAATTAGGCAGCACATTACTTAGTCTTCCTGTCCTCGCGTAAATAACAATTAGCAATAATTTAGCAGTTGTACACTCTGGCATCTTCTAAGCCATACCATTGTATACCATTCCAAATTCCTTTGCATTAATTAGGATCATAAGCCAATCAGCACTAATTAAGAAGAAAATAAGTATAATAACAAATGAAACAAAGCTAGTGATTTGTATCTGTTCAGTAGTCCTTTTTCCCTCTGCAGTTTATCAAATAGTTGTAATGCGTAGGAACTTCTTCTAATTGAAACTAATTATGAGGTTTCCCCTGCTACTTTGAGCCTCATGTTCAAATCCCACGAAGCTCATTAAATAAGTAACAAAGCTGGAATCTTTAGCACATATTGTAACTTAGTTCACGTTAATTAGCACCACGTTTTGGAGGCAGTAAGAGGCTGTTCAGCAGCAAACGCTACCTAAAGGGACATTAGATAGGGATTTTTGCAGATCTAGGAGACTATGCAGAGATTTCAGCCGGGCATCATTGGGCATTATCAGATATGGCTGAAATGTCACACATCCACCTCAAGACTATATACTAAATACATTACTTTTTCTATTCCGTCCATTCTGACCCTGTCTTAACGTTTGTTGTTATTTGGAGCAAGCATCTGGGGAAATGTAGGTACTTAAATATACAGTCATTACATCTGAAGGTCATTCCTGTCTATCGGTGACTGTGTCGTAAAATAGCACACATTTTCCACTGCTGTTTTGGGTATCATTAGCACCATTTCACTTTCAGAAGTGGGCAGCAATCTAAATGCCAGCATCCTTGCAGATCCCAGCCCTATTTAACAGATTGAAATTGCTACATGATGTTTAATGAAGCTAAAAATATATATGTGGGTATGTGCCGTCTCCATTTAGTTGTATGTAGCAATTTAAAGGTAAGCAGTTGGTAAGTGTTGAATACAGTTTAGGATGGGTGAAAGAAATCTACAGACCTGTAGTTTTACATTTTCTCACTGCAAATTCACCTCATCTTAAGCAGTTCTTAGTACATTATTATGACACAGAGTGACACAGATGTTAAAACAGGCTGCTGCTTTGCTGCTGTACTGCCACTCTCAATCTTCATGGACAAAGACACGCATGACCCGATCTTATTGGAAAATCTCAAATGCCCGGAAACCAGACTGAATCAGAACAAATCACAGTCTAGTTTGTACTTGCATGGTATCCCTTTCCAGCTGCCATTGTTTTGTGGTCACTAATTAATTGACTTTTATAATTGATTAATTAAAATACATTAAAAGTGGTGTGGCAATTCTGACATCTTGGATATTCTGTTGTTGTTGGGTCTACTTTGACTTCCCAGCTGTGTATGCAGATTGTCAGAGAAATCTCCCCCTATACAGCCCAGCCCCCAGCCACTCTTCTTGGCACTGGGTCTGCCCCCAAAGCCATGCTCAATCTGAGATTGCACCCCAGGTTATCATCCATGCTTTCTTACTGCCCATGAAGACCACATCTGGGCAGTTTGCAGTTGGAGTAATCAAGTTCAGGGTCCAGTTGTAATTGGCAATGAGAGCTGGCTCCCATCATAGGCAAAGTGAGAAATGTTCTCTCATAATACAAGAATGAAGAACTGCCAGTGGCTTTTCCCCCCTCAACATTTCAAAAAAAATAAAAAAAAGATTTCATCAAATATCTATTATCATTCGAACTAGTCTTTAAAGAACTACTGTGACAAACATCACAAAGTATCATTGCAGTCTTCCCTGGTGCAAAAGATGCCCTATGTAAATTATGGAACTGTGGAGAAGTGTGCAGCCTGAAGTTACTGAAAATACCAAAAATTCCTCTTCCTGAGACCTGAAGAATAGTCACCACATGGACATACTTTCCAAGACATGGTAAAAAGCTGCATGAAGGCAGTGCACAAAGTAGTATTTGTTCTCATGCTATCAGTGAAATGGCCAACACACATAAATTGCACAGTGTGCAGGGTCTTCATCAGACAGGGATATAAATAAAATTTAATTTTGTGTTTTCAATAGAAAACATATATGTCTAAAAAGAAGTTAAAGAGGTAAGGAAGTTTAATGAAAAATAAAATATGTTGGCTTATTCCAGCATACAAACAGTGTGTCTCTGAGCAACCCCAAAATGTACGAATTAGGCTGTCCAGCTTTAGTGTGTTTAAAGCAGAACATGGACCTGTGTAGGCATCCTCCGCAGCTGTGGATGCTCTCACATCCACTGAAGAAACACCTGAAACACTGAAGTTCACCGCTGGTTTTGTTACTCCTGAGCCCTTTCTAGCCATACCCTGATGAGAGTCTGAAGACCAAACAAGTCAGGAAACCAAGGTACTTTTATACTCATGAGAGGTGACCAAGCCAATGGTGTGCAAAAAGGAAGGGGAAGGAGAATAACAGGAATTTGGACTGTACAATCCTTGTATTGTGGAAAACAAAACAAACAAGTAGTCACTGGATTTTTATTTTTATTTCATATACCTTACAATTGCTAATTATGGTCTGTAAAGAAGTAGTTGCAACAACTGCAGATGGGGAACGCTGGTACTTTCCTCTCTTGCAGAGGCCCTTTGAGGTCTGATGCACTAAAATCTGTAAAATGCTTTGAGATCGTTGTGTGAGAAACACAAAATAATAAAAATGAAGTGCCATCCCCTGTACTCCCCAATTGACATAGACAAAGAGGTTTGTTATTGTTCAATTTGTTGAGGAAAAAGTTGGCATGTGTCTAAGGCAACTCTGCCCTTTGCCTTGATGTGAGCCAGAATGGGTTAACATTGCAGTGAGCCTTACTTTCAGAAGGAGAGAGGGAGAGAGAGAAGGAGAAAGAGAAGGAAAAAAACAAATACAAAAAAAAAAAAAAAAAAAAAAAGTCCTTTTTTTGTGGAAAGGACTGGTTTCTGATTTCAATTATTTCTGAGCTGTAAACATTTTCAGGGACAAGGAATTCCTTTGCATACACATATTGCTATTTGCAAAAACCAGGGCCAGTCCAGTGGAATTTTGTTTTTGTCTCAACAGAGTCATTTTATTCATCTGGGAGATTTTATTTAATACTCTGGTATTAATGACAGTAAGAAATTAAACAGTTGTTTCACTCATTTTTCTTCTTTTCAGTGTGTGTGTGTCTTTCTTCCCACCGTCCCCCCACCCCCGTATCTTTATAATTATGTTTTAAGACCGTAAATGTTTCCAAAGGTAGTGCCAGATTTAAAATACTGGTTGTTATTACAATGTGTGGGTGGCTTTACCCTCTCTGTTCGCAGCCTCCAGCTTTTATCTGCCCTTCTTCAATCCTCCTACTATAAGAGAGGAATCCAAGAAAATGAACTCATTTAGGGGAGAAGCAGCTTGACTCCTTTTATGATGATTATGATTATTTTAGTCTGGAGTGACTACCCTTTAAGCAGGTAAAACCAAAAATGAAGGAAAAAAAAAAAAAAAAAAAAAAAAAGCTTTGAAAGCTTAAATTTTGATGCAATAAATCAATCAAGCAGGCAGCCCCTCTTTCCCAGGCTTGTTTTCATCTCATCCCCCTTCTTGAAAGGGAATTACTCCCATTTCATGCTACAGTGGTGGAGATGAGGATCCAACCTTCATTCTCTGCCAAACGTTTTTAAATCAAAAAGACATTCCTGTAGGCTGCTGCAGCGTATCCCAAGCCCTGCTGTCCTTTCTGCTGCATACGGGGAGTGTGAGGCAAATGCTGCACGTTGCAACAGGCATGGGGAAGAGGAAGAGAGGAGCAGAGCCAGTGTCATCCTCCGCTGAGAGCTGTAAATTTGCAGCTGGCATGGACGCGAGGAAGGGGCACCCCTGAACAGGTGGTGCAGGTGAGAAGATGGAGGATTCTGTCAGATTTATTCACCTTTCATGTTTCTGCTGCAGTTCATGTGCAAGCGATAGGCAATTGCAACACTGAGCCCTGACCAGCCTGAAGCACAATACACACTGAAGCTGCACTGTGCCAGCAGGCTTGAACCCCAAACCACCTGGGCCCAGCCAGCAGGCTTGAACCCCAAACCAACCCGGGCCCAACCAGCTGAATGAGGGCTGATGAAGGTGTTTGATGAAGGGGTGAGTGCTCCTTAGTCTGTGCATTTGGCGGATATTGCATTACCCAAACTTACCCTTACATCCACCCGCCAGTAATTTCAGGCAGAGCACCAGCAAAACTCACTGCATGCTCTGAGCAGCATCCTAGGAGGCGGCAGGAAAGGGACCCCCAAGCTGAGGATGGGTTAAGCTTCAGGTTCCCATCTTGTGGGTAAATACTGGGATACCTGTAGCATGCTTCACCTGTATTTTTGGGGTGCTGCCAAAGAGGCTTTGGAGTTTAGTTGTGGCAGGGGGACCATGCTTTGGAGGTGCTTTTCTCTGCACCTGAACACCTAAGGCAGAGCCAGCAGCCAGCAGTCACTCTGGGAACACAAGTTCCCACTCCTCAGCACTGCTGGTAGCTTCTCTGGCCCTTGCTCAGCGTTTCTGCTGGAAGAAGTCCTCATAGGAGGGGTCCAGCACCACAGGAGTGTTGTTCTTGGAGCGTCCCACTGCAGGAGGGAAGCTAAGGCATGGGGATGGAGTGATTTGTTCCCGAAGCAGGGGAGTTCCTGAGCGACAGCAAAGCACCTGGAGCAGCAAGAGAATTGCCATTCTCTTCTTTAACTGTTAATGTGATTCTCTGTAATCATTACAGTTTCCCTATGTTTGAATGAAGAGGGCCATAAAAGTTTAGCGTTATCTGTCAGCATTCTCTCCTGATTATCTCTGCTCTTCTATGACTACTATTGACTCATTATCGGCGTGGCACTGATCTGAACTTTGAGTTTACTGCTCTGTGGAAACACAGTAGCTGCCCAGTAATGTGGTTATTTCAGCAGGCACCCTTTTTTCTATAAGATAAGAACACAGTTGTATCTGTTTAGTGCTGTCATAAAGTTGTGTTAGGCTCTCAATAAAAAAGAGGCTCTGCTTGCTGTTATGCAGAGAGAGAGCAGCTTACCTTTGAAACCAGGGTTTGGATGAACCCAACTCCTGCTTAATGAACTGGTGGCTTGCACTTTTGATGTATTTGTTGCTCCTTTAATCAGCAGAACTTTACTGAAATCAGGAAGTTTCCTGATATGTTAAAAATTCTGACTACAAGTCAACTGCAAAGTCATAATCACCAGCCGTTTTCTGTTCCCTCCCCTCCTCTATAGGGCAACAAAATGTTTGTGTTGTTTCAATCCTTATTGCTTCAAAGCTCTTTGAAACATGGCAATGTGGTTTGAACTCACAGCTACGCAGTCAAAGCCTGTCTTTGGCATTTTAACTTCAGCTGTTTATGTTCCGACTAATTAGCTATAACGTGCTGGTCTGGGGATAATATATTAGATATGTTATGACTCTTTCCCTGTGCTGTAGTAAGTGGCAATTCTCCATCAGTGACTTGAAAGTGCGAGAGCCATTTTTTCCCCCAACTTTTCTGGGGAAACAAATATTTAAGCTAAAGACATGGTTTTTGCTACTATGGGTTATGGTCTGTTTTGATTACATTTTCTGTCTCAAAAGCCATTAGTATATTCTAAACATATGTAAGTAAATTGTCAAGTGAGAGCAAAAGTGTTCAGGAAAGCCTGTGTGCCACCCAGACTAGAGGATGTAAGCTGGAAAGAAATTATATGAAAGAAAAAAAAAATCCATATTGTATCATTTAAGTCCTTTTTACATAAAATAGTCTGGAATCCTGCTGAGGCCCCTGATTTGAATGTGGGCTCTGAACCCCCTACTAGTCCATTAAAAAGAAAGGGGATATTTGGAAAGACTGGACAAAAGCATGCAGCTGTGCTAACGTTTAGAGATTATCATAACTCAGGTCCTGGTTTAGCAGCATCTGTAAAATTAACAGCTTCAAGTTTGGTTCATCCACAGCAATGGCAAATCTGCTGAACACATGGGCTCTTAGCATAATATTAACACTTGTTTGCGGAGAGATCACATGGAGTGCTGTGTATGGCTGGGCTCAAGCTGGTCCCGGGGTGCTGAGGGCATTTCTGATGAGCAAGGCTTGGTATTAAGACCCGCGTGGCTCAGGATGTTGAGATGCTGTGAACTTTTCTGAGTGCTGCAGCCTGTTTATTGGTCTGGTTTTGAGACTCTGGGTGATCCTGAGGGACCTGGCCATCTGCAGCAGCCTCAGGCTTTCTTCTGGCACTTGCCTGCTTCTTTGTAGGTCTCTGGTCAGCAGAAATCAGCAGAAAGCGGAGAAAAAAAGAGTTCAGCATTTTATAGTTTCCAGAGAATAACATTGCCAACTGCCTAAGCTCCCATCATTGCAGATTTCCCCTGCACTGATGGTGGGGAATGAAAAACCTGATGACTTCCTCAGGATAGACTTTGGGAGGAGAGCTCGAAGAGAGAGGGCAAAGCCACCACTGAAGGATTTCATTTCTTGTTAGAAATCAGAGGATATTATTTGTTGATCTGTCTCCCTGCCTATTTAGCCACCTGTCCTCACATCCACACCTGTCATGCTGTCTGTCTGCAGCCACTGTGGTTGTCCATTTTTGATGTACGTTAATGGCAATAATGATACAGCCACAGGCAGTGTCACATTATTGTCAGCTTGATGGAGTTATATCCCCATTTACTAAAAGGCAGGAGCAAACTGCAGTGCTGCACAACTCCAAGTGAGGAGCCAGGTCTCACCAAACTCTTCAGAGGGGTGTCTCTGTGCCATTCTTCCCAATGTGTTTCCCAGTGAAGAAGCTACCACTCTGTCCAAGCAGGATATGGCAGCCATGCTCACCACATGGGATTTCCTTAGGGTTCCCACTGGGCAGGTGCCATCAACGCGATAACGAGGTGGCAGCTCCAATGTGTGCACTGCCTTTGGCAAATACTTCTTGACCATGTCAGCTGGTGGGTCCATTTGCCATGCTGCACTGTGCTGCGGCCCTCAGCCCCTTAAAATATGTTAAGATGCTCCACATGTGTTGTCTCCCTAATCCTCCTTCCCTCTCAGCCTACATGTAGCCTTGATGTCTTTATTTAAAACCCTACTGACTTAATATTTATATCCAAACCCTTTCATCTATTCCTGTCTCTATCAAAAGAAGATAACATTTGTTTGGAGGCACTAGCTGAGATTTTTTTTTTCTTTTCTTATTATTATTACTATGCCCCAACATAAATTAGCCATTTAATTGGCAAGTAGCAAGGGGCAAATTTCTGGAGGGAAGGTAGCACATCAGATCAAGGTCAGATAAAAACAGAGCTGAGCTACTGACAGTTTCTTTGTCAAGGCCAGAAGGGGGAATTGGGGCCAGTTTTCTTAAAGCCAACGGAGCTTGCATTGATGAAGGGAGCCGCAGAGACTGAAAAGAGGTCAGTGAGTAATGCATGCTGGAGCCAGGACAGGGGAATAACAGCATCGAGTGCCTGCAGAGGAAGACAAACAGCAGTGGTAATGTGGGCTACACGGCAATGTTGCTAAACTGTTTTCAGCACAGACCTTCCTAAAAGGCTATTGCTCTGAATGGGGCAGTGTGAGAGCCAGCCCGCTCCTCCTGTGTCCTCCAGCATCTTCCCAATTGCAGGAGCACGTCTGCTTTCACTGCAGCAAGTGCCACGCAGCTTGGGGAGACAGTTTTGTGCTGTTATAATTAAAGCTATTATTCTCATACACAGACAATACTTCAATAATCTAGGTCATCACGTATGTACAGCCTGGAAGGGTGCTCATCATAGCTGTGGAGAGCTCTTCTCACAGCCAAGTCTTACTGCATGACACTAAAGAACATACAAGAGGCTATGTAACATTTATTTGCAGCAAAGTGTCATGTTCAGTCCTACTTCAGGGACTGGTTCATCTGCCCTTGTAAACAGTGGCAAACCTGTGGCAGAAGGATGGTGGAGAGGAGCCCTCAAAAACATTGCAGACAAGCAGTTCAGCATAAGTTCTGCCCCAGCACTGGCTTTTAAAAACCCATAACTCATATATAAGATGTACATGTGTGTGCCTATTTATACATATAACCTCTGAAAAGTGCATAGTATCTTACTTGCCCAATTGACGATCCTTTAAAAGCCATCTTCTGCAGATGCTTGGCAGCTTGAAAAAATCTGTTCTCTTGAACTGAGCACCCGCAACACTGTCCTTCCCACATCAGATGATGGTTTTTAAGCCCTCCCCTTCAGTAACCAAAACTAAATTAATCTAGCATTGGGAGAGGCTCATACAAGGAAAACCTATCAGACTTTGAAATAGTGTCCCCCAGGGAAGCTGGGGAAGCCCTGTTGTTTAAGGCTGAATGGATTGGCCTATTCTGGAACAGCTGGAAGCTTGGGCTAGCTGAGCTAATATGGCTTTTCCATTTCTAATATATCTGACCTAAACTTGGACTGTCGAGACCCACCAACGCAGGCAGATATGCTTTCAAGGAACACACCAGAAAATGAGGAACAGTGTTTTTAGTAGGCAGACAAGTCATAACCACAGGATCCCTGGACATTCGGTTGTGGCTTTTTGTCTTCTTCCCTCTCCAACTTCTGTGCTAAAACACTTTGCTCTCCAAAAGTAGCAAGGGCTCAGGCCTCCTGTTTCTTAACTGATGTCATCTTGTTTGGGAACTTGGGAAACAGAGTTCAAGAAAGAAAAGGAAAAATTATGGAAGGACCACTAAAGGGAAAGTGCTCAAGAATCAATGTTTCAGGTAGATGACAAGTATCACTCCAAGCAGGAAAAATAAACTTTGAGTTAGAAACATGGATATTAATGTTCAGACATAATTTATTTTGTTCTTCCACATGTCATGGTCTGTGGAGTCCTAGTAAATAAAGTATTGCTTAATTTTTGTGGTGATTGTTCAGGGTATGAAGGCTCCTAAGCCTAAACTTATACATACTTATTAGTGTATTTACATTTCACTTTCTGTAACCTAAATTCTTTGGAGGAAATAAGATCTTGTAATAATATCATCATTCTTCCCCTCTGAAATTTGGGCTTTAGGAATAAATAAACTGTACAATTTGTGTCAGTTTAGCTGCAGGGATGAGATGGGATCCTTCCAGGGAGAAAGTGCTGTAGGATTCCAGCACTCAATTACAGTGACATCCGCCCATCAAAAGCTGCATTTCAAGCACAGATCCAGTGTCAGAAATTTGGCAAAATATCAATTTGACACAAGCAGTCAATAATTGCAGGAGTCAGTGATATGGAGTGAGAAAGCTGTTCTGAGAGGAAAGCAACTTTTCTGTAGAGGGGAAGCTGGTTTATCCCTAGCAGCATGCAAGGCTGGCCACAGTCTCCTTTCTCTACCTCATTTCCTATAGAGCAAAAGAGCATAGGGATGTGAAAATCAGCACAGTGCAGGAAATGAACTGAAAGCCTCTGTAATTGCTCCCCTTGGAGCTGAGTACAGACCAGGTCAGAAGTGGAGCGTGACTTTAGTGGAAAACTGAAATCTGGGATGGAGGAGAAGGTCCCTGGAGATTCTCTGGGGGAAAGACGTAAGGTGTTCACCTAGAAGATTTCTAACTACATCTTAGTTCAAGGAGGTGGTAACAGTCACATTGGAGAGGACTACCTTATGTGTCACCCAAAATCATTGAAATTATTTTTTTTTTTTTTTTTTGAGCTGCTGAATTCAAAAATCAGTCTATATGTAGCTTTTGGATAGGCCTGTGTAGCTGAAACAGCACAGCCACCAATTCATCTAGAGCAAGGTCTGGTCCCTCATGTTCACAGTTTTTCCACTTCCTGATCCTCATAGGCAGATTTTTTTTCCTCATAGGAAGAGGCTTTTATTGTGGTTATTTATGAGAGCAATCAACTATATCTCTTTACCCCACCAATGTTAACAGTAACTTGTCCCCAATACCTCTGCTTCCTCCCGAGTGCTGAAAGGGTAAAAGTTTTCCCCCCATAAGTGGCTACAGCAAAGCAGGATTTTCCTTCCTGGCCTTTGCCAACATGATGATACCCTAAGCCTACCCCAGGGAAGAAGGTCTAGACCTCAGGCTCAGCCAAGCTGCTCCCTTCCTATAGCAGGCTATAGAGGCTCAGTGAAACATTTCACTGAGGCTTCATCCGTGAATCATACCCTGAAAATAGGCCAGGAGAGGGAAGTCCATCTCCTTGCCTGAAGACATTGATGCCAAACACTCTAACATCATGTCTCAGGCACCAGCAATTTGGTGAATAACTCAATTCCTTTTAATATTTACAAATAAGAAGTCAGTTTCCATTGGATTCAACTTGTTATTTCATATATTATTGTCAAGATGCAGGAAGTATTTTCTCTCATCACCATCACAAGCAACTCTTTGTTTTTTTAAAGATAATTGACATGCATTCATCACTTGACTCAAGCAATTTCCACTTTTGAGAAAAACATGGTATAATAGAATTACAAGAGTTGAAGTGGCAGTAGCTGGCAATATTAGTTTATGCAGCTTCTGTCATTCCAGGGTCTAGCTGCATGCTGGTCAGAATAGGATGATCAGATTACTGCCAGGACTTCCCTTGCCATCTTTGTCCAGTTGTTATTAATATAGCAATATTCACCCAAACAAATGAGAAAATTCTCTTGTGGGCATTCCTGTGTGTGTAGCCACAGCAACCCTTCTGTTGGCTGTGTTATTTGCAGTTCTTGTGAGTTTGCTGGGTGCTTCTTCTGAGAGAAAGCAGGAGCTGCCATGTTCTACCAAAACCATTCATTGTGTCTATTGAGATATATTTAACAGTTATGAAGTGCAAATCCCTAAGCAATAATTAATATCTCCAAGTCTAAGAGGTGCTCTCCTTCAGCGCTCACCTATTAACTCTCCTACTCAAACCCAGGTTCTTTTTTTTTTTTTTCCTTCATGCCTGCAATTTATCACATGCTTAGTAAAGTGAAGCCCCATAATTACCTTGAAAATACACCACTGGGGAGTGAGGCTTGTGACTCAAATTGGTAGAGATTCAGTAGATCCTACATCTCCTCCAGAGCCAGCACCAAGCCAACTCTCTGGGTTGCCATGATGTCACATCCTAGGAATAATGTACTCTTCTCCACCCATGGTAAGGTCTCATTCAGGGACATTAGACTCAGTTGATATTAATCCGCCTAAATGCACCAACAGAAGCACAGATCCTTTCTGCTTGGACTGGATGAGTTGCTGCCGCAGCTGGCAGGTAATGCCCGCTGCAGCCTCCATATGGTGATCGCGGCCTGTCCAGTACCATTGGCATAGCAGTGCTGCATACAATGTCACAGAATGTCCAGGGTTGGAAGAGACCCCTGAGGATCACCCAGTCCAACCTTCCTGCCAAGCAGTATCACCTAGAGCACATTGCACAGGATGCCATCCAAATGCGTTTCAAGTATCTCCAGAGGAGACTCTACCACCTGTCTGGGCAGCCTGTCCCAGTGCTCTGTCACCTCACAGTACAGAAGAACACTCATTCGGAACCTCCCAGGCTTCAGTTTGTGCCCATTGCCTCTCATCCTGTCTCTGGGTTGACTGCAAAGAGACCAGACACCCTTCCCTCAGATATTTATATACATTGATGAGGCCTCCCCTCAGTCTTCTATTTTCCAGGCTAAGCAGGCCCAGTTCTCTCAGCCTGTCCTTGTATGACAGATGCTCCAGCCCTCTAATCATCTTCATACCCCTCCTCTGAACTCTCTCCAGGAGTTCCATGTCCCTATTATACTGGGGAGACCAGAACTGGACACAGTACTCCAGGTACACACTGCCCTCCTGGGCCATGCTTCAGTGCTGTACCAGAGCCACTTGAGCATCTGTAGCCACTGCAAAGGGCTTTAAAATGAGCAAGAAAAATGTAGATTGTTGCTGACCTAATGAAGATCTGAGATATGGTTTGAGGGTGTTTCCTTATTTCTTTTCAAATCACAATCTGTAGGGTCCCTCCTTGTCATAGTTTGTAAAGCAGTGTTTGTGGCACACATACAGTAATAGGCTTACAGAGAATACAGAGGGCTTAAGCAGCTTTCCTTGATGGCTTTTGATTCATTGAAATTTGCCCTGAGAAACATGGCAGTGGTGGCTGGTCTGCTCCATGCCTCCTTCTGGTGCTGTATGTTCCCCATTTCATATTCCTCAATATTCCTTCTGGCAGATGTGAGAAGAGGGTGGCAATAAAAGCCCATTTGTACAACTATGAGTTCACTGCCTCTACTCCAAAACAGTGAAAAACTAACATTCAACAATTCTGCTTTGCAAGCCATCATTATTTTGATAACACTTCAAGCGAGCAGCAGAAATACTGAGCAGCCTCGGGGCAGGGAGAATTAGCAATGACAGTGTCTTGCCTGCAACTGGAAGCCTCTCGAAAACAAAGTGTACTTCAAGCTGGAGGCTGGGGAATCAATAGGGGATTGTTTGCATGTGGGGGCCACAAAGTGCCACTGCAGTTGAGGGTCAGTTGGCCTTACAGTTACAAACGGCATTTTTTGGAGGCCTGCAACGCGCCTGTTTCTATTTGCAGACAGCAACTAACATGCCACACAAGTGGTCTGTGAGATTTTGTTTTTCCTTAAAGGAAAATATATGTGATGAGGGAGGAGCAAATTAGCAAAGAGCTGGCACTGCGTTTTGAGACCCTTGCTTTTATTTTTAAACTGTGCTTGCTGAAGTCCTGCTTAGCCTTAATAAATATGCTTCTCCTGCCAAATCTTTGATGTCACGCCTGGGGAGTTAGCTTCACAACTCTCCATTTAGTGGAAACCTTTCAACTAAATGTACATACATCAAGCTGACAATATAGATGTTTATTTTATTTTATTAATTTAAGGCCCAATCCAAAGCACACTACAGTCAATAGAAATCCAGTCATGGCTTTAGTGGACATTGGACTGTGCCATCATGAAAAATGTCTATATTAAACACATTCCAGAAGTCAGATGGGCCAATATTTAGACAAGGTTTCTTTACCTACCCTAAATTCCTCCCCATCAACACAAGCAGGGATTTGTTTCCTGTGTTATGTTTGGTTTTTTTTTTTTTTTTTGGTTAGGGGTTGTTTTTTCTTTTTTCTTTTTTTCTTTTTTTCTTTTTTTTTTCTTTTTTTCTTTTTTTCTCTTTTGGTTAGTATTAACTTTACAAAATAAAAATGACCAGGTGGATGGTCTGATTCCAAAAACTGTGCAGCAACCCAGGCACTTTCAGCACTTTGCTAGGTAATCAGCAATGAGTAGGCAGAGATACTTAGATATAGGCAATGGAGAGGAGGTACGGGCTCACCAGGGTCAGTAGAGTGCCTAAGTCATGTGCCTGGTACCGGAACAGTAAATGAATTTGCACTACAACTTATTCAGGGTAGTTGAGGATCAGGTCATTAAAATAATTATTAATGGCTGTTCCTTGCACTGCATAGGCTACATGAACAGCGGGGATGCTGAAGGCTGAAGGCCTGCAGATCCTCCTCTTCCCTCATTTATTCTCTGGTGTCTGTGCTATAATCCCATGTTAGCATCCCACTGCTATGGTGGGGATGCTCCCCTGCGACCAGCTAAATGGACCTTCACTTACACATTGTGTCTTCAGATTCACTAATTACAAAAGGAAATATTGAGGGAATTGAACCTTCTGTCTTTATTTCAAATGTGCATAGAAATTCTGCTGGTATAATACAGAAAACCTGCCTTCAGATACAGTGCATGCCTCCCCACTAAAACTCAAGTGAAATCATGATACAAAATTAATGGGATTGTTTAGTTTCATTCACTAGGAAGGAGGGATTAGGTTTCTCACTCCCAGGGGTTCCCAGTAGCCAAATTTGTTATTATATATAAAAATGTTTTGCACTGCTCAAGCTAAGGCACTTTGAGACACATGCAAACCTCTTACTAAACTCTTAGATTCAGGTGAAACAGGAGCTCAATCTGAATTGCTGCTGGATGCTGTTTCCCAAACCCACATCCTGAGCTTAATTTTTGCAAAGCAAAACCAGCCTGCTTTTGTCACCTTGCTGCATGCTCCTGGAGCAGAAAGATCTCCTCAGATGGACTCAGAGAAGCTATGCAGAGCTGCTCCCCACTGCAAGCCACCTTGCATCTCTTATACCCTTAGAGCAGTATGTTTTCTCCATGACTGCTTTCCCACTGCAGCTAAATATGTCAAATATGCAGGGAGACACCTGTGAAAGAGCAGCACTCTGTCTGCCCTTCAGTGGCACAGAGGATGCATGTCAAGGCTGGCTGCTGCTGCACCACGCCTGCATCACTCTCCTTGCTGCTCTGCCTGCCTTACCTGTTCAGTTTTCATTAATTCAAAGAAATTTCTCTGTCAAAGTCATGCGGACTTTTATTTCCCAAATCTGTTTTCTTCCTTTGTGTTGCTTCCCCTTCAACTTGTGGGCTTCAGTAGGTCTCTATAAAGGGAGTCGGATTTGATGGCATGCAGATAAATTACCTATGGAAGGACTGAGGAAAACTGGAACTGTACATGATTAATAAATAAGGCTATTATTGTCTCCCTGTCTGATCCAAAAAGAGCAAACGTCCTCAGCATGCTTTCATTTAATAAACACTCTTTCTTTACAATTAGCAGTTTTGTTTTGTTTTGTTTTGTTTTCACCTGCATATTGCTTACTGCTTTTGCCAGCCCCACAGCTGAGATAAGGTGTTCTGCTATTACGGCTAGGGGAAGCTGGGGCAGGAGCATGTAGAGCAACACTTGCCAAAGGGGCTGTACGCTTTTAGTCACTAAAACTCCAGTTTTTATTCCCTGGGATACCAAGGTCCCTCCTATCATTTGCTCCTGAAGATTTCACCAAACACCATGGCAACTGACATCACCAAAAGTCAGGCTGCTATTTTTGTTGCTTAATATCAGAAATAGGTGATGTCTGGCTTCATTCTGTTTGATTTCTCAAGAAGCAACAGTGTCTGCATCCTGTGTTCAGCCTCTTTGAGCCCCATCCAAAGCTGGATGGAAGCAATAACATTGCTAATTGGGGTTCATTAGTGCAACTGATAATTGAATAGGAAAATGTGGTTAAGAAAAAACAAGGACTGGAGGCTTAAAACCTGTCATCCAGGTTTCCTACAGTCCTTGTGCTCCCAGGCTCAGCTCTTAATCTCAAAGCCTGTTTCTCTGAGTCTGTTGCAGTCTGCAAATACATCCCTCCCCTGCTACCTTGCAGGCACCCTGAGCAGCCAGGGATCAGCAGCGACCCTCCTTTCACCTCCTGCATCCCACCCAGCTGTGCCACTGGCTCCTCCCTGCACAGCATCACCTCGGGAGAGCTTCCTCAGGAAGAGGAAGGGACACGGTGCAGAGAATACCTTGGAGAAATATTCGAAATAATTCCTCTCTACCCTTCCTTCCCAATACTTTCAGGGCATGGGGGAGGAATGGCCTAAAAATATATAAATAATTAGGTCTGTCAGTTTTAAGCTGATTATGGTTTGTGAAATCAGTCATGAGAAAACTAGTTATCAATGTGCTGTTTGTGATAGAAAGTTTTCCCTGGGGAGCAGCAGGCTTGGATCCTGCTCTGCCAGCACTTTAATCTGGCAGAATCTACCCCTGCAGGGTGCTGTATGCTAAAGTGGGCTGAAGTAAAACAATACTGAGGGTGCTGGGGACCCGTCTGGAGGCATTCAGCACCTAGCAAGATCAAGCTGCAAGTCATGCTTCTCCTTTCTTAATAAAAATGGCTTTTGGGGAGGAAAAAAAAAAAAAATCCCTCCCCCAAATATGTTATCTTTGAAAAACCAATCTGCCTTCGCAAGACAGGCTGTAATTGAATCCCAGCTGAATGCAGCTGCAATTGGGGTGAGGTGCCAGCGTCAGGAACAGCATCTGGAAAACCGCAGAGAACCGCAGAGTGGAGTTGCATAAGCTAAGCAGCTCTTTAAAATATACGCGTGCACACACGTGTGTGTGTGTGCACGGGTGTAAATAAAACAGAGAAAACTAAACAGAGGATCAGAGGCCAGGCTAGAAAATGGCGGCAGAGCCTCACCAAACCTCTGACTCGACCAGCATCCTGCAGCTCCCTGAGACTATGACCCTCCTGCATCTTTGTTCTTCCTCATACCCCACTCCCGAGCCTGAGCCCAAGATTGTTTACTTCTTCTCCCCATCTCTCCAAGGGATATGATTCACACGTTTTCAGATTTATTTGAGCAAAATGCAATAAATATGCTGCTTCAATTTTAACTGCTGGAATGTAGCCAGGGTTTTTAATGAATCTGGCCTGTGCGATTGAAGTGGTCCAGGATCGCAAAAGCTCTGGGCACTGTTAGATTATACACACAGACATACACACACACATATCTCCCCCCACCTCCCATTCCCTTGGGGCTCTGTGAGTCACACGCGACTGCAGGTTTTTCAGATTCGGCTCTGGTTAAAATTAGCAAAAGCCTTTATTATTCAAGAAGAGGAAGGATTCCTATCACAGCTGCCGAGAACTGCCATATTTTTCTTGGATTTGCTACACCGACCTATTATAATTTGGCTTTATCTGTTATTCTTTGTTTCCCTAAAAAATAGTAGCAAGCCTTGGTCCTGTCAACACTGAATTTTAATTAACTGTTCATGAAGATCACTGCATTAATCCGTAGCTGGACCATTGTGGTGTTTTTGTTTTTTTTTTTTATTTGTTTGTTTATTTGTTTTTTTCTGTGTAGCTGGCATCTCTAAGTTTCGATCTTTTATAGGAATGTTTCATAGCAAGGTACATTCAGATCTCTGCTGACTGGGACACTAGTTTTATGAGCTTAAACAAAAGATACATTTCCAGCAATTGTAAACACCTTGTTTTAGTTACCAGAGCAGGTAGAAAAGGGCTTTCACACCCAAATCTGGAGACATATAACTCAGGTGGGGTTCTATGAAACTGGGCACCATATTCATTCAATTCACAAGCTGCATGCACTTAAGAGGAAAACAAACATTTTCGATAATGGAAAATGAGTTACGATACAGTAAATATGGTCTGTGTCAACTCAACAGGAAGGTTTTGGCCAGGTCCCAGGTGACAACAGACCAAAATTACCATGACCTGTGGGAAGAAGCCCACTCCAGTAGACACAGTGCCACTGCTGAGCTCTACAGCATCTAATGGGTCCAAAGCAACGTGGAGGAAAATTGTCAGGGCCACATGGAAAAATCAGAGGATGTCATTTCTCCTTCGCCTCCATCTGTGGATAATTGGTTGAGCACTAAAATTCACAAGGAAAATTTTGTTTTAGAAAGATGATAAAGAGAACAAACAAAAGACAGGAAATTAAAATTTATGTAAACATAGTGGTTCCCAGAGCAACTATAAATGAGCCACATTGCACATATAGAAAAAGGCATAAAAGTTAATACCATGTGCAGCAATACCATACACTACGTAGATACCCTGGGATGATGTTACATTTGCTACGGGACCCATCATTTTGAATGGTTTGACTTTTACGTTTTTAAAGTCTCAAATATACCATTGCACTAATGCCAGGTGGGAATAGGCCATTTACTGTTTATTTGTTTGTTTGCTTAAAAGAGAAAGGACCATTTGAACAGAATGAGCTACAAGTCATAATTTTCTCCAGTTGCAAACATGAGACAAAAGTTGTGGGCTTAGGTCTCCAAAGTTTTCTGAAGAGTTTTGCTGGGGAGGTATTTCTGTGCACTGATTTAACACTCACAAAGTGAGATGGCAGGAAGGGAGAACAGCTCTCATGTTGAGATAGGGCAGCATGTGTTCCAGTGATGAATTATAGCGCAATGGTAAGTACAAAGCTTTTCCCTAAGTAAATGTGGGAGTGTGGAAGGGATTGACTTAGCCTTGTAAGCTTCAGCTCTGAAATACCTAAACTCCTTGGAAACATGCCTTCAGCTCACTCTTCTATTTTTTGCAAGTAGTTATCCCGAGTTTGATTCTCTGCTGCCTCATGCAGTTGTTGACATCAGTAACATGGGTGTAAAATGTCACCAGATCAGAAGGCAGCCAGCATTCACCTTGCATTTGTATTCATGACTATACAAGGAAGAGGGCAGCAGCAGGTCAGGCCCACTGAGATCCACAGAGATTACTTTGTCGATGTGGGATGTTTGTGTTCTGATGGGGTGTTTTATAATCGACTCTTAAAACTGTGCTGCAACCTATTTGTTCTGGTTTCATGGCAGAGCAGACTGGAACATGGGAATTGTTGTGGTTTTCCAGGGTTTTGTTTTGTTTGTAGGAAAAGCATTGCATCATGATTTTATTTTATTATTTTTTTTCTCAAAAGATTCCAAAATTTGCAAAATGTGAAGTATTTGCCCGGAGATACAGCTTAGGATCAGAGCTGGCAAGCATCCCCTGGGCTGTCAAAGTCAGCTCACCCACCCATGCAGGCAGCTTTCCCAAACCACAGTGCAGGGGCCATGCCTGGCAGCAAGTACCCCTTCTTGCTGTCCTACAGCAGCCCCAGCCTCTTGCCCTGCCTTCTCCTTCGTGAGACCATGGCACCCATGTGCATCCATCAAGAGATACTACAAAGGACACCACTGCCTTTCTCCCACTGTGGTGGGCTGACCTTGACTGCCTGCTGGACATGCACCCAGATATTCTCTCACTCCCATTCCTCAACAGGGAGAGGAAACAACATGAAGAAATCTCATGGATCAAGATAAAGACAGCAACTGGGAGATGTTCACAAGAAAAACTTGAGCTGGATATTGGCAAAGAGTGAAATGATTGTGGGGAATTTTTTTGTGTTGTTGTGATGGGGTGAGGGCTGGAGTTTCACTCTATGTGCAAATTGTTCCCCTTAGTCAAAGGGAAAGGCAAAATGGGTTTCTCCTCCCTAGAGAAAAGGCAAATCCACTTTTGTCAGTGTTGTGATAACATTACATCATGATTTTGGAGTGGGGAACTTTTTTGTGCTGATGCAAGTGAAGTTTGTAAAGTACATGTGATGAATTTGTGTGATCTGCAGGCAAAATGTGAGCCACCAGAGTGGAAAGGATACTTCATGTAGTCCAGGTGCGTTGCTGCAGTGAAATCAGGGCTTGCACCCCTTGAGCATCAGCACCACCTACTGACACCTTCATCTGCCAGGGGTCTCTATGTCTCCTTCCTGGCAATACATGGCTATGTGGTCCCACATGGGGAGCCAAACCACCTCATTTCTCCAGCCCCCCTTCCCCAGAGAAGGTGCTCTGTTTGCATTCATCCTAGCAATAACCTTCAGGTGGTGGCTGCCCTAGGGAAATGGGTTGGAGACCAGGGAAGGAAAGCTTGGAGATCTTTCTCTGGTTAGTGGTGTGGCCTGTTTCTCACTTTTTATGTGTACTGTGACTCCTACAGTGGGACCCCAGACTTCGGTGAAGCCAAGTCCTTCATCTAATTCATAATAATAAAAAGGGAGAGTGATATACTCTTCATGCAAAAATTTAATTTTTTTCTAATTCCTGTTCAGCTGAAGCAGCTCATTTCTCTTGAAACGCAATTGAAATGTCATTAGTATTTTCATTAGCATGATGACTGATGATATAAGGCAGGCAAGTAGATTTGGGGCATAGGCTGATAAATTTTCATGACGTTTTTGTAAGACTGTGCTAAACACTTCAGAAGTCACATGCCAAGTGGTTCCAGATCATTTAAAAAAACAGAAGACTTTTTTTTTCTTTTTTTTTTTTTTTTTAGCTCCTGGAATGAGAAACAGCCACAGAGCTATACAGAAATAGCACAGGAATCCCTGGAAATGCCCAGCAGTTGCTAAACATTTTTTTCCTTTATTGAAACAGTTAATCTTCATCAATGGTGATATTTTACTGATGCATCATTGGCATTTCACATTTTTTTTCCCATCTCTGAGGATTCACATTTCTAGATGAAATGGCTCTTTTGTTTGTGGGGAGGAGCGAAATTCCTGTGGAGAAGCCCAGCTTAAGACCTAACCATAACTTAGGCTGCCTTTAGAGGATTTTTTGAGAGGTTGATCTGGATTTAAGTGATACATGTGTATAAGCCTTCTCGACAGTTTTGCTTCCAGAGCCTTTTCGCATCACTAAATGAACAATGAGGAATGGATAAACAAGAAGGGAGAGGAAATGTTAAGCTTAGTTAGTTGTCTAATCAGTCTGAGACATTTTGCCCTCTTTGCTATGAGCTAGCTTCAGACATAGATGAAGCAAATTATGCACTTGGGGTGACTTGTACTTTTATCTACTGGTAGACTATATTATTTCATTGATTCCCTCTCTACGTGCAAGCAATAACAGAGCTGTGTCCTGTAAGTTTCTATGGTTTTCTCTCACCTGTAATTTTAAACTGCAGGGTTGTTGGATTTTTTTTTAATGTTCTGTTTAAGAGGAGAAGGAAAAAAAAATCTCTTTGCTATGTCAAGCAAAAGATCCTTGTCAAGGTACAGAAAACAAATAAACAAAAAAAATATATCTAATTTTCTCACTGGTAAAAAATCCATCCTAATGAAACACAGGAAATTTCTATGTCTTTTAAATTTATAGCACATATACTTTGATGCCTTGCACTGGAGCCATGTTACTTACCATTCAGGAAGGAGTTGACAGGGCATGTTTGTGCTGCTCCTTCATTGGTGACAATGGGGTTATTTGCAATGATGAGATATTTCCCTACCCACAAGAGCCTTTGGGACAAGCAAAGATGAAGGCTCAGGGCTCAATTCATTTGCCCACATGTAGTTGTCAACTGTCATTTGAGATGCCTAGGATATCCTGCCTGGCCTCCAGCTGCTCTTGCTGAAGGGCAGAGGTCTTGCCTGAAGCCCTTTATCATATCTGCCAGCCACCCGTGGATGTTTCAAATACCTCAGGGCATTTCAAATATAACCAGGTGCCAGTATAGAGCTTACACTCCTGACCCAGGGATGCACCATCCATATTTGAGCCTCTCCTTTTGAGCAGGAGGAATTTAAACCTGAGAGGCTGACATTTGGCCGTGGAGTTTTTTGGGGGATGGATCCTCCCACGGAGATCTGTGTGTCTACAGCAGAAGATAGCTATGTGAGTTAGGTGTCACCACTTTCATTATAGTCGGTAAAAGTTTAGCCAGTAGAGCCTGGAGAATAATTTGTCTTGAAATAGAGAAGACTCCTACTTTTTCAGATGAATCATCCACTCCACTCTTTTGACTATTAATTTGATCCCTGTTACCTGTAACAGGAGCTACGACATAAAGCTCTCATGTAGAAACGTGGACTGTGGCCACCTGAAGTTAGATGAGATGAATGCCTTCTCTTCTCATATATTAATAAAGAACATCAGGAAGGCACAACTAAAAATCCAAAGATTTGGTTTTTTAGGCAAAACTCAAATTTTGGATATGATTGAGCAGTTTTACTGGACAGTTGTCCCAGTCGGAGAATACACCATAAGTGGCTTTTGATGCCCAAACTGCTAAATAAAATTCCTTTTGATTTCTTTCTCCTAGTTTTTCTGCAAAACTTGCAAGGCCAGGTGTTGCAAACAATTGTTTGAAACTAGGATCTATCCTTAGGTACATCCCTACTGGAACATGGAGTGCTGAGCAAATAAAGTATGCTGTCAACTTCATTTCAAGCATTTTCATTTGGAGAGCCTGTGCTTGGCAGTTTCCTGAAGATAATTTTTTTTCTATCATACAATGGCTTGATGAACACCTCAGCCAGGTTCAGAATTTCAGCAGGATCTGCCACTGTTAAATCTTTCCATTGTGATAGTAAAATTCTGCCACCCCAGCAAAGGGATCATAATTAAAGAAAAACTTGGCTTGCATGATCTTTGCTCCCTCATGATGATCTCTCAGAGTTTTCTAGATGCTTAAATGGAATGTATTCCCACCTTGATATACCTGGTCTTCTCTTCTATACCTGGTATTTAGTCTGACTGATGCTGTAATATAAGCATATATGTTTATCAGGAGGGAAGTTCATGGGGAAAGAACCTAAAACATTTTGTTTAGGCACTATGAAATGTGAAAACTGAAGACAAGCTTATACCAATATTATGAAGAAGAGCACTCTGGAAATTTGGAGTGGTTTCCACATAGATTTGCAGCATTCGAGTTGATAGTATAACTCCAAATGTCAGTGGTTAAAAGCATTTAGAGGTTTCCCAGTATGCTCTTTACACTGGTTCTTGTCAGTCTGCTTTTCACACATGTCTGTAATAAGTGATTTCCCTCCTCCAGCTTCTTTTCAATCTATTCTTTGTCTCCTATTTCCATTTGTTTCCCTATTTCATTCCACTTTGCACTCTTCACCTCTTTAACCTCTTCTTCATCAGTCAGATCCCTTCTTGTGTCTGTACACTCCATGGAGGCAGTCTCTGACCTTATTACATGTGGTCTCTCTGCCTTCCTTCTTACACTGCTCAAGGAAGCAGTCTCCAGCAAGAATGTTAATGAAAACCACTCTCAATAAAGTATTTCCTATATGAATTTTCCTTTGAAAAAAAGTAAAATTCAAAGGTTTTACACTAATGTTTGTCCTTGGTCAATAGTTATCCCTGAGGTTTTTAGTAGGATAAAAAAAGAAATTATGAACTTCAGGAAAAATCTAAAATTCTAAGTTGTTTTTGGTCCAGATACAGCAACCCTTGAACTATGAAAATAAAGCTGAACATTGTACTCCATTAAGTATTTTTTTTCCCCAGAATGACATCAGAATAGAGCAACAATTAAAGAACTATATACCATAATGTTAGCTAATTATTAAACTTTTGTCACTGAGGTTAATTGGCAATAACACATGATCTTACCTCTGTATCTATTTAAATAGATTTCAGTTTTCATATTGCAGTCAATTACTGTGGTTTTCAGAATGAAAGGTAAAAAAAAAAAAAAATACTCCGTATCTATTGATCTGAAATACAGAAAGGGAGAGAGAAGGAGAACGATGTATGTGCTCCCAGTGTATATTATTTTTCATCTCTGGTGCTGATAAAGCAAGCACTCATTTTAGTGATAAATCAGCATTAAAGTGGGATAAATGGACTCAGATATTAAAACAAAGCCAGCACAAAACCTTCTCAAAATAAAAACCCTCCTCCATTACAGTCTCCTAGGATTGTAGGGTATACGGGGAGCTCCATTAAGTGCTGAGATTTTACTTCAAATGCATGGCATGCTCTGAACATTTCTCATTGTATGAAGCAGGGCATAGCTTATTAGAGATAAAGAAGAAAAATGAAATGACCAGGCTGCCCAGTAGGGAGAATGCTAACTGGGATGTCAGCAGTCTTGGATTCCCTTATCAGCTTCATGCCTGACTTCAGGGAAAATGTTTCAGTCTTGTCCTGCCTGTGCCTACCACCACAACATAGCTGCCTTTGATTGTGACCGTGATGACTAGAAAGGTAGGGACGTCTCTGAAGAACATTTTGTGTATTTCTGGACTAAGTCAGATGGTGGAGATGATCACCTGGTTCTTTTGTTTTCCTTTTGTGCAATGGTATGGACAGTTGGGTTCCAGCAACACCCCTGGAATTGTTTACTTCTCGCACACAGACATAACCACAGGACTACTTAAATTGTTATAATGCTAATACGATATTTCACTTACAAAGGAAAAATATCAGCTAAGTTTGTGCATTATCCAGAAATTGCCTATTACTTCATGCATATGCAGGGTAACCTAAGCCCATATCTGGAGAAAAGTTGTGCTCTTTTTTCTCAGTGGAGGTATCCTAGCTGAACTTGTTCGGCAAGATTTTTGCTAATTACTTTGCTAACTCCTCATCTCTTTCATCACCTTTTCTATACTAGATGTGCCTGAAAAATGACTCCATCATTACACCAGCCCAGTCCTGGTGCCTCAATCATCCTCCCCCCGCCAGCAACTTGACTCTTCTGCCCATGCTTCATGCCAGCACTCTCCTACCAAAGCTGTCACTGTCCCATTTAATCTGTGATAAATACAAACTGCTCCGAACTCCATTTGCCTAGGGGATATCAGCTCTATCTGCCACGTTTAAAAATGATCATCCCTGTTGTTAAGAAAAACAACAACTCAAAACACCACCCTTGACTTTTCTCATTACTTACAGACTGAAATTCCCCCATCTGTCTTTTCTCAGCTGTTCTTGAGAAAGAAATTCTATCTCCTCTTTCCTTCCTCCCCAGTGAGTATATCCTCATCCACTATGACAGTTCGTTTCAGTTCGACTACTCATCTCTAAGCAGGTTCGTGCTCCTACTTTCAGTTTTTTTGCTTGTCTTTTTATTATTATTATTTTATTTCAATCGCTTAGAATACCTAATAGCTTTTTATGCCTTAAAAAACAGCCCTTTGGCTCTCTCTTCCACCCCAGCCTCCTGTACTCCTTCAAATGCTTTTTTTTTCCACTTCACTTCTTTCAAAGATTTTAACTTTTGTTCTTCCCTCTCTACAAGAGAAGTTAGTTCTTCATCACTGTGTGTTAAATGATTCATCCACTGATATATTTCACAGCAAATTTCATCTCTCCAGCACTAGTGGTCTCTTCCTCCCTTGATTCTCTCTGCCTCCTACAACTGTAAATTGGGAGTTTCTGCTCAACTTAAAGTTTCAGGCTCTGGGCAGAAAAAGCTTTGACTCTGAACCAATGGACAATCCCCCATTACTTAAAACCATGTCCTCAAGGCCTGGGATACTGGAGCCTCCAACTCTGAATTAGCATTTTCTTTTCCCTTGGCTTTTTCTCTCCTTACATTTATTGATTGCTGACACACTCCCCAAATTCTGATGGAAATCCTCGTGTCACATGTTTATCCCTTCATGACATGACAAATTTTCAGCCCCCTGTCCCACCCTGCTGAAGGACTGGGCTGCTGGGACGGGCATGCAGGGGCCTGGAAGAGACCAATAATAAGCACACTCACAGTCCCCTTGGTTCACTGTCCTGTACTCTCTTGGCATCAGAACTACTTTCACCAGCTGTGTTTAAACCGTTTTCATCTTTCAATCCATGACAGACTGAACTTGCAAGTGCATGTGCCTTCATCTTCCATGACCAAGTCTGCACATCCTTTATTCTGCAGTCTGCTAACTCAGGACTGCTCTGTGTTTCTGCTGGCAACCTGCAGAGGAGGATGGTAAGGAATGAGATAGAGGATTTGTGAGTCTTCTTTGCACCAATATGGGAGGAAGGGAAAAAAAAAATGCAATGCGCAAGACTCTATCTCCTAGGAAGCCTAATGTAGGTTTGAAACAGGTGGAAGATCAGCTTTTTAAATCAAATTACAGCTGATCATCTTCTTAGCTGCAGGGGCAAAGGGGATTTGTGACTCATCCTGATGATGAGCAAGATAAGGCTTTCTTAGCCTTTCCTCATTGGGTTTAGTTCTTGCATGACTAATGCCAACAGCTACATCTTTTTCAAACATTGACAGCCACCGCAGCTCCCCGCAGTCCTGGAACCCACCTCCCAAACCTGGAAGATGAGTTGAAGCCTCTACAGACAACCCCACAGCTGCATATAGCGTTAGCAGCTGCTCAGCTTGCTTAAGAGACACGTTACGAGACTTCAGGTAGACAGCAGTTGCCACTATGCAACCCTGGCAGCAAACACGATTATCTTCCTAAAGAAGTGAAGAGGAAGGCTTGCACCGCGCCTCTTGAACTCAGGCACAGAGATCCACCCAAGTAGAAAGGAATGGCAAGATGCATTTAACCTCATTAGTTTCAGTAGGGCTGACTTTGTGCAATCCATCAGTGTACAGATACATTAGGGGAACTAAACTATTTCCACATCTCATTTACATAATGGATGGGATGTGAAATGAGTCCTATGGAAGAGAAGCGCCCTGGAGGCACTAAAGTTTATCACAATATGTAAGAGTTCTTTTAGATCATTGCATTAAATTTCCACTAACAAGATAACAAATTAATTGTCTGTATTACTGTACTAACCCAAAGCGGATAAAGTGTATGATTTCAGCAGAGGAAGGCAGCTGTTTAAGACAGCTTGGTGGTTATGGGAGGAGGCAGAGGAGATTAGTGTGTCTCCCAGCATTTGCATGCCACAATGCCAGCCCTCCTCCTGCCCCTTTAAGAAATCTGGCTCTTCTCTAATCTGATGTTGGACTTGAGCTTTATTAGTGAAGTGAGGGAGAATGAGTAAATCAACTGTATCAGACAAGCCTCAGGACATCTGGAAATTGATCATTCTGCAGAAATAAGCACTCTCTGTTTATTAGCTGGGAGTTCATCACTATCGCTTCTCTTTATCCAATTCCTAAGAGATTTCAAAGCTATCATCATAGCATTAGCTCTTCTGACTGTGCTACTGCAGATAAAGATCAGAAGATCTATCTAATGATGGCTTTCTCAGTCTCCCTCTCTCTTTCTCTAAAGATATCCTGATTTAAAAAATAATAATAATAATAATAAAGAAGTAAGAAAATAGCTGAAATGAAATAAGGCAGTCTTCGTGTCTTAAATTTTTGCCTGTTGGCAATGAGAGTAATTTTTTTTTTCATTCTACAGGCATTCAGTTTTATTCAGGAGTACACATCCTGTAGAATAAAAAATCCTTCATAGATGAGGTGGAATTTGAAGTTTTTAATGTGGTGGTGGAAAAAGAAGGAAGATAAAAGGACCTGAAGCCATAAAGCAGTGCTGTACATTGAAAGTACAGTTATTTTTAAATGATAATACACGTCAAATAGAAGCCAGGAAAATGAATTCCATAAGTTAGAAAGGTAATAATATTACTTTAAGAAGAATAATTACTTTCCGTAACTACATTTATCACATAGTAATTCAGTTCTCCCTTCTGGAATGTGATGCAATGCCAAACTTTTGACTGATTTATTTAAAATCGGCATTAAGAAAAGATTCGCCCAGAGATGAGGCTTCTTCTGGTTCTTTATTCAAAATTGGGCAGTTATCAAAATGCAAATAAAATGACTAACTTACTGTTTAGATGTGCATTCCTGTATAACTGCACTGTGTATATACATCGCGCAAAAAGACTGGGAGAAAAATTTTAAGAATTTTCCGATAACAGTGGTTGGATGCATAAACAATTTAAATACAGCCCTGGATTTCCAGAAATCTGTGGGGAGTGTAAAATCCAATGCAAGGAACTCTCTAAAGAAAAATCTTCCCTAGCAGAAGCTACACAGAGATCAATTTTATCAGCTGATTTTCTCTGTTTTCCAATAGCAAATTAATATTTATTATCTCTTTTGAACTGGCACTTAGAGTTCCAGCCTGGCTGCACATTGTACTAGGTTCTGCACACAAATAAAAGAAAAGGTGGACATTGGCCAAGAACCTTTCCATATAAGTAGAAGATGAGAGAAAACAGATGAATGCAACAAGCAGAGTGAGCATGATCTAACAGTAAAGCAAGGATGGTTAATTAATCCGTTTGTATAGAGCCTAGCAAAATAGAGCTAGACCGCATTACTTGCAATGTAAGTACTTAATAGCAACAGTAATGACTAGGCCTTTAAAATTAATGTATTAATTATCAGACAGAGCTCATAAGTTGCTTAGCCAGTGAATGAAGAATTTTTTTATGCACAGTATCAGGGGACCCATAAATCTTTAAGAACAGGGCCCATTTTACATCAGTATTGTTTTGTCTCATATACAGCCTTTCTGCCAGTCTGCCTTGAACTAGAGTAGTGCTACTCCTGGTCCACCCTTTTATTTATGATCATCATTATTATTTATTTATAATCATGCCATTATTGTGTTAGGTTCTTGATAATTTCCTTCATGTGTGTCTCCCCTTGCTTTTGAAGCTGTCCTTTCCCTTTGCCCTTTTTCATTTAACAAATAATGATTGATTTGCTCCCTGCTTTGCTGGCCTATTGCTCACTTGCATGTACATGCACTATTGTCTGTGATATCAGCAGGACTCAGGAAAGTTAAGATATGAGTCTTTCAGGGGGTGAAGCAAGCTCTAAATTGGAGGAAGTGCACAAACATCAACAGAAAGGTGGCAAATAAGGTCTGAATCAGACAACCCATGCACATCACTTGTTCTGTCTCTGGAGCAGCAAAGGATAAAATACACTGGAATCACGGGCAGGGGGTTGAATTTTAAAGTGAATCCCCTCCCTCCCCTCCCCCCCCCCCCAACACACATGACAGTGTTATGAAAGATTTATTTTCACTTGATTCAAATATAGTTTGAACTGGGGAGGATCTCATAACCAGGCCTCCTAAACAGGGCATCCCAAATGGGAAGAAATAGTCCAGTGAAAGGTGATGATGCCACATCAGTGGGTTGCAGCATGAAAGACCTCTCATGCTGCAGAATGAATCATGGCCTTCTGTGAAACTCCATGGCTTTCCAACGGTACCTCCGATTCTCAGTTTGCATTTTGGTATCTGGGAAAGAAACCCTATGATTCTTCCTTATTTGCTGTTCCAAATCCATAAATTATTCCCATCCCTGAATTCAGAGGTGAATTTTGGTTATGTGAGTGCTACAGGCTGAAGAAACCAAGTGCGTAAAACAAAAGACAGATGGCTGAAACCATGATTCACCAGTGATGAGCTGCAATTGGGCCACGTAGACTTTGAAGTAATTCATTACATTTGTATCTCTTCTATAGAGGGGGGATTTTCCTCGATGATTTGTATGACCTTGCTAAACCCAGATAGGTGGTAATTGAGCAGCAACTTCTTCTTCAGAAGAAACAGAATAAAAATATTGAAAATATTGACTCACCCCAAAGGCAGTAAGCAGCACTTTGGTCTTTGACCTTTAAGCATCCTAGGGTAGTCAATAACCTGGCTGTTAGATGCTGTGCCTGCCACTGATTTTGATTTGGGAGTAGTTTAACCTTGAACCAAGATCCAAGTAACCACGGCAACAGGAAGTCGGCCTCTCCATCCAAGGAGTGGGAATCCATAAATCAAGGTCCCTAATGCAAACACTGTGTGCAGGTAGAGATTTGAGAGGATAAGTGGTTTGTGAGGGATTACCTTTGAAAAATGAATGACTGTCCCTTGATATGTTGAAGCACAGCTTCACAGAGACTTTTTTTTATCAATAGAGGTCAACAGGTTACAGCTGCATGTTTTCATACGGCTCTTTATATAGGTCCTTCAGTTTAATTAGAACCAGATGTTGAATTTATGAGGTTGTTAGCATTATTATGTACCATATGCACATGCATAAATGTGTGCGTGTATTGATACATACATCCACATATACACTTTTCTTGCCCACAGACTACATTCATGAAAAAATAATGTTAAGCCTCAAACTAAAGCACTATGGAGTGGCGAAACTTTCGTTTTGCATATGCACAGTTCCATAGTCCTGGGATCCTACAGGCATAATTACCTGGTCAAATACCTTGGTTTTTCTATGGGACATTACTTTATTCAGTGTATGGCACTCACCTAATGAACAGCTATTTGGTAGTTTGATTTTCCTCTCATTATTCAGTGTGTGACCTCATGTCTCATTTATTCCACATTTCTAAGCCTTACTATGAATAGATGAATGTTTCATGAATGTTGATAATTTTATTTTCACAGCACTGCTCTTGAGATGAGGGGTATATTATTGTTCTCATTTGCAATAGAGAAGCTGAGCATAGAGAGATTGAAGTTGAATCAATACAATTTTAGATGCTTAATACTCGATTTGGGGCTCTGGAAGAATGTGTGGCTTAATACACAAAAACTCCTCAGTATATCTCTAACAAGCCATGGCCTCTGACTGTGATTCTCTCTCTGTCCTGACTATTTCTGCTTTTGGACCCATTCTGCTGCATTAAGTCCACAGGTTTTTCATCTGGACACCTCTCCCAGACTTGCCCACTCTGTAGCCCCTCATCTCTTTCAAGATCTTTCAGCCTCCCCTGACCAGTGCACTGCTTCTCTGTCCGAGTCTGATGGAAATCTCTTCCAGTTTCTTGGACCACCTGTAGGTTTCCTGATATTTATCATTTCACACATAAAGGCAAAGGTAGGGACACTCATAGCAGCTCCAAATGCAAATGCAGGGAAATGTTAGCTGGTGCCCGGCAAAGCTGGGTGCAGCCAGCAGAGGCAGCCAACAGACACAGCACATTGGATGGGCAGGTTTCTGAGCTCTGCTTCAATATCTTCTTGATCTTCTGAGACCTTCTTCCAAGGCCATTAGGTGACTTCTTGGATCTCTGTGAGGAGCTCTACCAGATGCTACCCAGGTGCAACTCAGGAGAGCAGCAGTTGTCACCTGCTGCAGAGGATGAAGGCACCAGTCTTCTGACCTGTTCTGCTGTCCAGAGAGGTTTTCTCTTTGCCTGGAACTTGGATCAGGGACACTGGAGAGATATCCAAGGCTTGTCCAGCCTTTGGACTGATAATACTGCTGCTCTTCCACAGGGCACCAGCAGTACAGCTGTACAGTACAGGAGCATGTCAGGCATGGCTAAGTGTCTCTGGGGGCTGTGATCAAGGCCATGGGGGTACAGGCTGCTTTCTCCTCTATCCTACAAGTGAAATGGAAGTGCTTGAAGAAGACCTGACAAATCCTTCATGTCAGAAACTCTTTGTGTACCTCGTGTCGGAAACAAGGTTCCCCTCTTCAAGGTTAGAAAACCACTAGGGAGACAAGAGGTCCACCTGAGTAAATGGATTAAAAAGATATTTTCCAACAGCCTGGCCAAGCTGGTGAGGAGTGCTTTAAACTAGTAATGATGAGGAAAAGACATGGTGACCCACAATAAGGTAAGGAAGTGGTAGACCAAGCTGTCAACGAAAGGTTGAAGGGTGATGTAAGAAATCAGCAGCAAGGCATGGAGCAATGCCTAAGGACGTGTGATGAACCAACTGAGCACTTAAGGGTCAGGATTCATGACCAGACAAATGTGGGCAAGGTTGCAGTGGGTGCTTGCTATAGACCACCTGATCAGAAAGGAGATGAGGCTTTCCTTAGATAGAGAGAATTCTTATGTTCACCTCAGTGTGATAGAAGGAACAAGGCAAAAGGGGAGACCACAATCTTCTTGAAGAAATCTTATGAGATCATGGAATATGGCCATGGAGAAACTTGAGATCCAGGAGAGCTGGTTGATTTTCAAGAATCACCTCCTCCAAACTCAAGAATTATCCACAACAATGAGCATCAAATCAAGCAAAGGTGTCAGGAGACTTGCACAAATGACCAAGGAGCTACTGACTAATGTCAGAATCGAAAAGGATGCAAAATGAAAAGGTAAAACAAGAACAGGTGATCTGGAGGAATATAGAGAAAACGTCTGAGCATGCAGGGATGGGCTCATGAAAGCCAAAACCTATGTGGAGTTTAATCTAGTGAGTGTAGAAGGACAACAAAAAATGTTTCTGCAGGCACATCAACAGAAAGGAGAAAAAAAAAAAAAAAAAAAAAAAAAGAAAAAGAATAGGGAAGACTAGGGAAAATATGGGAACAGAGCTGAATGAAATGGGAACACTGGTGGCAAAGGACATGAAAAAAAACAAGGTACTCAATGTGTTCTTCACCTTGGTCTTCTTGGTCACCTTGGTAAGAGCAGACTTAAGGAATCCCAGGCCCCTGAGACTTGTGAGGAAAGAAATCCTACTTCTGGTGGAGGAGGATCAAGTTAGGGAACAGTTAAAAAAACTGAACATATATAAGTCCATGGGACCTGACAGGATATATCCAAAGGTGCTCAGGAATCTGGTCAGTGTTATTCTGAGAGTACTCTCGATTGTTTTTGAAACTTGGTAATCAGGAGAGGATCCTGAGGACTGGAAGAAATCAAGTGTCACTCCAATAAGTACAAGAAAAAAGATCCAGTGAGCTACAGGCTGGTCAGCCTCATATTGATCCCTGGGAAGCAGATGCAACAAATAACCCTGGAAACCATTTCCAAGCATATGAAGGATACAAGGAGCTGACCAGAAAGTCAGTTGAGATTTATGGTGCAAAACTCATGCCTGACCAACCTGGTGTTGCTTATATCTTTGCCCAAAGAGGTTGTGGAGTCTCTATTCTTGGAGATATTAAAAATCTGACTGGACATGGTCCTGGACAAACTGATCCACCTAAGCCTGCTTAAAAAGGGGATTTGATCAGATGATTACTAGAGGTCCCTTTAAGCCTCAGCTCTTCTGTGACTTTATGAATTTTCATGTCATTTAATTGCCAAAATCTAATGTATTTTCCCTGTGGTCCACGTACAGGCTGAGATTTGGAAAAATAAGTGATTTAAGAAGGACCCCCTTTGAAAAATGAGTGTCCGTCATGAATGTGTTGAAGTCCAGCATTGCAGAGATTGGGAAAGGTTTTCATAAGTTAGCAGAGGCACAACACCAGCTCCTCATCCTACCAGACTTTTGCTCCAGTCTCATGAGAGCAGAATTACTGCATTTTTATAAAACAGCAACTGCTAGGAATTTTCTAAAATCAGCAAAACCTCTCACTTCTACTGTAAAAAACTGACTAAGATATTTTAGCTGACTTCCCACTTGATATATTTATACTTTTTTCTTTTTTTTTTTTTTTATATACTTACAGATGTAAATACAGTATGTATAAACACATGCAAACTCAGACAAATATTATATGTAAATGGGTGTATATACATTCAGATGTACATGTATTAGTCAGGAACATATCAAATATGCAATATATATAATATTACAAAACTAGCTGTATAAATTTGAAAGAAAGACATTTGCAAGAAAGAAAGAAAAAAAAAAAAAAAGGGGGTTCAAGTTGTAAAAGAGCTTGAGAATCATTGCAAAGGGAGGAATCTACCAGCCATTCTTGCATAGCTTTTATTTCTTGGAACATCTAACCTCTTTAGTATGTTTGTACCATTCATTTATCCCATTTTGTAATCCCTGTGTGAATAACTCTGATGCCATCGCAGAATCTGTTGGTAGAAAAATGTATGACAAAGTGCTCTGTTTAAAAAAAAAAAACAAAACTCCCACCTCTTTGATGAGTTGTAAGGTAGATTTTTATTAGTAAGGACTTTCCCAAAACTATGTAAAAGTGTAATGTTCTCTAGACAGGGCATGTATGCTGAAGCTGTTACTGATGCCTGCTCCTTACTCAGACGAAACACACGTTGAGTCAAGTCATTGCAAAAGAGAAGTACGTATGTTTATGTGGAGAATATACTACACAGAGGATGACAAATAGACAATCTCACTGAACAGAGATATGAGGTGTGTCTGTCTTTAAACATGTATAAGTGTGTGTATTTTCTCACAGAAGAAAGAGTAACAATGTGGAATTATTATTCCGGTTTTCTGGTGTTTATAGAGATCACTGATAGCTCCTCCTGAAGCAGAGGTATTAGAAAATAATAAAAATCTTGATCCTTGCTAGTATCGAGACCATATTAGGTCTTGAAACCAGGCACATACAGGGAAATATGAAAATACATTGGGGTTGCAAAGACAACAGCTGAGTGTTCATCTCCAGATATTTCCCAGTCTGATTATTTCATCCATGTTCATCCAAATTTTGTTTCCTTCCCCAGGAATTGTAGGACCCCACTTAAAAGCAGACCAGACTTCACTTCACAGTAAAATGGAAAGTTCTACCTGTAACATGATGACCAGAAGGAAACCAGCAGCTGTTGACAGTGTTGCAATGCCGACTCCAGTATTATCTCTCCTACCTTCATCATCAGCAACATCTGAAGCAGGTAAAGTTGTTTCTCTCCATCCCCTCAATTTCTTCTCCACCTTCTTCCTTCCTGCACTGAACACTATGTACTCGTACCGTTCTTCTTGATTTGAGTAGTAGTTGTAAATATGCATATCTGATGTGATAATCAGGCTGTAATTTTTTTCTAACACTTTCTTATCATGATCATATCTTGGCATATCAAATCTCATTTATTCACATACCGCCACTTGTGCAATAAAGAGGATAGAAGTAGCACCAGTCCGTATGGTCTAGCAGGGAACTCTGAAGCAAGGCTCTTGGGTTGCTTTCTCAGCCCTGTTGTTCATTTATTTGAATGTTCCATCCCTGTAGTACAAACATGCTGAATACATAGTGAATAGCTAAGGAGCAGCTGAGATTTCTTTCTGCATACTTCAGTGATTTTAGCATAATAGTCTGTCTTGCAAATGTGAAATTGTCTGGGGCAATGAACAGTGATTTAAAATATATGGGAATAAATAAGCAATAGTAGCATGTTTTTCAATCAACTTATATTTGGTGCTTCTAATTGGAATCCGATTGGAAGGTGATAGCTTTATACAGTCAAAAAGTGTGCCAATTCATTCAGTCATCACCATGCCTTTTGGGGGGCATGGATAGAGAAGTTAATCTTGCATTATGTCTTAATTTCCAGTGAATGGGAAGCCCACGGTATGTTACCCTACATGCAGGCATTAGGAGTTTCTTAGTCTTGTCAAATCTCTGATTCCGCATTCACAAAAAGGTATTTGTATCATTGAGTTATGGAATGACAGCATATCTAATTATGCAATTGAAGGTGCTGTTTCAGCGTGCTCTTTTTGATTTTCCTCTAGTTTCCTCAATAAATAGTGAAAACCAGGGAACCATGCTGTAAAGTGGCTTCTATAAAGATAAGTTTTTATGTAAAAAAAAATAAAAATCAAGAGTCTCTGTTTAGCCTTTAATACTTTCCTATATATAAACTAAGGATAGATTTTTAATGCAATAGAGAATGAAAGCACACAAATATTTTATGATCAGTTTCAAGATGAAAGTGTATGTTTGACTACATAGTTCATTCTTTCCATTTTCAGAAGTCTAATTAAATTGTTGGTTTATCTGTAGCCCAGATGTTGAAATAATTTAGTGAAAACTGAAAGAAACTGTGTTAATGGGAAAACAGGACAGTGCTATGGGTTTCCTGTAATTAATGGAGAGCTCTTTGAAAATTCCTCCATTCGAATGAAGTCAATAAACTGAGCCCAGCTGTTGAGCAAACAGTCTTCTCTGTGCCATGTTCTTGCAAATGGCCTCGGGCAACTCTGAAGGGATGGAGAATGACAGGCAGTAAGATTGATCTTTAGTGCTGCAGACATACCAAAGCCATGCAGAATAAAGTCAAAGGAGCAATGGAGAACTTCCAAGACATCTGATATATCCTTGTTCAAAACCACTGTGGTGGAGTGGGTTGTTCAGCTTCCTTTAAGCTACCTTTGGAAACATATATTTTTGGTAGAGATTTCTCTTATTACCTCAGAAGTTATTCCCAGCTATAGCAATCCTCTGTGACATCCCAGCTTGGCCAGCACTCATTTTGATTTGTCTCTGCCTATGAGATACAGCCTCACTGCATCTGCGTACCATGGGGAGGGGAGAAATACAGGGCACCTGTGTGCCTTATTTAAAATGTGCAAAGTTTTTTGTTGTTGTTTTGTTTTTAATACCAACATTGCTGCTTGCTTTTTTGGTGCAGCTAGGTAGGTAGGTTGTTTCTGGAGAGTAGGGAAGAGATGGAGGAAAAGTACAAAAGTTTGATTGGACAGAAAGCAGCAGCAATGTGCAGCAGCAGCGTGTAACGTTGCACTTTGTTTTCATAGCCTGCATCTGAGACACTGTGTTTGCAGGGGATACTGCAGTGTGCCTGTCTCTGGTAGCACATGGAAAGCCTCAGACATCCATTTTCAGACAGAAGTCCAGAAATGCTGGTGCTTATCTGAATTTTCTGTGTCTTGGGAGACCAAACTGCTTCTATCTCCTATCGCACTCTATCAATCTCTCTGAAAGAAGGATTTCCTCTGTAATGGGTCCTCCCCATGGAGTAACAGAAAATTCAGGGGGGTTGTTCTTCTTCTGTCAGCTTTTTGTAACTAGTATTTCTAGCTTCTGATCACTTTGGGCTAGACTGTGCCAAATAGCTTCAGGGCTTCACAGACGCAGCACATGGCCCTGCAGCCTGGAGAGGTGAAGGGAGATAAGTATGCCCAGGCAGCAAAGTCCTCTTCCTTGTACTCCATCACCTGAAGGTTGCCATCATGTTGTATCATCTCTTCAGAGGCATATTCCCATCTTCCTATATCATATTGAGACACTACAGACAGTTACTACTCCCAACCTCATCTTCATCCCATTTAAGATGAATTTCACCAGACAGAGGTAGGGGAAAGTCTTTCTCCCAGAGCAAAATTTCCATGTGCAAACAGTAAATTATGTGCAGGAGAACAACAAAGCCTAAAAACAATGCAGACCAACTTGGGTCCAGGGTTGGGCAGAGGTCTGTCTGGATAAAATTGAAAAGATTAGTACTTAGCTTTGGTTCTCAGCAGAGCAGTATATCACATGGCAATATAGCAAAATATTTTATATCAAAGATTGCTCACCAAGAGCTTCCAGATGAGTTGATAACACCTAATGGCTCTCACTTCAATAGTGGTTTATTTTGGCAGATCTCCCTGATATTTTGTCATATGCGCACCTCATCAAATCTTCCCCCTGCAGACTCATCAGACTCCTTTCCACATAGCCTCCCTCCTCCAAATGTAGAATCAGATGTCCCTGACTCTCAACAGTCAAAATAATATTGTGTTTCCTAATATAATCTATAAAAAGTCTGACTTGAAAGGATATTACTTATTCAAGACGTGTATTCTGACTATCGGCAGGCTATATAACACAATTCAAATATTTTCTAAAGCGTGCGAGTTCAGCGGCTTGCTAGGAAGAGAAGCAAAAGCATTATTAGTAGCTTCTAACAAGCTTCCTGGGAAAGTCATAAACACCCCAAAGCATTTATGAAAGAAAAATTACTACAGTAAGCCAGCACAGACCAATTTTTTTTTTTTTTTTTTTTTTAATTGAGAAAATGAATTTCAGTCCAAAAGGAAAGGGTCTGTCAGCTTGCAAAGTTTTAGTATAGCAAGAAAGTTATCTCAACAACATGAAGGAAGACATTGGGTGTTCAGCTCACAGATTTACACATAAGAGTAGCTATCTACCACTAAGTGTGTATTAGTTGATTTCACAGAACTCAGCAGTTTGGCAGAAAGCAGATACCTGCATTTGTTCCACTCAGTCCATGTCTACATACCATTGAGCTCCATTCCATTCTCTAAGCCTGGGTATCCTGGATGTCTCAGATTACTGCAACACCCATCAGGGCTGGCACAACCAACAGGATACCTGCACCCTACTTATTTAGTATCTGGGGATCAGAAGGATGCCCATGGTCATCTCAAATGGCATTAAACTCCCATTTTAGAAATAGAAGATTCTAAATTAGTCAGTAGAATTCTCTACTGACTGTATGAAGCAGATCTCCATTGACTGCAACGGGGTGTTAATACTAGATGCCAAAATAACAGATACTAATAGATCTCAGTAGAAACATAAAATTTTGCAGATTCTTCTTTTCAAATCATTTTCCTGCCCTTTGGCTTGCTGTCTTTCCAATTAAAGATGAGAGTAATGCCAAATCTCCAGATTTCACCATGGACCCTGCAATTTTTCCTATATTTTCACTAAAACTCCCATCTGCAAGATTTTCATCACCAATTGAAAAAATTCAACTTTACTTTCTGGGAGAAAAACAAACAAACAAAAAAAAAAAAAAAACACATCTTGAACATGATAGTTCTCAAAAAGTCTTGAACGTGGGCCCTGGCAGTAGTGATAAAAAACAAAATGTGGACAGCAAATATAAAGGCTGTGCAAAATGTGTGATTTCTTAAATCCTCTTACCTGAAGCCACTATCAGGATCTGGGAGGAACCCAAAAGAGTTGAATGCTTAGGACTGGAAATATTGGGACTTTTTACTCAGTGAAGCCACAGAGTAATGGCTTTTTGCACCAGGGATCTAATTTGTTTGATCAGATGACAGAGAAGGCTCTCACGGCCACTTGCAATTAGAACTATTATATCCACCCTTTTTAGGGGTGACCTACTTGAGAGGAATTTTGTGCAACTAATTAGATTTTTCCCTAGTAGTTTGGACATTTCCTTTCCTTTCTCTTTTTCTTTGCTACCAAAATGAGTGCATTTCTCTTTTCTTTTGTCCTCTGTGAATCACAAACTGTAAGTGGGTTTTATTTTTCTTTTTGGTGTGGGGAGTGGGTTACATATGGAAAATGTATTTTGTTTTGTAATTAATGAAAACCAGACTTTGGGAAGTTGGCCATCTAGGTCTTTATTTATAAGACAGCATATGTCTCTGTTTTGTTTATGACTCACTCCTACTTCTTGCATTGTAACTTGGATTTGTTTATGCAAGCTCTTTGCTGAATCCAAGCAACATGGTGGTATAAGAGCCAATAATTTATGTTGTCCAAGAGGGGAGGACAGTAAGTGATGTTTGTATGCTGAATCTGTCATAATGAGCAAGGGAAGACTCTGCCACTTGATGGCTTCTGGTTATCTACAGAAAATGCTACAACAGCAACTTTATTTTAAACTACTGCTAGAAGATTGCCCTGTTAGCCATGAAGGGAGTGATAACCCCCAAATGAACCTTTCTCAACATCTTGGCCACTCTGGAAACTTCAAAGATTTCAAACCCAAATGCCTGCTTGACAGTCAGGTGTAAATTAAGTTTGCAAGTAGATATGGGCTGAGGTTAATTTAGTGGGATGTTTTACTGAAAAGAAATCATGAACTCTATCATTTCTTTTCCAGTAGCGCAGAATGGATATGTTAGGAGTGAAAGAGTGCACCAGTTATTACAATAACAGAATTAATACATACAGTTTCACTCACAAAAGGGTACTTACTTATAATCCACATGCAAATCTTGAACTCTGAACAAATGCCATATTTGTTAAAGGACAATGAAACAATTTAAGAAAAACAATCAAGGTCTCGTGTCCTAAGCAAAGGCCCAGGAGCCAAGAAATGCTGGGTTCTCTTTCCAGTTCTGACAGTGACTCACAATGTGACCTTGGCAAGAGACTTAACTGCTTTGGATTTCATTCAGATCTAAAGTAAGTGATCTGAACCAGGCAGGAGTAAGCTTACTTCGAGGGCCATTAAAGTCAATTATACAACTGATAGTTTCAGCTAGTTTCTGCAGAGATGATAGTAAAGAAATCCAAGTGGGACTAACAAATTTACCACAGGTGAAGAGTGTCACAGAACTTTCCAGTGCCCACTATTTTCAGTAGCAAACACTTCATCCTATCTGACATCTATAGCAAGCATTAAAGACCAGGGTGAAGCCATCAGGAGTATATGTTTGGGGTACACAAAGTTTAATAGTTACGGTGGACCAATGTTACATCTATGCTAAGCAGCCCTTTCTTCCCTCCCACTAGAGGCTTAGGAATGAGACTAAAGCAAACCCACAGTAAAACATTGCTGTAGGAAAGTTTTACTGCTTTACAAGAGAAGAGAACTGGAGAGAGATTACTGACGACAACTTAGCAAAGTTGTGTTTTCATCTAGAACAGTAAAAGAGGAGGTAACACCAATTCTTCTGGGACTGTAATAAATTACTTTTTTTTTTTTAACTTTTTTTTTTTAAATTGCTTGTCTATGAAAAGTCCTTTCTCACAGCCACTACTTCTTCAGTAGTCATACTCAGCCTATTAGGCTTGAAAACCCCTAGTCTTTGTGATACTGAAAGCAAGCAAAGGAGGGTTTCCATTCACTGTTGTTTGACCCTGCCCTGTTTCTGTCCCTGTCTCCCAACAGCCAGCCCACCTCTGAAAAAAAGGTTCAAACGCCGTGAAATCGAAGCAATCCAGTGTGAGGTGCGCAAAATGTGCAACTACACCAAGATCCTGTCCACAAAGAAGAATCTGGATCATGTGAACAAGATCCTGAAAGCCAAGCGGCTGCAGAGACAATCAAAGACAGGCAATAACTTTGTCAAGAAGCGGAGGGGGCGTCCACGGAAGCAACCCCTCTCCTTTGACGAAGACTCCAGAGACCAAATGCCCGTTCTGGAAAAATGCATTGACCTTCCCAGCAAAAGAGGTCAGAGACCGACACTGAATCCGTTGATATTGGAGCAAGCAACCACCCAAGACACAATCATGGCCACCATTGAGGCTGTCATACACATGGCTCGAGAGACGCCACCGCTGCCACCTCCTCTCCCTCCTCCCCCCCCGCCACCTGCTCTCCCCCCACCCCGGATGCCCCGGGTTGGGAAAAGGAAAAGCAAGTCCCCGCAGGAGGAAGAGGAGGACATGAAAGTGAAGCGGCACCGGAAAGGCAGAGGAAGTGAAAGCGAAGGCCTCCCGTAAGGCCAGCGCAACCCGTTGGATGGCGGGTACCGGCAGCAGGGCGCGCCGGGACTGATGAACTAGAGGCACACGGTCTGCTTTGCCCCTGCGGCAGCACCGAACTTGTCCCTCAGGTGGCTGAAATCCACCATGGAGAGCTGTGCCAGCAGGGGTTCGCATCTTCTTCTTCATCGCTTCGGCCTCAGCCCCTCAGGAAAGAGGGGGAAAGGGTGAGGGGCTGGAAAGGTAGGGGCGAAGGGGGTGGGGGATGTCAAAATTGGGGATACTGTCTACTTTACAGAGTTTCCAAAACTAATCAGCATCTCAGCATTGCTGTGCTCACACCGTACCCAGAGGTGGGAGGCTGTCCTTGCAGAGAGCTGAACATTGTCACTAGGGCTGCATGCTCGACTCCAATTCTGTATGGTAGGCCAGGTGAAACTAAGAGTAACCATACCATAGTAGAAATCACTGTAAAAAAAAAAAAAAAAAAAAAAAAAAAAAAAAAAAAAAAAGGAATAAGAAAAAAAAAGAAAAAAGAAAAGGAAAGAAAAGAACAAAAAAAAACCTGTAATTTTCTCAACTGTGATGATCTTGGTTATAATCTGTTTGAATTTTTCTTTTTTTTTTCAGTTTTATATACCTATCAGGTTTTGGGGCAGCATAACCCCAAATACCTGACTCCTGCTAGAACTGTATTTTTTTTTTTGTCATTTACTTGCCTAGTTACAACTAGCTGCAATATAGGCAATAGAAAAGTAGAGCCTTACACGCGCACACTCTCATTCTGAGTGCTATCCCAACGAATGATGGAATATCACAACATTTCAAATAAGGTGTACGTGGATATTCAGTTATGATAGCATGTTTCTATGAAGCAACTTGGCATTTCCAATGGCATGTGAAAAGGGGGTTATCCATCAACCAAGTTGTTTTGATGCTCGGTACATGTAAGTAGAGAACAGCAAGACACTTCTGGGGAATAGAGTTATAGTAAACATGGACAAAATCACCAAAAAAAAAAAAAAAGAAAAAAAAAAAAAAAGATTGAAAAGAGAAAATAAAAAAGTAGGACAGAAAAAATAGAGTAAAAAGACAGGGCCCAACCCTACCAGTTCTTACCACTTGCAATTCCCAATGAAATTATGGGAAACCCAGAATCCGAATTATTTGCATTGGGTAGCAATGCCTTGATATGTTCTTTTAAAGAAAATAGATAAAGTAGATTCTTTAAAAAAAAAAAAAAAGAAAAAAAAAGAAAAAAAAAAAAAAAGAGAACAAAACCCTATGGAAAATAGGTTCTTTCTTGGCAATTATTTCTTAAAAAAGAAAAGGAATAAGTGTTCTTATCTGAAAATAAAAATAAAATGTTCAAAGGGTATCACCACTGCAATTGTATTAATGCCACTTTGGACATGTTCTCCAAGTTGTGGTTGCCTTAATAAACTAAAAAGAATTTTTTTTTTTTTTTTTGTACATAATGTAATTATAAAGCTCTCAGTCTGCATGGATGCAAACTGTGTGTGACAAATCGTCTCTTTAAATGGTCAGTTCAAATTGTACATTTCTCATTCGAGTTGTACGTTAACCATTGATCTAACTTGGGTAAAACACCTGAGCTCCATTTCCACAGCCCAATCAAAATGTTTTACTCAAAAAAAAAAAAGACTGAACATGAAGCTGTTCCATTGCAGTAAAAATGCTTTTTAAAAAAAAAAAAAAAAAATCAGTTGTTGAAATTTGAAATAGGTTCAACTTTATTTTATTTTTTTTTAAAAGTCCTTTAGTACACTCAATACCTGGTATGGCAAGATGGATATTAAAAATGGGAGGGGAGGGAGGGAAAATTCCAGTTAGGGAGTGGGGAGTGGAATTATTTAATGATTCACAAGCCAACTGTTATTCCCTTTTTTGAGAAATCTTTCAGCTGGCATATTGCCAAGGAAACTTCAAATAGCACGACAATAAAAAATAAATAAAAAAGAAAATAAAATTAAAAAAAAAAAAAGAAAGATAACAAAAAAGTCCCCACAAAAAAATACATTTTTATTCCGTTATTTATTTACAAAAATCATATGAAGACTATGGTGTTAAAGGGACACTGTAAACATACAGCTCATTATTCTTAGAGACTGATTTTTCTTCTGTGATAGCACCTTAGCTTATTAAAACTGAATGCATTTGGGGATGAACGGGGGCTCGGGGGCTGGGAGAGGTTTTTTTGTGTTTTTTTGGGGATGTTTTTTTGTGTTTTGTTTTTGTTTTTGTTTTTAAGGCCGGAACAAATGTTGAGATCCTATCTCCTTACAACTGATAAGATGGATCGCAGAAATTTGTTTCCGATCTGTTTTGCATCATTCATCATACTCATTTGTGCTTTTTGTTTTCCAATTAATGCAGCTTAGAAATAAACTGACCGGTTGCTACTTCTGTTACAACCAACTTTGCTTTTAAGTTCTCTTGAATCAGCGCGGTGTTATTGACACAGCCTGCAGGAAAAAAATGCTTATGCCTCCTCCAGCTCCTCCCTTCTTTCTTAAAACACATTGGACTGAGGTTTAGTTGATTCAGAAACCTTTGGTTTTCCATCTTCCCTTGGGCCTGCAAGTAGTGGACAGTGTCTCTTAAAATGTAAGAAAAAAAAAAAAAAAAAGAAAAAAAAAGTTTTGTTATTCCAGGTAGCCTATAAGCTGAAACTAAGCCATCTATCCTTACTTTCATCTTCAGTGATATCTTTATATATCTCTTAGCCTTGAAGGACAACACATAGCAAGCAGAGCAAAGGTCTGAAAGGACCAGATTCTGTCACTGAACGCCTGTTGGGGTTTCAAGATGCATCAGACCTTACAGAGTGCCAGTAAGGGCACCTAAATGACTCTCTAATTCTATGAAAATGCTCTTATCCTTCCAAAATGTACTATCCAAGATGCTGCTAGAGGCAAAGTGCTTAAGGTCAGCCTCCACTTGGAAAGCACAACCCCTTATGCTCTTTACAGAGCATTTTGCATATGGCGAAAAAAATAAAAAGGCACTTATGGTCCTAAGAAACTAAGGGTAGCACTAAGTCTACCCTGGGTGCCCAAGGTTTGTTTTTCTCAGTGATAAGGTGCTGGGAGAGCACGGCACTGCGGTACTGCCAGGGCTGTTTGTCCAAACACCAGCCTGATGTAGTTAGTCCTGGCTGGCAGGAAGATTAGCTTGTTAATTTGTATGAAAGCAGGCTGAAAATACTGTTAGATGGCACTCAGAATTTGTGTTCTGCATGTTGCATAGTCTATAAATATGATAAGCAAGTTGCTGACAGAATAATATTATAAGGCGATGTACTACATGCAGATCATAAAGGATTTAGTTTTAGGGCTTAAGGCTAAAATCCCACTCCTGCAGTTTATTACCCAATGATATTCTAGTAATGAGCTTTCTGATTTTTTTTTTCTTTCTCTACCACTAGGAAGATTTACTGAGAAACTCTCTAAATTCTCTCCACACATTTCCAAGAACTGTATAAAACTGGGGTGAAAGCCCTTTTGCTTATTAAGACCAAAAATACCTTTCAAACACGTCCATCGTGTCACAGATTAACACGTCTTAGCATGCTTCAATAAAAATGCAAAACAAAATCACATGGCTATCAGCCATATGAAATGAGGCCATAGGTATGCATCTTCTCCATGGGTCCTATATTCCTCATCCCGAAGTAAAAAAAAATGGGGATATAAATGTGCAGGGAGAGAGGAAAAACAAGTAAATGATTGCTTCTGTCTCCAAGAGCTTTGTACTGCCAGTTTCTTGAGCCCTTCATTATTAAATTTTCTATGAAGCACCTTGCATGTTTTTGGGTAACTGTGAAAAAAAAAAATGTTTTAAAAAAGAGAAAATGCAAAACGAAAGAAAAAAATGTAGTAGTCAGCTACTAGAGTATCCTACAGCATAGCCTATACCTCTCCACTTGACAGCAATGCGTTAGATCATCCATGTAGGATATTATGTTTGAGTTTGCAAATTTTTGGGGCAGTCTGGTCTGATGAGGTGCTGGTTCGTCACTGGAGTTTCTAAGCACTACAGCAATATGACGAATAAGCAGTAATCACAGTTCCATAAACAAGGATTTCCCCAACTCTTAATTTCACAGGCCCTGATTCAGGACTGCACTTAAGTGCATTTAAATAGTATCCTGAAGGATAAAAAGAAAAGGAAAAAAAAAGTCAGGAAAAAAAACAATGGTTTTCTGAACTGAGAAAACAAACATCAATGACTCTTCCTTCCATATCATCCAAAAACTGGGGTATCGAAGTTCTGAGACAATTAGAAGCACATTTCAACAAAGGACACATATTGGAGATCTGCTTAAGATGCCTACCTAGGTTGTATAAAACACTACATAGAAAAAATAAATAAATAATGTAAAAACGTGAAAAGAGCTGCCAATTGGACAACATGGGGAAGCAGTTCAATCCCATGTTGGTTTGTTTTACTTTTCTTTTTCTTTATTTTTTTAAGCTATTTCTTAAATAATAAATGCACATGAAGTGTTAAATATGTATATACTGTATTTCAAAAAAAAATTAAAAAAAAATCAAACGAATGGGGCACAAGATTGTTCTATAAGTCGTGCTGGCTAATTTTTAGTTTGTATTCATAAGTGGTTTTTAAAAGCCTTTTTTAAAGTGTAATTTGCATGTTCTACTTTGATTGTATGTAAACATATTTTAGAGCAAAAAATGTATTTGTATTTTATTGAATATAGAGGCAAGAAAAAAAAACTTGTACATTGTTTGAAATGTTCTTTTTGTAACAGTTTTTATTCATGAAGCATTTTTGTACATTTAAAAATGGATATGGACTTGATGTTCTTTGAGGCTTAGATACATCTGGCATGCTTTAATGTCATGCTCCTTCATGATCTTAGATGTTGGTTTTTAAACATTTTTTTCTAAAACAAAGCTCAGTCTTTTCGCTACCAAATCAGGTTAGCACAGTATAGAGCACTTAACTAAAAAAAAAAAAAAAAAAAAAAAAAAAAAAAAAAAAAAAGAAAAAAAAGTTAATCCTATTCATATGTTATTCATTGTGTGAAATTAAAGGAATTCAATTCAGTCTAACATGAGTTGTGAATTCTTTTGTCTTATTTTCCATCTGTTTCCCATCACTAAGGAGTTTAATAGCTTTTGGGATACTAATACCATGCATTCACCAGCCCTCTTTATGGTAATGGAGAAAAACATGCTTTGGTTCTGTTTCTTTTTCTCTTCTTCTTCTTTTTTTTTTTTTTCCTTTACTTTTTTTCCCAGAATATCTTTAAAAGTTAAAAATGGACTGTGCCATGGGCCCCATTGGACAAAAGGGGGCTTCCCACAATGAGGCTGTGTGTATCACCAAATGAGCAGAAATGCCTACGGTCCAAATTGTGTCACCAGGAATGGTGGTAACCACCGCACAGGTACCCACCTCACTCCTGAAGCAGATGGATCAGAGGCCCTCCAGGCCTCTGCAGGGTGAAGAGTGCCAGGGGCTCCACCACCTTCCCCAGTGGCTCATCAACCTGTGCATGGAAAGCAAATCCCATTCCCTGGAGAAAGGCAATGATGCTTATGTGGGATAGGTGACCGTGTTCTCTCGTGTTCTGCCCTTCATTTTTGGGGGATGGGTTTGTTTGGTGGGACAAACTCATCTAGCCACTAGGACAACTCTGCTGCTTTTACAGCTATTGCTTCCCCCCAAGGTTGTGTCCAACTTCACGTTTCTGGTGTAGAGCTGCTCCAAAAATCTCATTTTAATGGGTCATTTTTCTTTCTCTTCTTTGTATCTTTAACATATGCACAGTCCCAGCATTTGACAACAGTTTGCAAAAGCGCTGACATTTTTGCTCACTGTTTTTATCAGGCTCTGTGATGTATAAGCCACTGGTCTCTGACTGTAACCACATTTTGTAAGAGGCCTGTGGTAAGACTTCCTCAGATGCATCTGTGAACTGTCAAGTTCTGTGCTTGCTGCTGTAGTATCTGAGGACTGATCTCCCCTCCCACCAGCTCTTTTCTGAGATTTACCTCCCAATGCCACTGAGCGCTGCTGTGCTTTCATGATGTCACCTTGCAGGGATGATGGAGAAGGCAGGAAGAACATCTGCTGGAAGAGAGGGCATAGGGGATGTTCTGTTTCTGTCACTGTGTGGCAAGCAATGATGGCCAACATCTGTCTGTTCTTCATACATTCATGGCTCTGATCTCCTTTTGTTCATCAGACTGCTGACACCACATACAGTGTCAGAGCACTATACTCCTCTCTGGTTTCCTTCTGGGCTAGAAGGAGTCCTTGTTCAACAGCCTTGTTGGTTTTCTCAAGGTAAACTCGGGCTCTTGCTAGGATTTCTCTCTCTCTGTTCATCCTGACTGTTTCATCCCTTGTAATTACTCCATTATTTTCTCCTCTTTCCTCTGAGGAAAAAAAAAAATAAATAGGAAAATCACTGGCTTTGAAGTACTATTCTCATGTCTATCTTTTGCTTGAGTCCAGTGCTTTCCCAATTTACTTAAATACTTTCATTATTAATCTCTGCCTGAAATAATACCAAATAATGAAAACACCAAGTGTGTCAGAAATAACTGTCATTAGAAACAATGTTCTTTCCTGATTATCTTCCCTTTATTTTTCTGAGTATCCTTCGCTTACAGAATTAGTGAAGCTCTGTTCAAACTTTCTTTGGTCATCCTCCATATTTCTGGAGTTTGAATTTAGGAGGGAATTTCTCACTCCACCCGTGAAGTATGGATAAGGAGATGCATAGTATCTCTAGGGTCTAAGTATGATCTTAATTTACTCTTGATAGTGGAGGTTGTTCACATTCTCCGGGACAAGAAGGCTGACCAAGGTGACCTTCCCTCAGACTCGGCTGGCAGAGACAAGCCTTGATCTCCCCCATGGTGCCATTTCCCACCACATTTCATGGCTACCTCATCTGTTGAATTTATGTTGTGTGAAGGGAAGAAGTTGTAATTGGTGGCAGCTTGTATGCAGATTGTGTGAGCTCATGACAGCATTATTTGCTATTCTGTAACATGGAGCATACACATAACTTTAGAATAACTCTTCTTTTACCAAGTAGAAGAATTTTCCATGACTTTCATGGGATGGACGACAAGATCCTGTTCAAGGTTCTTCAGTACATATCATTCTGCAAGTGCTAGAAAGCAAAGGAAAGCATAGTTAACCTAATATATATATATATATTTGGCCTTTTATGAGTAATTAATGAACTGCATCATTACTGCAGTAACATAGAGGGTTCCAAGCTAATAGGAAGTACAGAAATCACAACAAAGTGTGGTTTATCAAATATCTATGCATTTTTACTGTAAGCTACAGGAACAACTGGCATGAAAACACCACAGGAGCTATAAGAAGAGTTGAACAGAATGTCAGTGCCATCATAAGTCATTTCATTACAACAATTAACTTTGTAACACAGAGCAGGACCCAGTGGCTCACATTCTCAGCTTATGCAGATCAGCACTATCCATTTCAAATGTGTTAAAGCAGTTTGCAGGAGAAAAAGATCTGTTTTCATTTTCCTCATGGAAACTATTCATCCCAAAGTGGCTTTGGAGTGCCTCTCATCACATGATGTAATATAAACTACTCTTGTTTGTTGCCTGTAAGAAATGTCATATTGAAAATGTACTAAAAATCAAATGTTTGGAAAACTTGTTCGGCAGCAGTAGTAGTCAGACCACTATGGTTTTATAAGAGCTGTGGTTGAAAGAAGTGGGGAAAAGAAGTGGAAAGTCCTTGGGAAAAGGATGAAGCATTAGTTTTGTATGCATCAGGAAGATATTTAAGTATTGAGATATGGTTCTTCTTGGGACCCTTCTGTACTTCAGAAAAAAAAATTTAAAAATTCTCCTAGCCCTAGGTATCACGGAGTACATCAGCCCTGCATAAATCAAGCTTGGAGGAAGCACAGTGTTTCTTTTGCAGTGCTGGAAACAGATGTGGTTTGTATGGCAATTTTTGCTTGGAGGGATTTAGCCCCTTCTTAAATCCCTCCCCAGCCTGCAATGCAAAGCTCAGAACAGGGACCCTTTTTTCTGTCCGTCATTTTCCAGGTAACCTGCTCCAGAAGAGGGGCAAAGTCAGAGATATAATTATTTGATTGGCCTTGAGTATCCTTGAAAATACAAGAAAATGTGTCTCTCCATTCTACTCCCACACATACTCATATCTGGAAGTTTTGAAACCCCCCACAGATGTTATTGGTAAATAATACTCCAATTAAATCAGTAGAGGTTTTGTCATCAACTGAAAGGGAACAAAATTCCCTGTAGCACCTCCCTGATTTAGCTTGCCACAATACTATTTGTGACCTCAAATACCTCTTAATGTCTTCTAGTTGCCTCACCCAATTTTCTGTTTATATACTTAAAGAACAAGTATTTCAAGCAGAAAATTAATAAAAAAGGACAAACTGAAAGCCTCTGCAAGGTAAAGGCAAGGAAAAGAGCACATGAAGAACATCTGCGGGTGAGCATTGTGCAAGAGCACAATTAGAAAAGGGATGAAAAGTGATCTCTGAAGGAAGCAAATGATGATGTGGCAGAGCTGTAATGAAGATAATGACAAAGGAAGGCACTGCTTAGTTTTCTGGAAGAGAGAAAAAAAAAAAAAAGCAGCATACTTGAAGGGGAAGCAATGAGCACAGAAACACAAAAGGACATTCATTGGAAGGAGTGAGGGAGGGAGAGGGAGAGGCTGGAGGATATGAAGATTTAGGTCATGGAGAGAGTACAAAAACGGAGCTTGCAAGAGAAGATAGAAGAGGCAGCCTGCTTGCTTACTAGGACATTATTGCTGCTTTTTAAGCTGACACAGCACTCATTATTTATCCTCATTAAACAGCTACCATCAGGGCACACTTAGTAACCATTAGTCCTTGATTCCCTCTCTTTAAAGTGCAGATAAAAAGAATGTTATTGCAAGAAGTAAAACTGCCTTTGCTTGGATATTGATACATAAAAGTTTCCCAAAATCCTGGTCAAGGATTAGCAAATGACAAAAAAAAAAAAAAAAAAAAAAAAAAAAAAAAAGTCTGACAATAAAGGCAGCTTTATTTACTTTAAAGATATAATAATATTTATGTGCTGTTTATCCCATAGCTTTCCACGGGCAATTTAATGCTGATTCAACATCTACCTGAAGTATCCGAGGGTCAAATACTTTCACCTGCAATGAGTCTCAGCAACTTGTTTTCTCATGCGGATACAAGCAGCTTTGTGCCCAAGAACAAGCTGTTGTGCAATGCCACTTGTAAGAGGTGGCAAACTTCAAGAAAATTAGGTCCAAATCGTTGGAGCAGACCTGTGCTATTGGGTACTTCCATTTTAATGTTGCATGCATATCTCTGTGTGGTCCAAATATTTAAAAATCGGCCATGGAGATAGTGGAAGGGCCTCTTATAGACAAACCTTAAAAAATGTAGCTCTCGGTGACTTGTCACACTGCGAATAAAATCAACATGAAGCATCTGGCTTGAAGCCAGCTATTAGTCCTTTGCTCAGGATAATGTGAGAAGGTTTTTGTTTTGCTTTGTTTTCAAATGGTGGTTCACCAGAATGTTATCTCCAAAAGGGCCTGGGTGACCCTGAGGGACAAGATCCTATCAGCCAAGAATTACATTGCTTTTTCTTCCTGAAAATAAATAAATAAATAAATAAACGAGGAAAAAAAAAAAAAAAAAAAAAGAGAGAGAGAGAAGCAATAGGGCATAGCCTCTCTGTGATCTGAATTGCTGTCGTCTCAATTTAGAAAATCACATCAGCACACACTTATGGAAATTTAGGACATAATATAAACAAGAACTTGCATTTAACCTTTGGCTTAGTCCTACTGACATCAATACGATTTAAACACTTTAAAATTAAATAGGTGATTAATTGCTTACACAGGACTGAGTGTTTACCTGACTTCCAATTCTACGACTTAGTCACAGTCAGACAAACTGAAGTTTAATTATTTTCAGCAGTGGAAATAGGAATTGATCAGCCTCTGTTTTAAACAATCTCCCAAGGTACTCTTAGCCCCAGGCCTCAGTTTACCGTGAGTAGTGCTTGCATACATTGAAGGACTGTTTGTTAACATTACCAAAAAGCTGTGAAATCCTGGCAGAAAAGGTGCAGTTTTACAAGAGAACATCCTTATCAAGACTTCTATGACAGAACGTTCTCTCCAAGTCAGCTTCTTTCTTTATTTCTTTTAACCATGAAAAATGAGGCCAAGTCATTTATACAGCAAAGTGAAAATGAATCTTTAAACCAGGGCAAGGGTTTCTTTGTCCTTCTCTACTGCAGCCATATGTTTCTGTCCATCCTTCATTACCTGAAAAAATAGCATGAAAACCTTTTTATTCAGCTCTCTATAAATAGTCCCAAAGCCTAACTACACTGAGTGTGTTTCTGAAGATACTAGTTACGTAGTTTAGGATCAGTCGTTTATTTATATCTTCACTGATAAGGGTGTCCCAAATACTGTAGCTGTCCTGACTGCTTTGATGTTCAGATGATAGACTGGGCAAGGATGCTGTGGATGAATCACTGGAGGTGAAGCATGAAATTTTTGCTTGGTCTGCTGTGGATCCAGACACTGAAGGGGAATGAGTACAAAATCTTTGGCATGGCAAGGGAATCCTGAATTCCTTCTTGCTAGATTTCTAGATGTGTGTGTGGGATCTTTTGAGAGTTATTGCAAGGACATAAATCCAATGGTCTTTTCCAGTCTTAGCCAACCTCTGTTTCTGCCTCTGTTCCAGGAAGTGGTAGCTTTGAAAGACCATATCAAACTAGTACATTGTGTTTCCTGCACATCCTGCTTTATTGGAGGTTAATTCCTTCTGACGCATGCAGTCTGCTGCTGCCAATTAAGTCAAATGTATTTTATGCTTTACTTTTCTGTTGCCTTACAGGCTTTTGTTGGAAAATATTTAATAAATAAAACTTGCCAAACATTGTTAAATGATACGGTCTGATGATTTGGAATAAGCATCCAGACTTTAATACATCAGAGGGGTTGAGAAAGGGGAGGAGGAAATTCTGGACCAACACTCAGATGGATAATGCCAACCACACAGGACCTAGCCACCAGCCACAGTGTTAATCTCTTGCTGAACGACTGCTGCAAGAGCAGAAAATGGGACCCTAGCTCAAGCAAGGCATATAGAGTTGTCCCTCATGCAGTGACACTGCTGTGCATTATGCTTTGGTAAAGGAGGATAAAAAACAACCCTACTGGAAGAGAGGTACAGGTACAGGACCAGATGGACTCTTCCATCACAGTCCTACCTCTGTGACCTTACATCTTCTGTCCATTCAGTTGTGGTTCCTGGGTTTATTCTTGTTTTCTACTTCTGTGTGAGATCTCTTACAACTTTTTTTTTTTTTTTTTCCTTTTCTTTTCAAGTTTTAGAGAAACAGCTGGGACTGCTCAGGCTCAAGATCCATTAAGGAAAGGTACATTCATTCAGGGGCACTTGAAACACCAGGATATCCAAGATATCTGAAAAAACTATCATATCTTCTGAAATAGTTAGATTTATTTTATTATTTTTTTCTGTGTTCTCACCCAACACTAAGGTACTGCTGTGACAGCGAATTTGCAGAAAAACTCCTGGTTAAGATTATAGTCTAACTAGAGAAGGCAAGCAGGGTGATGAAGCATCCCAGTGTAGTTGACACTTCATACCAGTGGCACAGCTGGGTACACGGTTTCAGTTTCCTGAATGGCTTCATAGTCCTTGGTCAACTATCCTCGGTCCTTGGTCACTCCATTACATTATTTTACTGGCAAATTTTAGAGCAACTTTCAGATATAAAATCCAGACCCATGGAAAAGAGCTGTCTGCTCTCTCTTTTGGGGTGATGAAGAACATAACTGGCACCTCCTATACAAGTTACCTGTAACTTCAATCTACTTTACCCAACATGGAACTTTTAGAGCTTGCCATTGGAAAAATCATGATTTCCAAAGGCACTAAACATAGTGACCAAAGCAGTTTGATTCAACAAGAATACAACAGTTAGCTGCATTCTGCTTACAAATCCATATAAAGATCCAAGAGATGTTCATGGAAGGAATCTTCTTGAGAAAAGACCTATCCTGGATGAGAGAGATATATCTAATTATAGTAAAATCCTTGATGCAAGAAAAACAGAATTTTCAATTGCAACTGGAGACAGGGTTAATGCTCCATTTAGAATTGGAGAGAAATTTCTTGGAGAATTCAATGGAAATGCTTCATGCATCATACTTGGATGAAATGGTGGCAGTATCAAAACAATTCATCATCATCAGCTGGGAGTTCAACATCATGGCTAAAGCTGATTTTTATATTTAACAAATTATCTGTCAAGGAAGTACCTTCAGCAGTAGTTAGTTTTCTCTCTAACAATGGGGAAAAAATTAATCAGCACTCCTTTTATACCAAAAGTTTCTTTTTAAATCTTTACAAAAGTGTATCAGAATGGGCTTGGAAGGAGCATTAAGCAGCGCTGTGATACTGACTCAAAAGGCACACCTGTCCACTGCTTCCATAAATAATAATAATAATAATAATAATAATAATAATAATAATAATAATATAGTAGTCAGCCAATGCACTGAATTTTCTTTCATGCAGCAATGGATTGCATGTTTATGATTGCAACAATAGTTACTGTAGATGATTTTTGAATTCATTGACATTAACCCACAAAATGAGGTGTCATTAATCCTAATTTATTTTCTAGTTGGTTCATTTGATTAAGTAACTAGAAGTACATGATGAGATAGAAACCACATAGCAAACTTGAGCTTGTTCTACTGTAAAACTGTTTCTGTCTTTCATACGCTGTCTGAGAAATACATAAATCTTTCCTTTCCCTCAAGCTCCCTTAGAAGTTTACTAACCTCTTTTACTGGTATTTTAAAGGATCACTACAGTAGTAGGTTCTGCCTGCTACATTTCTGGACTAACTTTCTCTCAGATCCAAGCAATTTCAGTGCAATGGACAGCATATACATGCAATATGATGTAGCTATCTGCATAGGGAGCCTGGTGAGATGACTGCAGGCTATACATCATGAGCTGGCTCTGAAATCAGAAACGATGTAATTATGTATTTAATTATGTCACCTAAGGGACACAATCATGCAGTCTGTCTGTACTGTTGTTATCTAAACTAATGTCTCTACAGCAAGGTGGATCTGGGTTGACACTGGCTTTGAGACACTTAGATACTTGTTCAACAAACCCACATATAAAACTTAGAAGCTGAATTCAGAGTTTACTTTTTTTTTTTTTTTTTTTTTTTTTTTTTTTTCTTTTCTTTAATATATATCTAACACTAAACTGGACCTAGGAGGGTCATGATATACATATATTCTTATGGCATGCCATTGTTCCCCAGTGCTCTTATTTTCACTTCTTACCTCTTATCTACATCTGTTTCACAGGTCCAGTCTTATCATCGGTTCTTGTCCCTTCTTTCCATTCCTCTTACCAGCTCTATTTGTTTAAATTATTTCTCTTTAGTGTTTGTGAAATATACTGCAAAATAAGAGCAATCAGTTGCTCCCTTGCTCTGGTCCACAAGGTGAGTTTCAGCTGCATAAAGAAAGGTGTCTCTGCTATAGGTTATGCCCAAATTATCTCATTTGGTTCCTCTCTTCCATTTCTATAAGCAGGTTAGATTGGTAGTAGCATTTTTATAGGAAGAAACATAATGCTATTTGTGAGAATAATTTATGACCTTTGAGAATACTTTCTTCCTTTCTTCTTTTTTAAAGGAAAAAATGAGGGATATTCATGGTTGTAGAGGGAAAGGGAAGGTAAAATTTGTAGCTGTTTTCTGAGTCAGTAGCTGGCTAAGCTAGCCAGATAGATGTTAGTGAGTCAAGATGAAATGATCGTCAGGGCACCAAGAGGGTTTTTTTTGTTGATTTTTTTTTTTTACAGATATTTCGTTCCTGTCTAAAGCTAAAGTAATCAATGATAATATGATGTCCTTTTTTTTGAAACGAAGGATGGCCCCATGATATAACTCAAAATAGGTCTCTGTAATATTTTCTTATTCATCTCTATTAAGTACTTTGATTACCCCTCTGAGTAGCCTGTTTATTTCTGTACTCTGCAGCAGCACTGTGAGTTTTCATACGTTAGGTGTCTTTATCAATTCCAAAAACTTAGCCCATGAATCAGCATGTGGAGGTGTGACAATCTGGGGAAAGAAGGGAACCTGTGAACGACTGCAATGATAAATTATGAAATGCCTCTGTGTAGAGATGGCCACTCTGTTATATCTGCCACATCAAGATCAACAGATCTGAATGACAGCCCAGTCAGGTAGCTCCACCTTGAGAAAATGCATTAGCTGAATCCTTGTAAAGGTTATTTTCTTCCACTTCTGTGCAAGATGAACAGAAGTTAGCAATGTCCCTGGAGGTAGGGGCATCTTCATACACAGGGCAACATTTTCCTACAGGTATAACACTGGACAAATGATATAAATCAGGAGAAAATCAGGAGTAATTTGGGGAAAAACCTAAGTTTTGGATAGGTATAACTTTTCAGTTCTCTAACAAGTCACCACCTTGCCCTAATTATGTAGACATCTCCCTTGGTTTTAAAAGCTCCCTACATATTCAACACTAGGTTTCAGCACATCCCCACCTGGTTGGTCAGGCGTCATAAGGATTCACAGATGAGACTTTTTTTTTAAATTTTCCCCTGGTTTGTTGCAGTGTTTTTTTTTGTTTTGTTTTTTTTTTGTTTTTTTTTTTGTTTGCTTTGTTGTTTTTTTTTGGTGGGGGGGGGAGGAGCTAGGGGATGATGCTTTTATTGCATGTCTGTTAGAGATGTCTGTCAGAGGAAGTTTTGTCTATAGTTTTCTTTCAAAGCTTGGCAGAGGCTTGGATGCTCTCTGGCATGTCAAGAAACTGAGCGCAAGTCTGTCGCTTCTCTTTCCTGGCGGAAGAGTCTAGCCAGTGAGTACTAGCTGGTGTACGCATGGCATCAGCTGCAGCTGCTTTTCCTGCTTCCTTCCATTGTAAAGGAATACAGTTCATTTTCTTGGCCTCTTTCCACTGGAGTCTCTGGGCTTTGATCAGAGAGCGGTGGGCGGTCTGTCCCTGAAGCTCGCACTAAGACAACTGAGTCATAAGGAGCATGGTGGTTTTTTTTAAGCACACACCAGCCTTTAGAAGGTGTGAAAGCTCTGTTCAACAAAGCAACACTAATCTTCTCCCCTCTCTCTTTTTGTAGTCATATTTTGGGTTGTCTGGGTCCTCCTGTGCCTACATAGGGAGTTTGGGTGCTCACTTTGAGATGGCAGAGTTGGATTCAGGAGGCAGATACTTCAAAAAGCTTTTGCATTTTTAGCATCTGCTTAGCCATTTGCAGCTGCCATTTTGCTGTGGGCCTTGAGGGTAGATAGGAAGGAAAAGAAAAATGGTTTTCAGGATGGATTAGTTTGGGGAAGAGTATTCTGTGCCGAGGGCAGCTCAGAAAGAAGTAAACATTCAAGCAGACAAGGATGACATCATTTATTCAGTAGAACTGACAGGGGCACTGTGAGAAGCTGTAAAGCAGATAAGAGGAGCAGAGTTTGAGGGCAAGTCATTAAAACTGGAGAAGGGAACACTAAGCAGCAACATCTGACTTTCTCAACAGTCCTATGTCTATATTGCTCATATCTAGGCTACACACCCTCACTATAACGGGTGCACATGTTTCTCTGTATATTTATGTGTATATATAAGCATTCATCCTGGAATAATATCTGAACTGTGATGTTTACAGGTTCTTTACTGCTTTCTCCTGATACTATGAATTTTCAGAACACGAGCAGAAAGAAGAAATGTTCATCTATAATTTTAGGAATAAAAATGCATTGTAGGGATGTGGAACATCAAATCACCACTTTATTATTTAAAATCAGAGGTAGAAATAAGTATTATAAAGTGAACTGAATTCAGACAACTGATTTTGGACTTGAAGGAACAAGTGGTATTTTCAGAATATTCCATGTTTAGGACAAAAGAAGGATAGTTGAAAATCCCACTACAGTCTGATAATGATAAGGACTGTGGAAATGCACACAGAACTAGACTGTGGTGTTCTGGGGATTTTTACTTGTTATTTTACTTGTGGTCGTAGTAAGTGTCAAGTGCCAGAAAGATCAATAAAAGAAGCTGGAAAGAGACCAGCTGGAATATGAGACCTGAATACGGAAAACTGAGAACAGGGCTAATTCTGTAAGTCACGGATAATAGCTGTCATGAGTAAAATTGATCTCCATGGAAGACTTAGTGTTTGTCATGGAAATAACTTCATGTCAGTCTCTGCTACTCCAAGTACTGATATCTCCTCTTTTACGTGTCCTGTTTGTGCTGCAGTATATGTTGTCTGTAAATTTGGTTTTGTTTTCTTGTTTGGTCTTGATCCTTTTTCAGTAACAAGATTTCCTTTGTTTTTAGATTTTTGGGTGCTTATTTTATGCCTTGTCTTGTTTTAAGTACATAGCATATGTTTTCAATATATGCTTTAAGTAAAATATTAGTGTTATTAATATACTATAGAACATTCACTTAAAAGTCAATGATTTTCATAGTCCTTAAAAGGGAAAAGAATTAGCCCCCATTTATTATTGGAGAAGTATCTTGCTAAACAACCAGCAGTAGTACTAATAGCACTAGTCTTGATTTCTCCTTAACAATAGGTACTCTTCAAGTAAAGAGAAATGTTGGCCTAGAAGGTCTATAGAATGGAAAGAAGCTCCTCTGGATGCTGATTTAGGGTCTTGGTGATTTGGATTTTTTATCATTTTCATTGATTGTAGAAGTCAGCTTGTCTACAGACTCAGTATAATGTCCCCCACAAAAAGCACGACAGTCATGTACAGTCTCAGTATTTCACAGTACTGAGCTGCCTTCCAATGCAAATAACTCTGACACTTTGCTGCCTTCTACAATCTAGGCATATGCGTCCAGTGCTGTAATTATTCATTAGTTTCCAGTGGAAAACAGTAACGTTTACAACATAAACCTAATCCACTACCTGGTTTCTGTCTATAAAGTTTGCTGTTTACTCTGTGTAAGATAGAGGGAAAGAAAAAAAAAAAAAAAAAAAAAAAAAGACTTTGCTGGACCCCTCACATTTGTGAAGCACACTTAACTCCTTGGAAAAGCCCTGAGCCCCGAGAAGAGGGAGCACCATTAAACCAGTACTTCTGCATGGAAGTTCCATTGCCTTTCATTTTTACAGACATTTTGTGTGTTTGGCCAAGTTCAAAACAGGTTATAAACCCAGCTCATAAAATGAGCCTGCCCTGATAGCTGTTAGCTGCACATAGACTTCTTCAGTCACACTATATTTTTCTGCCAGTTTTGTTTGTTATTTCTTTGGCTAAGATGAGAAAGTAAGAAGGGTGATGGTTCATAAGAATCATACACTGGGTTTTCATGAGAGGTCCTCCCATCAGTTTCTGGGTTTTCATGAGAGGTCCTCCCATCAGTTTTTGGACTTAGAAGTAGGTTTTGCTTAAGGTAGAAACTGGATATAAGGGTTAAAACAATCTTCTTATAGACACAAGCCTTCGTAACCATGGCAGTAAAAACTCTTCCCTCTGGTGAAAAGAACGCACATACATAAACATGCAATCACACATGTATACAAGATAGAAAACAGCCACCGTACAAAGAAATTGAATTTATCTTCCCAAAATCTCAGAGAAACATCACGCTAAAGACCTGCTTTATCTAGAAATACCTTTGGGTGGAACAGTCTGACTTATGACAGTACCCTGTGAACTAGTCTATATATCATAGTTCCCATTGTTGGCAATTTATGACTTGACAGTCATAAATTCTGCTCAGTCATATCTACTGAGTCCTGTCAATGCATATATATACTTGTGGAGGAAGATTTCAAAGGCCTGTGTGATCCATATAGGAAAATATATGATTCAAATACAAAACAGACCAGATATTAGACAGTCTTACCCCAAAGTTTTCAAAGAGTTTTTGCGAACGGATAGAGATGGCTGCAAATTTTTCTGCAAGAATTAATAGCCATGTCACTGTTATAACAATTTCATGTGTTGATGTTACACCCGTAACCATTTCTTTCTGTTTCTTTTCCGATGTAAAAGTTAGTATCAATTTCACTGAGTAAAGGCTCTCCAAGTTAAGGGATAAGACATTTTCTTGTAGAGTGTGTTGATATGTAAGTACTTAGAAAAATATTGTGTAAGAATAGATGAGTCTGGGACGTTTTCCTTAGTAGGCAAAGGTGGTCATTATAATTTGATTGTTTCCTATGTAATCAATTTCGTAGGAATAAATAGTTGAGAAGGATCAGTTTTTTACAAGCTAGTATGACACAATCTTATTTATTTATTTATTTATTTGTTGATGTTACTATGTTAATACAAAAGCCACCAAAAGCAGAAATGAAACAGCTTGCAATAACGGTATATGTCTTAACCAGTAGTATTTGCTATCACACTTGTTAGCTCGTCTCAGCTATCTGTTGTGGCTAGTTCAGTATGTGTTTTACCACTGCAGTAAATATTCGTAGCTGTGATTTAAAGAAATAGCCACAGCCTCTGTGTTTGTTTAGATTTTATGACCCATTTATTGTTTCTCATTTTCCTAGCTAGGGATAATTATTTTTTAATTAATCATACATAAATAGTCTATAGTGTCTCTAAAACAGAGTATTAAAAAAAGGTTTATAATGGCAAATGTGTGCATGCTGAATTGCAAATTGCACACTGATTATTTAATCACACTGACCTTATGTTATTATTTTTTGCCTGGCATTTGATAGATGTTTTGTCATAACATGAGAAAAGGTGTGCAAAGTACCTATTCAACACTTATTTTTGTCCCTGTAGAAATGGCAGGAGGGTGGGAGGAGAGGGCGGGGGGGGGGGGGGGGGAGGGGTGGAACAAACAAAACAACAACAAAAACAACAAAAACAACAACAAATGACAGTGGCAACAACAAAAACTGGCAACTTGCCTTGGCATCAACAATCTGTAAATTCCTTATTTTTTGGCTCCCTAGGTAATTTAGTTTAATCCAAAATGAGCATTCCCTATGTTGACAAATGGTCTTGCTGCATTTGCCCAACAAAATTAGCTTTGTATGAGATTTGGCCTCATGGAACTCCTGTTTCCCATGAAGTGGCTAGAAGTACAAGAAAAAAAAATATATGATTAATTGTCATTATTGCCACTTTTTCAGCTACTTGTTCAATTAAGAACAAGCCAATGGGTAGTTTCATAGCACTGCTATAGTTTTCAGTAGTTGATTCATAATTCTAGGGAGTCTGAATATTCATTTTTAAAGCAAAGATTTTCCTTGGTGAGGATCAAATAAGGTTTCCTGACTTATTACTTGGGTCATTTATTACAGAATCACAGAATCACAGAATTTCTAGGTTGGAAGAGACCTCAAGATCATCGAGTCCAACCTCTGACCTAACCCTAACAGTCCCCACTAAACCATATCCCTAAGCTCTACATCTAAACGTCTTTTGAAGACTTCCAGGGATGGTGACTCCACCACTTCCCTGGGCAGCCTGTTCTAATGCCTAACAACCCTTTTGGTAAAGAAGTTCTTCCTAAGATCCAACCTAAAACTCCCCTGGCGCAACTTAAGCCCATTCCCCCTCGTGCTGTCACCAGGCACAGGGAGAACAGACCAACCCCCACCTCGCTACAGCCTCCTTTAAGGTATCTGTAGAGAGCGATAAGGTCGCCCCTGAGCCTCCTCTTCTCCAGGCTGAACAAGCCCAGCTCCCTCAGCCGCTCCTCATAGGACTTGTTCTCCAGGCCCCTCACCAGCTTTGTCGCCCTTCTCTGCACCCGCTCAAGCACCTCCATGTCCTTCTTGTAGCAAGGGGCCCAAAACTGAACACAGTACTCGAGGTGCAGCCTCACCAGAGCTGAGTACAGGGGGACGATCACCTCCCTAGCCCTGCTGGTCACACTGTTCCTGATACAAGCCAGGATGCCATTGGCCTTCTTGGCCACCTGAGCACACTGCTGGCTCATATTCAGCTGACTATCAACCATCACTCCCAGGTCCTTCTCCGCCAGGCACCTCTCCAACCACTCCTCTCCCAGCCTGTAGCTCTGCTTGGGGTTATTGCGCCCCAGGTGGAGGACCCGGTACTTGGCCTTGTTGAACTTCATGCAGTTGACATCAGCCCATTGGTGCAGCCTATCCAGATCCTCCTGATTAACACTGAGGTGATTAATATATTCATCACCTTTGTTTCATAACTGTGTCCTTTCCCCAAAATATCATAGGGTGACAAGCTATATACATAGAGAACTGGATCATATCCAGCTCCTATGCTTTGATCTAATGTCTCAGAGAAATTGTTAATGTCCACTAAACAGATTCTCTCTTATAAAGTGCCTGATTTCCTGTTTCATTATTTTAAGCACAGAGTTAAGGGTAAAAATGACATCACGGAAAGACTGCATAGTACATTGTCATGCCTTAAACAGAACTAAATCCATTACGTTGTTCATATAGATGTTTACCTAACTTCTTTATGAACACTTTCACAACATCCCTAGGTAATATAATACAACAATAAATCACCTAGTACTATTAGACTTACAGAAATCCTGCTGCAATTTCAGTCCATTATTATACATCCCACACCTAGGAAACAGGAACAGAATCTTTTATTTCATTTCCTTCTCTAAAACACAGCATTTTTATGTGTTTGAAAAAGGATATGATGTCCACTAAGGAGCTGGACCAGTCATTGTCCTTTTTTTTTTTTTTTTTTAAAGCTAATGCTTTTCAACACAGTCGTTACAAATATATATATATATTTTGTGTGTGTGTGTGTGTGTGGAATCCTATTCCATTTCTTTAGGTCATTACATTATTTTTTTATAAAGGAAGCATGAATTCTAAACCTTAGGCAGACACTTCAACCCTCCATTCCTCATTAGTCTCAGATCACTTGCAAGTTTAATATGCATGCATTTTCTTTTATTATTCAGATCATTAATCAATATATCATAATACCATGCAGAACTCCACTCTGTCCTGTTTGTCAATAAATCATTGGTAATTTTTGGTTTTGTACTCACATCACTGAAATTGTGTTTGGACTATATTCTTAGTAGCCTTAAAAATGTGTCATGTTATTATAAGAGGTACAATCACACCCCATTCCTATCATATCCTAGTGTGTCTTAGCTGGTAATTGCAGATACACTCTAAGTCTCACATGTAAAGACAACCTTTGGAAGATAAGAAATACCCCTTAATTTCATCCAAAAATTTGCATCATTATAGATGATGCAAATGCACAATTTACAAAGATGATGCATTTGCACAATTATAGACTGACATGACTGTTTCAAAGATGTCTTGCATGATTTTTACTGGGATTTTTTCCTACTCTCATATAGTGAAATGTATAGCAAAGTTAGCATTAAGATTCTGGTTTAGCACTCTTTCCCTTTGCTGTTGATATATTTATAAAAGCATCTTTTTAGTTCCTTTTACTGCACTAGCCAAATTGAATTCCAGTTGGGCTTTGGTCCTTCTAATTGTGTCCCTGCACAACTGGACAACAGCTCTCTAATCCTCCTGTGCTGCCTGCCCTTTTTTTCAGAGTTCATAAGCTCTCTTTTTTCTTCCTGAGTTCCTGAAAAAGCTCTCTGTTTCACCCTAATATCTATTTTGAATATCTTTAATGATATACGAATTGATGTCTTTCATGAGGCTGCAAAGAGACAATTTGGGGTAAAATGATGGGATGGGGGTGTAGGATTCAGCTGAGAAGTTGAACAACAGAGCAGGAGAGAAGGAAAAAGAGGGTAAGAAAGGTAAAAGTCACTAAGCTCAAATGTGAGCAGAATTCCTTTTGGAGGAAAAAAATATACAAAAACACACCAAAAAAACTTCTAAAAAATGCTATTTGCTGGTAACCTGCAAGAGACCTTTTCATGTAACAATGTTTTCTTTTCCATTTTACTTTTATTTGTGTTAGAAAGCACAATACTACTACTACTAATAATAATACACTCTATTCTTCCAGTCTTCAATGATCCATTTTTAAGGATGTTTGATCATATGTTCTACTTCTGCTCCTATGACTCAGAGAAGAGATTTTGATTGTGACATGGTCATTGAAAATATTAGACTAATACTAATTACTAAAAAATATCTTAATATTCTGACCACTTCATGTACTTACATTTGTCCCATCTCAAAAAGATAGTAAAACTGTAAAAGACACAGTGGCAAAAAGGATAATCAGATGGCAAATTATATAAGCTTATCAGACTATGAAGCATGAAATGACATTTTATTAGAAGAAACTAATGTTCAACTTGGAAAAAAAAATCTATAAAATTATAAACATAAAGGAGAAAGCAAACATATATGAAATTGTTAATTAACATCTGAGTGTTATTTCTCACTATTACTTAAAATTTGAGTGCCCTCTCCCAAAACAGAAGATCTAGGAAGCATATTTAAAAAGAACAAAAAAAAAAAAAAAAAAAAAAAAAAAAAAAAAAAAAGGCACACATACAAAAAAAAAGAAAACATTTTATCAAATGTTTTTATCAAATTATCAAATGTATCATTGCTACATTGTTGCAGAAACCCAAGACATAAAACTGAAAATATTCAGAGACGTTCAGCTTAGTGTTTCCATGAGGGACAGGTCCTTTGGTAGCTGTTAAACAAAATGGTCACAAAGCTCAGAAAGCCCTTTTGTAAGTTGAATGTTTTTGTTTGTTTGCTTGTTTTGAGACAGTCCTACAATTTTTCCTTGTGTGTCTTTAGGTAAGCAGTGCTGGATAATCAGTGGTTCCTTCAGCATCCCGATACAGCATGTGGATTTATAAACTGCTTTTCTCAGGCTGTGTATTTCTTAATATGGTACCTGTCTATTTTCCAGCAGTACATTGATTTTTCCAGCAATACAAAGTTTCAGAAGAGAGTAAGCAACAGGGAATTCCCAAAGGGTTCTAACTTATAAATCTGTTTTCAGTTCAAACAGGTTTCCTTTAACTAACCCCTGTAATTAGGTACTTGCTTATTTGGGCTAGGAAAACAGAAGTGGCCAAGTCTGTATACCATCACATCTTCCACTTTTGGGATGCAGATTGAAGTACCTATCAGACCTCATCCAAACTAGTCATCAAAACAGGGATGTGGAATTGATTCATGTCTCTGAACTATATCACTGAAAAAAGCTATCCAATGGCAGGAAGCCTGAATAGCATTTTACTTCAGCAAGAATACTGCATGACACCTTAATCATTTCACAATCTTTCACATTCCTGCTTCCAAGGTAACAATTGGTTCCCTCAGATGCTTTTCCTGGTTATGGTTTCCTTTTGTTCTGTGCCTTTACCATGTTATTCTTTGCCTACTCATACAACAATTTCCCTCTCAGCTGCTTTGAAAAGCCTGTTCTTGGCCCTTGTCTCCCTGATGGTGGTTGTGTCTGGCTCTCACTTCAGGTAGGTGGTATGGAGCAGCAGTCACGTCCAATGAATGATGGCATAGGACTTTTTTTACATGCTGTCTGGCTCAGCTATACCTTTGTGTTCACCTCTGCCACTGAGAAGTCAGTTTAATAGTAAATGAAGCATATTTCTAAAACACCACATATTAGCTGCATAGTTAATATTGCAAATCCACTTTCATCGTACACCTGGAAGAAATCACTGCTATTAACTTATTTTCCCCAAGCATTAAAATTACACAAGACCAAATTAACATGAAATTCCTCTTCAAAAGACTCTGTAATAAGTGATTGGGAAAGTGAAGTTAAAAATTTCCCCTTGACAACATTTTTACTGTTTACAAAGGTCAGTCTTCACCGAAAGCTTGTATAGGCAATTAATCACTGGAATACCTTGCCTAGAATGAAGGAAATTTTCCTCTGCTTTCAGTTATTTTGTCACGATTTTGACAGCAGAATTCAGAACTTAGTATAAGCATTACTGAGTAACTGTCTACAGCACATTGTCTGCAGGAAGCAGATGAACCATGTCTATATGCTTGACCTTGAAATTTATGACCATATAACACTTAAAAAATAATAATCACTGTCTAGTGTCTAGTGCAACTTTTCCATTTTGTTCTGAGGAATTTATTATCCGGAGTAAGGGTTCTGAAACATTTAGTATGGAGCAGACCACAAATAAGTACATAAATTCCTATACAGGCACTTCCCCTTTGCATTATGAACCTGCTAGCCACTTGTTTCTCTCTCAATCCCTGGGATGTCTCTGTGCCAAATACTGTGAAAGCTTCCAGCAGCAAATATCATCAAAAAACTGTAGTAAGTGTAGTGTTCCTTACAACAACCTTAGAAATTGGAAACAAGCAGAATACCAATCAGCATTCAATAAGCCACCACTCGATGGAGGAGACACGAGTTCTCCTCAGACATTAGATTTCCACCGACTGCAGTCCAGAAAGTTCAAAAATGTCAAACATCATAAGATCATACCTTAGTTCACCAGTAATTTCAGGGCTGCAAGTTATTTGGACCATGTATGAAAACATCCAATTCTAGCAGTCAACTGCATTAATCTCTATTAGCTGTGGATTTAACCCATTATCACTGATTTTCAGCCTCCTCCTTAAGTCAGTTAAAGGAAGAGCTTAGATATATGGAAGCATTAAATCCTGCTGCCTCATGTCCAAAGGAAAGAGTACCAGTCTTTGTTAAGGCTGACCTCTGCTCTGCAATAGCTCAGCTGCCATATCCCAGTGGCAAAGAAGTGGCTCTGAAGTATGAGAGACATCAAAGGAAAAATTCATTCATCTCAACCAGAAAAAAAGTAAACAGCAACAGCAAGAATAAAATGCATTGCAAAAAACAAGGCCAGATTTCCATCTGGGGAAGCAACACCATTTTTAAAAAAGGGATTGGATATGAAATAAAGCTTTATCTAATCCTAGTGTTGTTAACACTAAACTGTGATCCCGTGACACTGTTTGTGGGCTGCTTTCTGAGTTTGTACAACTCCACACTGGTGGGAATCAGGCACAAGCTTCCCATTGGCAAAGACCAGCTTCAGGGCCAGTAAGGCACAGAAATGCAGTTTCCCTGTAACCAGCTGGAGGTGTGAATATACTGGAGTTTACACTAGCAAGTGCATTGTGAACACGGCTCAGGAAGTCTATTTAGAAACAGCCATTAATAAAAATAGCTCAGGAAAATAAAACACAGCGATTTGATGCAAACCATGTGCTGGCCCTGGCCTGCACCGCTGCTCACAGGCACGGAGTCCAAGGCCACGGCTGCCGAACTGCGTGAGGCTCTTCAGCGCTCAGCATGGGGCTCTCGCTCAGGTCTGAGCAGTCAGCACTTCACGGCTGCTGCCTGGAGGAAAACCAGACAATGTGGAGGAAAGATCCAAAGAGGCAGCCAGAGACACGCACAGGATGGAGGGAGTGATGCTGACGGAGCCGGGTGGAAGAAAGGTGACAGCAGAATTGCAACCCCCATCTCCAGGACAAGGGGAGCTGCTCCAGCCCTACTTTCCCCATCACTGGACCTGGGAACCCAGTTGCAAGTAGCCTTGGAAAATGAAACATGTCAGCCTCATGATTCACGTCTGTGTTCAGCCAGTTTTCACACCAGTGGAATTAACACCGGCGTGAAACGAGCCATCCAGGCCCAGTGCACACGTGCGAGCCTGGAGCCATCCTTGTAAACCTCCCATGCAGGACTCGGTTCAGTGCTGCCCAGCCACACGTTAGAAACATGACAAGCTTGTTATTCCTGACTTGGCAAAGCAGTTCACCGTGCACTTAAAGTAGTTTGTGCTTTAACTCGTGCTCTGCTGCGCTGTGGGCCCGGTGGTTTCAGGAGATGCAGAATTCTCTCCTGAGGCCCTGCACCATGCATCTGGAACGGCTGCAGGGTTTCTCTTCCCCATCGCTACCAGGCTAGCCTTATGGCTGGATCTGAGACACATTTGAAGGTTTCATGGAAACATGTTTGCCCAGATTGATCCCTTGCAAAGTTTGTCCTAGGGACACAGAACACCATTTCCTGAAGCAATCTCTCCAGCACTTTATATTCATGCTTCAAAAAGAGAGAGAATGATAAGACAGGAGAAAGGATTTTAGCATGTAGCAGGATTTTTATTTTTATTTTTTTATGGTAATTACTTTAACCCCATCTTACTCCCACTCTTTGCCCCTATCTTTTTGCCTCTGTGGGTGTCCCCCCCCCCAGTCCTTGCAGCGGTGTCCCCAGAGAGAGCCTTGGTCCCCTGCAACCCTCCACAGTCCGGATGTCCCTGTCAGTGACAGCAGTGCAGACCTGCCCAGGGCTCCCAAGCTGCAGGCAATTTCTGGTGGTGCTGACCAGCTGCATGCTCCCAGAGGGTGATTTTCTGTAATACTTCTGTTTCTCTGCTGCACTCAGAACATCTTGAGAGTGCATAATCACTAGTACTATCACCAAATAATCACTACAATAGTAGTGAGCTGTCAGGATGGAAGTGGGATTTACAGTGCGGGCTTTTCTGGGAGAAGATACAGATGGTAAATGATCTTCTGGGTCATTGCTGAAGTACTCAGTACAGTGCCAGGGAAAAAGGGGTTGGAGATTTAGGAGGAAGACAGAAGGTAGAGTTTGCATCATCCCATTCAGTGCTGACCTGGAATGCCAATACAGACAGTCACCCCATCTACCTGATCAGAGAGAACCTTTGGCACATGGTAAAATGTTCTCTGTCTATTTGTTGGCCATAACAACATGACATCTAGCTTGTCTTGATGATGGTAGTGTGCCTCTGCTTTCACCTGTGTGATTTGGGTTTTGCACAGGGGTATAGAGGAAAAAAAAAATCTTCCCTTTCCTATAATACTAATTTGAGAAGTTTATTCATTAATGTGATGTGTATCTGAGCATACAGAATCAGGTCCACAACCAAAAATAAGATGAACACATCTGAAGGTTTCAGTCTATTTTTTCAGTGTCGTATCCAATTAAAATAGAAATCCAAATGATTTGCCTCGTTTCCCATTGAGAGCCTGCAACTATACAGAGGCACAGTGAGCAAATTGTGTGATTATTGCTTTTCCCAGAGAAATTGTTCTCTGTTAAGATGAGATATTAAAGTCAGGGCCTGCTGTGCAGAAAACAGGCTGAAGCAAGCCAAGCTTTTGGATGTTCTGCTGTGGTTTGTACTGTTTCCCAGCAATATTGTCATTCTAGCTGTGATTGCTAGCCGACAGAAAAGAATACTACCTACAAATATTTTGGAGGAAAAGTTAGGAATTGTATTAGGTACAACAAGAAAAGCATCATTGTGGTAAGAAACAAAAACCTTTGATAACTAGTTCATTGTATCTTTACATTTTGTGGTGGTTTTATTGTTTGTGAAAAATGCCAAACTAGCACTGCAGACATTTTGTTCTGGGATCCCCCAGGAGGGCCAGCTACCTTTGTGCTGGGGATGGAGATGGGAAAGAGCCATGCAAAGCTGCATGCCTGCACAGCAATGCATTCTTGCCCTCCGTCTGCAGCCCCACGAAGTAACTGGTGGAGGGATGCTGAGAGAGGGACATGAAATGGTGATCAAATGAGGGAACCTCATGCATAATTCATGAGGTGAAGCAAACCTTTGTACCAGACAAGATCACCCATTGAATTGCACTTCAATGGACCATTGCTTGCTTATACCATGCAAGATAGTCTCAATCCATACTGTCTGAATAGGAGCAGTACCAGTCTTTCTTACATTATTCTGAAACAATACACCAATCTTTCTTTTAGCAGCAAGTAGGCAATTTGGACTACAAAGCTCAATCAATCCCTACTTCTTCTTCTAAGGATGCCAGCAGAGAAGCTAATTACCAGCTCTTCTTCAAGGGTAGGTTCATTGTCGGCTAGGGATGAGGATGAGGCCTCTATTCACTCCTCAATATATTATGTTCAAGGACTAACCAGACTGACATTAGTCCTGATTTACAGAAACTCTTTAAGAGAAAGCTGGATTTCAACCAAAGCAACTGCAATGCACGAGGAAAATGTTCCTCCACTCCCTAAAGAGACTGGGTATGGTTCATTTCTCCAGGTCCCTCTCCAAAGTGAAATTTCTTTTCTATACATTATTATGGATCCAGGGAGGAAGGAGAGGGAAAAAAAAAAAAAAAAAAAAAAAAAAAAAAGCATTATAAAAACTGACTAGAAAGAAATGCCATGTTTTTATTCTAATGATTAAGTGAAAAGTTCTGTTCTGATTTCTAAAATAAAATATCTACTAACTCTTGAAGATTTCACTTTAATTTATTTTTGTCTTTTTTCCTGTAATCTTTCTTCCATCAATAAATAAATAAATAAATAAATAAAAATAAAAAGGTAGACTCGGTGATCTTATGTTTTCTTCAGACCTTTGTGCTTGGGGGTCACCAGTGCCAACTGAAATCCAAGTCAAAATGATCTCATTAGAGACACCCAACATGGAGCACAGAGTGGAGAGATGAAATCCTGCATACAAGAAAAGAGCAGCCCCAAGCTGGTATACCAGAAGGAGATACCTTAGAGGAGAAGAAAAGAAAATAACAACATCATCTTCAACCTGCCCTCCTGCCGTGAAACTGTATCGGGGAATGAACAGTTTCCCTGATGTGAGCCAATCTTGCCATAATGCAATCAGGTGGGGGCAACTGAGTGTAGAGAAAAACAGCTGAGCTGTTAGTTATCTGGATTTACTTTATTTTTTTTCCCCAGGCAAAGAAAATAAACATTTTCTCACATTAGATCATGAACCTTATACATTTATCATCTGCTCTCTGCTTGCAACAAAATGTCATTTATCTTTCTCTTTGTGCTCTGTTTGGGTTAAGAAAGGGTTTGGAATCTGCAAGTCTACATGCACTCTCGTGTTGCTGTTGTCTTATTCTATTTTCATTAATGTGAGTTCTTTAAAAGCTCCAGAGGCTAAAGGGCCAACTCTCCTGTTAGGACATGTTCAGAGAGGTTAATGTAAATGTAACGCTGTGTAAAATGCTGCCTCTGGTTGATGCCAGCAGGGGATTGGGTCCACTCTACCTGAGCTGTGCATTAAGTGTACTGCTGGTTTTCAGGATCAAGCAGGAAGCTACTACAAAAGTTTCAGCAGGCTTCAGAAGTTCATCAGGAACTGCAGGTGAAGGAAGCGAGGGAATTTTTTCCATGCTGATGAAAGATGCTCCACTTGAAGTCCTGAGCTTACCCGAAGAACATGCAGGGCCTGATCAGAAGCAAAGACATGATTCCTCACACTGGTCTGCCTGGCTTAGCCAGCTCTAGACAAAGTGCCCTCAGCCATGACCTGAACCCTTACAAGGAGGAGGATTGCTTGGTCTCCACATTCATTTTCCTCTGTCCTCTTGCGTAAAAACAGACAGATGATGGGCTGAAACATGGAGGTGCTTTTTTTATGATGTGAAAAATAAGAGTTGAATGGGGAAAGCCAAACTTGTTCTGAGCATCCTTCACTTCAGAGCCATCTCACAGTCTTCAGGTGGCAGCAACATAGCACTGATAAGATGCTAGTCAGATGGAGCAGCCTGGACATCAGATATTTGGCAGATCTCTTCTGACTCTGAGCTGTACCAGTCCCTGGGCTCTAGTGTGACAGTAATGTCCTCAATAATGTTCTCACAAACAGACGATTGTCCCAGCTTTTCTTCCCTAAGGGCCTTTACAGAGGTCTCAAGGATACCCATCAAAAAGACAATCATTTTACTTTGGTTAGAAAAGGCAGAAAATATTAGTAGATCGTTTAGCATAGAATCCAAATATAATTACAAGCTGTCTGATTCCAAAAAGTCCTCCCTTCAGAAACTGGAAAGTTTCACATTCTCTTACCACCATGGTTGTGCTGTTTCACTGGTTAGAGAGACCCGTGAGAGCCTAGGGATCCAACTTTGTGTTCATACCAAGCTCTTTTTCATCTTAAAAGTGTAGGACCTATCATGGCATTTTTAAGCATAGGTAGAACCTGAATTTTTAGTGTCAGAACCAAATGATTCAGTAGGAAAAAAAAAATCAAAATTTGTGGTAGATTGGTTTGTCATTTCTGATCGCCCCACAGTTTAATCAAGACTGTAAAAATACAAATCAGAATGATATCAGGAAATGAGTTTTTCAACCTTAAAAAATGTGCTGTTTGATTCCATTAACCAAACTCTTCCTCTGAACATATAAATTTGTCACTGAAACTTAAGGGGTATATTCAGGAGCTGATAGTAACACCGTCTACTGATCAGCACAGCGTGTCTTCTTTAAGATGATGGTTAATTTGTGTCTCCTAAATTTGGGACCATGTACATATGTATCTGGCTCACAACTGAAGACATCCAGGGCCAGCTTATATCTTTAGGCTTGCTATACAAAGTCCTCATTTGTGACAGCCAACGAACTATATATGGGGGTATATAGGGACTGCACATAGCAACAGCCTGGCAAAAGTAAAGGGAGACACTTGCATGACAGCTGGCTCTATGTAGTCACATTTGATTCATTTCATAACTGAAAAGCCTTATGTTGAAATGTTTGTAAGCAAACTCCCTGGTCTGTTAAAGCTAGATAAAGAGGGTGGCTGAAAGTCAAAGGACTAGCTCCACTGAGCAAAATAGAAAACCCCTGTTTTCTTTGAAAACAAGCACATTTATTGCTTCTTGATACATCAGGTTGTGGCTTTGCATCTGTTCTTCTTCCATTTGAGGGCACAGGATGGATGTTGCCCTCCCTTATCATCCAGAGGTGAAACTACATGGTACAGCTGGTGCTGGGATCTCCCTGGCAAACAGCAGGGCCACACATAACTGTCACCAAAGTTCAGGAAAAGCCTCTAACTTGGGTTTCTTCTCATGTGAAGCAAAACCATCAATGTCTTGACTCCTTTACATTCTGTCTGTGACTAGATTGTTCCCAGATACCTTACGGTAACCACAGGTTCAAAATTGTCTTATCTTCTTTGTGATTTAGAGAGCCTGAGGTGTTATACTGCTGCTCCTACGAAACAGTGGGGGAATGCCAAGTGGTGTTATGTTGGGCCCTGTCTCTGTAGGCCCCACTTGTGGAGGAGTGTGCCAAGGCAACGTCCCCAAGGGCTTGTTTTTGTGCCCTTTGTGGAGGCAGATCTCTGTGGAAATGGCAAGTGATGAATACTATTGCAATGCATAGAGAGGAATACTTCTGTCATGGGAAGGGGCCGGAGGAAAAAATCTCACTTTAGCAAGTAAATAACTAAGAGAAAAAAGACCACATTACAGCCTCCTGTCAGGATGTTCTTCTTGCCATTGTTTACAAACTGCAGGCATCTTTACTGCTAGTTTTCTCCTTAGAGATGACACCCGGGGACCTAAAAGTGTCAGACTAGATATTTGGAAAATTTGCAGGCTGCTTCAGGACACTGATTTATATTCAACCCAGTCCTTTCCAAGAAAGTGGTTCTTCTGAAAAGAATAAAGCTAGAGCTACCTCAACAACAACAAAAAATGTCATTGTCACTAAACCAAAAGGAATGTGACTGAAGCTCCATGTCATTCTGGGAACTTTTGATGTATCACAAGCTTCTGTGGAGAGCTAACTACTTAGTACTTCCCTCGGGCCACACAAAAATAGGTTACTGCAAAAGAAGAAAAAGCAGATAAAATCATCATCACATCTTCTGGTTAGGAATCAGCCTTAGATGTTATGTGACTAACACCTTTTGCATATGATGCAAGGAAAAACTTGTATGACACCCAAATAAAAAGATTTTCTTCTGTTCTCTGAGCTCTGAAGCCATTATTCAAAGGAAATTACTGAGAGGAGAGTGTCTGAGTACAGCCACTGGCCTGATTTGCTTCCTTGTGCTCCCTGAGAGGGAGGTACAGGGAGGGCAGCTTAAAAACTTCTCCATTTCTTCGTTGTGAATATACAAAGCCATTACTACACCACAAAACTCTGTGCTGTATTCTGGAGCAGTACTTTTTAGAAGCCACATAAGCTTCAAAGCTTTTAATAGGTACCTCAGAGCCTTTCTGCACTCTTTTGGACACGTGGGAGAAGCCATTGGTGGCTCTAACATCTGGGCCATCAGCATTATGTTAGAGTTGCATTGGAGCCATTTTAACTCACAAAATTGTTTCTAAGTTTCCCTGAGAAACCTTTCACTAGTAGAAGATCAAGACAAATGTACCATTCTCAGCGGCATCTTTCCTTCCACTTTAGCTGAAGGTAAGATCAGAGAAGTGTATCAATCTTGTCTTTTTCTAAATACGCACATATATATACATTTAAGCTGAAAAACACTCTTTTTCAGAGAACTGGAATGTCTTTGTTTCTGTCTGAACCACTAATAAAAATATCCCTCTCAATAATATACTGTCCAGCTTTAATATTTCTATCTTCTTGAATCAGCTTTCAGGTCATTCTACCTGGAAGAAATGTGGGTGAAGGAGTTTAATTTTCCTAGTCCACCACAGCTTTTGGGAACTTGCTGTTACAGCTGCACCTAATTTCTGGTGAAAACCATGAGCATCAGGAGCATCGCTCTCTCAGGCCACTGACCACCATCTAACTGGTGCTAACCCCAACAATGTGCCATCCAAAGACCCCAAATACTCTCAGAAGAGCTGCCTTCAAGACCACCTCACCCTATTCTCTCATGTCCTTGCCCTCCTATCTCTCCTTCCATGTCCACACACACAGTTGTGTTGAGAGAGAAGAGAAGTTATGCTAGGCAGGACCAGTCCAAACAGTGTCCAGAGGGAGAGACTGTATATGACTTCCTTGCTTTCTAAGCATTTAATATCGGCTAATATTGTCTTCTGTTGACAATGACATGATCGCCAATCTGACTCTCCATGCTTCTTCTAGGGCTACGTCTCACCTTCAGGTGCTGCCTGGTCCTTCCCCAAGATCTTTGGCTTCACTGTGGAGATTACTTCCCTTGAGCCCACCTCTTCTACTAACACTGTTGCCTTTTTAGCAATATCTTTAAATCTGCAGGTCTTTTTATTTCCACTCAGGGTCCTGTGTCTGTATGCATATATGGAGGGTTGTTTTTTTTTATATAAAGAAATGTCTTTTACTGTTTCCTTTTGCTTTTCTCTTACAAAGCCTCTAATGTGTTGTGCTAAAGGTGGGTGGTTTAAAAGAGGCTGGTTTCATTAGTTTTTTATTGTGTTTAAAATGTGGTTCCATTTATTGTGCTAAACACTTGGCAGCCTTTGTCACGCCATGTCTCATGAAGGCACTTGGAAATGAGCACACACATAGAAAGCTGCATCAATTTCCCCCCCGAGCAAGATATGCAGGAGATCATGAAAGCTTTGTTTCTTTAGCTGGCAGTTAATCCTTCCAAACTTGGCCCCCTTTCTGAAATTAACTCATCGAATAATGGACATGCTCCATTAAAGTGATGAAGATAAAAACTCTGCCAGTGTCTGACTTAGTGAGAAAACCATCTTAGTTGCAGGCCAAAAGAACACACTTGAGCTGTGACAAAGAATCTGTGTAATTGAGAGCCAAGACTCCCCTCCTGTTTATTTTGATGAGTTGGTATTCATTGACTCTCTACATTTCTTTTTGTACTTAGGAAACAGGTCATGCATTTCTGGTGGAAAGATTAAAAAAAAAAAAAGTGCAGAAACTTCAAGATAAATTTTGCTTCATCCATCCTTAGACATGTATGTTTTTCACATCTATTGGTACTATTAAGATTTTAATTTACTGACAGTTGGTGCTTTGATTACAGATCCAGACAGGGATTCAAGTTCACGTATGCTTGGTTCCCAACTCTGTCACTGACTTAATGTGTGACTATGAGGCAAGACACTTATCCCTTCACTTCCATACAAAAAAAAACAAAAAAAACAAAAAAAAAAACACTTTTTCATATCCCCTGGGAGCTGCAAAATAAAAATTGCTAATACCTGTCAGGAAACATTATTGTTGGTATGCTACTGTGATGAGGGTGATGAGGCATATGTATATAACAAAACATCAAATTCAGTCCATGTTAAAAAACAAGCAAAAAAAAAATTAACAAAAAAAAAACACCTTTATGATTAGACACGTCTTTTCTGTATGGAAATGGAAATAACTTAAGAAGTCTCATGGCAACATTCCTCAGCCTTTTCATGAGGACACAGTTGTCTCAGTCCTGACCCTTCAGACTTCTTTGAACCATGAAAAAGATGAAAATTCCTCCTTCTTGTTAGTCCAAGACAGGAAAGATGGACCTGATACCTACAAGTGACCGCTCTTCTAGAGAAGCCAGAGAACAATGACCTATGACCCATGAGTTGCAGACTCATAGCATTTGCTGCCCAGGAGATGCTGTGACATTCTTCATGGCTATAGAAAATTGAAACCCCTTTAAACTGAGAAAACGGTGGATATGACCCAGGTTGGCAGGGAGAGGAAAGATGTTCTTCGCATTACTCATTCATTGCTTCTGCTTACAAAAAAATAAAGACTGGGAGCTACAAGAACAGAAAATCCAATAATGAAGAGAAGTAATAACCCATGAATTAGAATGACCCCACATACCAAAAGTCAAATAGAACAGATATCTTGCTAGCAATGTTGAGGCATGGAAGTGTCTACTGGATTAATTTTATCTGTTTTTATACACTTTAAGGCCATAAAAGAGGATTATCTCATTGAGTCTAACCTCTCACATAATGCAGGCAATAAAAAAGTATTCAGTTACTGCTGCATGGAGTCCAATAATTTGTGTTTGACTAATGTAGTTCTTTCACTAGAACCCTTGACTTTGAAGATTCAGTACTAGGAAAGACCAATTCTCTTCTGAACAAACTTGCAACTTGACCAATATATAGTGTGGAAGAAGTTCTCAGCAGCATCTATTTCTCAGTGCTAAATCCATATCATATATGGAAGTGTAGTGCCCACTATTGGTGGATCTCTCTCTGTAGGTGACATTCAGTCATAGTTTCATGTTCAATTTCAAGCCAGCATAAGCTAACATAGCAATAATAGAGCAAGCCTTCATCCTCCTCTGTCCCTACAGAACCTCCTTCCATGTGCCAACACAAGCATTGTGCAACCACACACCAAACAGGTTAAGAGAGATGATTCAAACTAATCAATTCAGTGTTTGCGTTTTTGTTGGCTGAATTATATGTCCTGGGCAGGAACAAATGATGGGAGATGTGACTGCCTCTTTCAACAGAACTGCTGGTTTATGCCAGTTTATATGAACCTACTGTTTTGCATTATTTGTCTGTTTTAATGCATTCAGGTCTTTTTGCACCTCCTGAATGCAAAGAGCCTAAATATCCAGAGAAAATGACACCCAATGTTCATGAAGTATTACACTGAAGGAAAGTCCTATCAGATATAAGGGATTATTTATAACATTTGGAATAACAATCTACATACAAAATATGCTATATATTTTTATGGAACAAAAGGCAACCATTTTTCCTAAATTACAGAAATACGAACCAAATAATAATCTGCATACATGCTGAAATTTCAGTCTGCTTCTTCACATCATTTCAAAACCAAGTACGATCCTTTTCTTCTCAATCCCCCTGCTCCCTGCCTTGTGGATCTTATGCAGTAACACAATCTCAAATGTGCTAATAGCCACATTTCCATGATATTCATAATTCATGCCAGGGAAATGGCCTCGAGAAATAAAAACTTCCTGCCTCATCAGATCCCCTTGAATAAAAAAAGTTCCTAGGCTACCCGTTACTGAAAGTAGAGCTATTGCCTCCATTTTCTCTTGCAGACACAGCCCAAGGCAAAGCAATACAAGTGTCAAACTCTGTTCTTGTAGCATTAAAAAGGCAAGGAAAGAAAGACAAATATAAGGTAAATTCTATTTCACTTCGGCATCCAGGAGATGAAGAAAATCAAAATGATAACCCATTGGCAGCACAGGAAAACAACAACAGAAAAATAGTTAACACCTTGTATTTCACTTTCTATTATACTTTTAATTGGGTACAAATACTTTGCTGCCCATCACCAAAGCACTCCAAGACATGCTACTGTTCCCACCTCACAAACTAATCAACGTCCCTGTTGATCAGAAGTGTGACCCATCTCACAACAGTATTTAGTCATACAGAAATCCAAGATTTACTCAGATTTAGACTAGTCAGCTCAGCTCCTTCTTCCATCAGTAGGAAAGATACCTACTGATAGCAAACACTGTTTCTTTATCCCAGGCTATTTACCTACAAATCCCCCACCAGGAATTTCTATAAAGTTATTGTTTATAGAATGTGATCGCTTATCTAACTCAGTTTAGACACCTAACTTTTTAGATGGCTGAAGTTAGGTGAAACTAATCCCATTTGATGAGACTAATGATAAGTTTAACCACATACAAAAGCCTCATCCAAAATCTATCAATATTATGGGAAGCTATCTAATAGGTTCCATATAAGGTATTGCAGCAGAGGGGTTTCTTAGTGTTTGTTGTTGTTGTTGTTGTTTAAGAGTACAGATCTTTAAAATTCCATTCATTATGAACTTTTAATGACACATTTCATCAGGTTTTCATGATGGGATAAAAATGTAACTTGTAGCAAACAAATAATCCTGGGTTTTGGTCAGCTGTGCAGGACAGAAATTCTCAGTAATATGAAATTGTTCCTGAAGGTGGTTGTTTCTGTTGTTGTTTGTTTGTTTGTTTGTGTTTTTCTTGCATATAGTATCAATTTTGCCAAAATATAAGGATTACTTTGTTTGTTTGGTATTGATTTTCTTTACCTTTTTGTATAGATTTGAAGAGAAATTAGCATAAAGAGCAGTGCCTTACCAAAACACAGAATGATGTTTGCAGTCCTAAGACAGAAATTGTAATTATAGGATAAACTTTAAAATCCTATAGCACTTTTTCTATAGGAAAAGGTATTAACTCTTTGATCCTGCCAATCCCTAAATGAGGTGCCTAATCTATTTTGTTCAAGATAGGTTGCCTCATGATTAAACTTGTCACTAATTCTCCATGTCTCTCTTCTTCTCTGAAAGGTTGATTTTAAAGGATTTTTGTTTTGGTGTTGAGTTGGTGATTTTGGTTTATAAAATATAAAGGTCTTTGGAAACTTTGAGAGAAAAACACATTATTTCAGCTTTTCTTTATTATTATTGAGGGATGTCTGTTGAAGAATTTTTCTGTGCTATATCAACTATCTTAAAATGACTTTTCTTGGATGAGAAATTTATTGTCCACTCAGTAATTACAGGTAAAGATTGATGTTGCAGGGCATTAAAGGGGATCTAAATGCTGCCTGTGTCGTGCCACATTCACCCACCACAACTCTCTTCACTAATGCAAGCTGGCAGGAGTCAACTCCAAACACGGTGCTCTCCTGACACTTGGATGTCAGTGGGATTTCCAGCGCTCACTTGGTTGCTCCCTCCAGAGCCTCGGTGCACCTTTTCTGCTGCACGGTGAGCACTCAGAGTTCCTTTCACAGTGGTGGACATGATAGGCTGTGACACCTATCATCTCAGCAAATTGCTGTCTCAAACAATATGAGAAGACGTCACTTAGAGCTTTCCAGCTGGAAGATAAACTAGGTGGCACTGATGCAAAGAACTATTTATATCAGCCCAGCATAACTTCAGTTCTGTGAAGTGCAAGCTATGCTTTGGAGCATAATGAGGGCTAATAAAATTAAATCTGTTCATAGTGAGGATTATTTTCCCTTTCTTTCTAGTACAACTATATGATTGTACCTGATGGTGCTCTTCAACTGCTGGAACATGGAATGATACTTCATGAAGAAAGGCTCTTTTGATCAGCACAAAATGCACTGTGTTATTCATTTGTCGTATGCTGTGGAGCTATCCCATCCCTGGTCCTCCTGAGTCTGTGGTAAAGAGGTTAAGCTGTTTAACACCTAATCAGATGACCTGACATATACCACCAAATGTGTCTGTTGCCCTGACTTTGTCTGCTTACTCTTCCCTTGCATGCTTCAGCTGTTCTTCATAGCACATTAGAGGGTTGCTGTCTTTATTAGTCACCAATAATGCGTTAATACATTCCTTCTCCTATTACCTCGGACACTAATTTGGCGGAATTGGATACTGACAGTACATTGATGTTGTTAAGGTTAATGACCCAGAGATTTACAAGAGAAGTTGCATTAGAAGTCAAATTGATTGTAATAATTGTTTCACTGAACAGTGTCAACATTAAGTACAGTACGTTGTGCCATGCCATTCAGGGAGGCCCTGTGGCTGTTACAATAACTACAACACTGTCTACATGTACTCCTTACAAGACAACTCACAATGAAATATATTCAGGTAAATGCAGTTCTAATAGTGGATGCCTAAGACATTATAAGATATTGAGGCACTGTGTTTCTAGTCTCTGCATGCCTTCAAACATATTTTGCACTTGCATCCAATTCTGAGGAAATAATTGCTTTCCTCAGCCAGGGATGAGCAGAAAGCAAAATGTGGTGGCTGTTGCCTCCTTTTGGCCTGAATTGTGAGACAATGCATAATACCTCTGCTGTTCAGTCCTAAATTTTACTCAGAAGAGGAGGTGTTTGGCAGTTCAGATGTTCTGCAGTTATACTGTTTTAAATATTCACGCTGTGACATATTTTAGGAAATAACATTGCTATTAAAGTTGTATTCAACTCGACAGTGAAAGGCAGAAATTGAAGCTGTGATGTTATGGGAAACTCCCAGAAGTGTTACCCTTCACCATAAAGTTGTGTGATCAGCTTTGTGCAATTATTAGGAAAACAAACAAAAAAAAAAAGAGACAACACAAAGAAAACAAAAAATTGTGTCCTTTTTGTGTCCTTTTTGCACAGTCGATTCCACTCCTTTCCTTCCCTTCTCTGTCCTGAATGTATTTCTGCTCTTTGTCTGCCTCACATTCCTCCTTCCTCTGCTTCTTCTCATTCAGTGTATTGATCTTGCAACTGCATAGGTCACTGTTGAGTGCTGAGTGGCACCCCAAGTTGTGAAATAAAAGGTCCTTGTCATGCAGGAGTCCTGTACAGTCATCTGCACTCCCACGGGACTTGACTCACCCATGTTTGCTACAGTAGTGTCAGCTCTGACTGCAGGGTGCTCACAGCAATGCTGACGATGGTGAGTTATGAGTAGAGCTGAGGGTCAGGAAATTAACCTCTCATACTTTTCACTGACACTTTCTTCACACATCTTGTGTTGTTTCTCAGTCTTTTTTGCAATAATTCAAGACTTCAACCAAACAATATATTTTCCAAGTAGATTCCAATTTTGGCAAGAGCAACAAACGTTCCATGGAAAGAAAAACACTCTCAGTAAAAAAATGTCTGTTTGTTTTGGCTCCAATAATACACACTAATCATATCAACCCTTCTTTCCTCTCTCCCAGTCCCAGCTTGTCTTCTTTCTCAACTAATTTACATACTATATGTTAACTTGGAGAGCTAAAATTGCAAGAGGAAACATAGAAAATGCAGAGGGATTTGTACGCAGGTGGAATTTGTGTGACTAAGTGCAGATGCTTGCAATGTTGACATCTAAACTAGTCACCTTTGGCTCCTCTTACTAGCAGTAGGGAAAATGAAACCTCTTGGCATGACTCATCTCAGTCCAGGTTGGATGAACTGCTGCCCAAAAGTATGGCTGGATACAGAGCCTGGCTTTCTAGGTACCTGCAGTGTGAGCCTACAGGTTACAGCTCTCATGAAGGCAACTGGGGTGAAAATCACGTACTTTGGGGCACAGAGTCCTAGTGTAATAAAATTGTACTACAGCTTCTCTTTTGCACCAGAAAAAAAAAATAAATAAATAAATGTTGCACTCTGCTCCTGCCTGGAAAAGCTTCACTGTTTAGCTAGTGCTTTGACAGATTGTTTGTTAGTGCTGAAGGTCCACCGATTAATCTTTCATTAAGCAGCCGCTCTGAAGGCACCTAGATTTGAAGAAATGGCCTATAGATTTGGTTCATCTGTAAACACCGTCATATAGAAGAAGCCAAACCAAAAGTCATAGTGCTCTGGATCTTACCACTGTTTATATAACACATCAATAATACACTAAACACTGACTTTTGCTATATATAGCATGTTGTACAGCTTGCTCTCTATACCACGGGCTTGTTTTGTGGCTGATGCATAAGCTGGGATATTACTTATAAAATATATTTTAGTGGCATCATGTATTCTACAACAGGCCTGTCAAAATACAGTGTCAACCTCTCATATGTCACATAAAATCTGTTTGATGTTCTCCTCACTTGAACTCCTACTTTGCATTGTAATTAGGAGAGATCTTGACTGGGTGAACTTGCTGGATTTTTACATGCACAAGCCTAAGGACACTTTAATTAAAGTAAGAGGGAAACCTGAAAGCACATACAACAAGAAATAAGACTAAAAATAACCTGTTCAAAACTGTTGTAGAGAAGCCAGAGGGACAGGACAGGTCACATATAGGCAACATTTTGTTCAGGGGGAACATATCTATTCTTTCCCCAAAAGTAGCATGTAATGATTATAATTATAAATCATGCTTCACCTCTTGCCATATGCCAGTACTGGCAAAACAGAACGGCAAAATTACTGACTAGTAAAGCTGTCCAAGAAACAGAAAACTCTTTTTTGAAAGACCAAGATCCTTAGTTTTAATTGTTTTAGAGGAGAAGGAAGCTCCCCACGTCCATATGAAAAACAAAGAGTTATCTTTCATTTTGTGGAAATAACCTACTGAAATTGTTCTGAAAGATCATTGTAATGTTTGATCTTCCTTATTTTTGTTTTCCCATGGAAAATTTCATTTCGTTTCATTTCAATTTCATTTTCCATGGGAAAACAAAAAATTTTGGGAAGCATGGGAAATTTTGTTTTCCCATGAAAATCAGTCTTATAACAAATTTCAAAAATTTCAAAAATTTTCATAGAGAATATGACTTTTATTTCCTTTAAAGAATATGTTGATAGATAACAGTGTATACAGTGACCTGTTTCTGTTTTTTTCTTTTTTTTTTTTTTTTTTAATCAATGTGAGTAATTTCCTTTATCCTGATTTTTGTGCTGTCTTAATTATTTAGTTCTTGCCTAGCTACTTCTGTCCCTTTGAATGTCCATATCTCACAATGCAAATAAGTTAGACAGTATTGATGCAAAATCCATTTTCCAAAACCACGGACACATACACCTCACACATTCTTTGTTCTGTTTTATCTCCTGTACCACATTCTGTGACTCAGATACTATTTGATATGAAAAGCAACATGTTGCAAGACATAAATCTCTGTATGTTCCTACTTGTAAAACTCTTCCTTGTATGAGAAGTCCAGTTTCCCAATGAATCTTAATGTAATTATTTATTTAAGATAGGATTCAGATCACAGACTGAGACACCTACATTTAGGTGTCTACATGTGAGATAATCTCTGTACAATCCAAAACTCATTTCAGCTGACTAAATGTAGATACCAGGTGCTTAAATTTTCTAGAATATAGCATAATCTCTAATTTTGATTGAGAGGAGCGTGTCTCTCCTGTATGTCCCGGGTCACATCTGCCAGCCCCAGGCAAATGTCTCAAACAATAAAAAGCATCTCAGGTGGCAATGTACTGGGTCTGGCTGGGATGGAGTTAACTTTCCTTGCAGCAGCCCACACAGTAGAAGACCAGTAAAGTATTTTGGTAACTGAATCAAGCCTCTCCGCAGTGCAAGAGGCTGAACAATGACTGTTCAGACAACCAGAGCATCCATACAATGAACTGAATATTATACCAACCTCTGTTGACTGTATTTACTAATTCTATACTGATTTCAGTTTCAGGTACTGAGAGCTTAGGCACCTAACTCACATGGGGACACCCTCATCTGAACACTGATTTGTGACCTGTTCTCTCCCTTGAGTACTCCTGAGCTGGTTAGTCCATCATTGCTTTCTAAACCATTTCTAGCTTTTCATTTGCCAATGATTTCATTTTATTCCTAAGACTACACTCTTCAAAATTTTCACTTTGCCAGGATACTACAGTGAATCTATAACCTTGTCCTTATTCAGAAACAGCATTGACCTTGTCATTCCCTGCCTTCTCAACTACTTCAGAGCACAGTATTTAATTTGACAGTTGTATTGGGTTTACATGGCAAGGTTTTGGTAGCAGAAGGCTGCAGGGGTGGCCTCTGTGAGAAGAGTCTGGAGGCTGCCCCATGTTAGATAAGAGCCACTTTCAGCTGCCTCCAAAGGGACCCACTGCTAGGCAGAGCAGAGCCAGTAAGCCATGTTGTTTGCACCTCTGTGAGAGCATATTTAAGGAAAAAAAAAAATGATGCATCATAGCAGCTGGGAGAGCAAAGAGTGAGAACCAGCCCAGCAGCCCCCAAGGTCAGTGTAGAAAGAGGGCAGGAGGTGCTCCAGGCAGGCAGCAGCAGTTACCCTGTGGCCTGCGGAGACGCCCCTGGTGGAGCAGGCTGTCCCCCTGCAGTCCATGGGTCCCACATGGAGCAGATCTCCACGCTGCAGCCCATGGAGGAGCCCCTGGTGGAGCCAGTGAATGTGGCCTGGAGGAGGCTGCGGCCCATGGAGAGCCCCCGCAGGAGCAAGGAGTCTAGAGGGAGCTGCTGCCCATGGGGGACCCATGCTGGAGCAGTTAGCTCCTGGGGGTTGGACCCTGTGGTACAGAGCCATGTGGGAGCAGTTCTTGAAGAGCTGCTTCCTGTGGACAGCCCCCGCAGAATCATTTTGGGAAGGACAGCTTCTCGTGGGAGGAACCCTATGTGGAGCAGGGGCAGAGAGTGACCGTGAAAGAATGGTGGAGATGAAGCACTACGGACAGACTGCAGTACCCATTCCATGTTCCCCTGTGCAACGTGGGGGGAGAAGGTAAAAGAGGGTGAATATGGTGGGAAGCTGTTTTTAGATTGTTCGTAGTTTTTCACTGCTCTAGCTTGTTAGTAATAAGTAATAAATTATATTAATCTCTCTAAGCTGAGTCTGTTTTGCCCATGACAATAGTTGTTGAGTGATCTCTCTGTCCTTATCTCAACCCTTGGACCCTTCTTGTAGTATTTTCTCTCCCTTTCCCTTTGAGGAGGGGGAGTGAGAGAGTGGTTGTTGTGGAGCTCAACTGTCCAGCTGAGTAAAACCATCACAACGGTGAAGTCTGCTCTTTGTGGTTACACACCTCTTCTAAGAGCAAATATCTTCCCTTTACAGTTCATTCTTGTGCACCCTGGATATAGTAAGAGTTAGATCTGCTTAATTGCAGACCTCAGCAGGTACAGGTTGAGTTGTTTGTTTTCATCTGCTGTGTCCTGACTTGTTTAGAACTAGTCTTGGTTTGCAAGTTCAGGATTCATTTCCATTTTATTTCTCTAAATTTCTCACTGGCGACTTGTTTGTTTTAACTCTCAGTCTCTTTGCCTTCCTTTGTGTGGAGCAAATAATGAGATTATCACCTCACTCACAAGCAGTGCCAGAGGGCCCTAGAAGCATATGTATGCTTACTTGAGCAGTACAATAAAGGGCTGCAGACCTCTACCCACTGTCCCAGATATGTCTTCCTCAGCATCTTTTGCAATTAATGACATAGATACTTCCTTAGGTTTCACAGGAAAATCTAAGTTAACCTCCTACAGCAGGTTGGCTCCTGCATCTTGCCGTGACTGCACAGAAAAACAGACACTAGAAGCCTTGGTTAGGAGTTGGTCTGAATCACTCATCACTGCCTCAAGCTTAATGCTTATATATGTATGTAAACCACCTACGGCCCTGTGCAACCCACAGAGGCAGCATGACAGAAGCTGTGGCAGGTCACAATCACAATCCCATCTGTTCACAAGAAAAAGTCACTGAATACATTTGAAAGCGAGTACAAACAAAATGAAGACAGGGTTGCAACTGGTTGAAATACGATGGATTGAACACTTCATATGCTTTATCTGCTTTAACGATTTCCAATAATTTCAAAAGTATAAAAATTTTATAAAAAACATCCACATAAAAGTAGATTTAAATGATTATTACTGTTAAGAATTATAAAGTAAATGTCTTCTAAACTTCTCAAATGTCTTTTAGTCCTTCATACCTCAACTCAAAAATAGTCCTCCTTAAAATGGTTATTTGATTCAGCTATCATATATTTCAAAAAAACTGCTAGCTGCCTCTCTATGCTGAGAAGACAATATAGAAAAAGAAACTATACAGAGTGACATAAATAAAGCATGGCTTACAGCATTATTCCTACCAGGGAACATATCATAAGCTTTGCATAAATGATACTATGACCAACATGAAGGTGTGCTCTCTTTTCAGGGAAGGGGAACCGTTTGAAGAAAATGGTTAAAACCCATTTTCTGCATGAGTTCCATGCATGTTACTGAGCCTGTAGTCTCTCATGCAATGAAATGAGATACATAAAGTTGGCTTCTTATCCAGAAAAGTCTGCACATTGAAAATATGAAAGTAAACTAGCATATGAGATTCTCAACTGGAGGAAACTAAAGAAAACATGAAAAGATATGAAAATCCTCAGCCAAGTTGGCTTGTTTGTCATTTCCAAGGCAAGTAAAAGATTTGTTGATTATCTACCAGGAAATATATCCAGCTGTCAATGTACTATTCTGTTAGAGTTGACAGTCACACAGAAGGCTAGGTTAGCTTTCAGAAATACTGGAAGCATCATGATGGGGGAGTAAAAGACACAAAGTACTATCACAGATGCAGTCAGTTGAATTATAACACTGATCACTGAAAGCAGGAGCTATCTCAGGAATCCATAACAGAAGTCTACAAGAGCAGTATCTTGTCTAAATATGTCCAAGAACATGAGAGATCTAGTTAGCATGGGTGACACATGGACAAAAGCAGAGTAAGCAAAAAGATACACAAAGTGCAAAGCTTTCCCACAAGATGAACAGAAGCAGGGTTGGAAGGGATAGTTCCAACTTACGAAGCTGGAACTTCATTCCAACTTATTCAAAGTATACTAATACACAGACATCTGGGAAATAAATGAACTGCCAGACATTACTACTGGGATACTGTAAGTCAAGCTATGTAGTACTTCAGAAACCAAAGCATCCCAAAATATTTAATTTCAGTCCCAGTTTACTGGCAGAGTTTTGTTATTTATATGAGAGTGGGAATTTGGTCACATCACATCATCTCCGTACGTTAGCCATCAGCTTGACAGATCAAATTGCTAAGCTGCTCATAAAGAAATTCACAGAAGTCTTTAACAGAAGCCTGGTCCAACACTCAATATTGAGTTGTAGAGACATTTCCATGGCTATAGCTGCAGATCTTGTTAGGATCAAGTTATTTCTCCAGGACAAACCACACATTGTGAAGCAAGTTAAATGCCTTGAACAGATAAAAACTCAAGCTTCTAACATGACAATGGGCAGTAAGATTATTTCATCCAAGCTTCCAATTATTCTGTTTCCACCAAACCCAAGACAAAACCATGGGGAATACAAACTAGTGAAATGTACTTTCCCATGAGACATGGTGAACAGACCATGGAAAGAACAGCAGTTATCCGATGACTTCAAATTACCAGAAAAGACCACAAATACCACCAAATGCTTGAGGCATCTTGCAGTCACAGGAAAAATTCACACTTAACCCTACTGTGAGGTGTACCACACAAGGTTTTGATACAGAGGAAGGAGAAAACAACCCTCCAAACTTTGAAGAACTGTTTTAGATTTGAAGTTAAAATGTAGTAAAATTAATTAGTACACAAACATACCTAAAATGACAAAAAATAAATGAAAATTGGCATGCATTCTAGTTGTAAATTTTGGGATGTTATAACATCTTCCTAATGTTGTCATTATAGTATGACAGTCTGACAAGGACAAACTCTGAAATTAGAACTTTGATACACTATCACTGGAAAATCTCAGGCTAGTGTATTTGGATGTTGGTGCTTTTTGGTTGTCTGACACAGTTCTGCCCTAGAAATTACAACTTGGGAATTTCTTTAGGTATGCTTTGGGATGTGGTAATTATCCCTTTTTACAATACTTACTTGTTGAAAATCATAAGATTATAAATCAAGGCAGCATAAAGATTGAATAGTTTATGAATACTAGAATAGTTTAAGAATAGATAAGGGACACTTTCTATGAAAACATTATGCCAAAACAAGTGGACATTGGGCAAATTAAAATGTGTTCCTCTCCTAGATAGCTACTTTATGGAATTTGCAAGCATGAGAACCTGTAACTGTTTACGTACACCCAGAACTTCAAATAAACATAAAATTCTGCTATTACTATGAGAATAATATTTTAGATCTGTGATGCAAAGCTCTTTGTGTCCAATATGAATAAGCACATTAACTATCAATCAAAAACAAAACAAACAACCAAACAAAAAACGTGAAAACAAAACAGCAACCAGAAGCAAGGTAACCTCACCACGTGGTTGGCTCTTGAAATCCATGTTTCAGAAATGTTAACTCTGCTCTACCAGGAACCTCTGGTCTCCCTAAATCAGGTAGAACATCACACTACAAAAGTGCACAAAGTAGATCATGAGGAAACCACAATTATGTTTGCATTCAAGACAGACAAAAAGACTGGGAATCTATTTTCTCATCAAAAGCTTTAAGTATTCTTACTCATTGAGCATTGTACAGCTTATCTCCTTCACTAACACTGGTGGATACTGGATCTTTGTTTTCCTACTTGTGCCCTTGTGAGGAACAGTTGGGCTTAAAAGAGGGGAATAGTGATTGACAACCTTGACACAAGTGAACATCTGAAACTTGGATCCTTCTGAAAAGTAAGTCTCAGACTCAGAAGTCAGTACCTTACATATATACATTGACTTTCTTTCCTTTCTCTGGAATTCCTGAATCTAATTTTTAGGATGTTATTTATAATTTCAATGCAAATTAGAAAGAGATAAATATCAACTGGCAAATATCTAACTTCATGTATGTAAGGAGGTGGAAGTGGAGTTGTAACTTCTGAAGTCTAGCACATCTTTGTCCATAAAACATGAATGCTGACCCTGAAAGACTGCTGAAAACTCTTACCAGGTCACCATAGTAATAACAGTTTAGATTTTTTTGTTTTGTCTGTGGGTCAGAAGATATCAGGGCATTCCTTCTGCACTTTGAGAGCTGAAGACAACTAGGAGCTGTGCCTTAGTGATACCAGCTGAAAGGAAGGAGAGGCAGTCACATATCCGCTTCACCAGACTGAACATCAAAACATTTTGCCATGGTTTTACAGAATTACCATACATAAATGACCTTGTGTATGATCTTAGTGTATGCTGGTTTTGTGATCCTCTGTCTCACATCAGACTGCAGTGAAGAGCATTAAATTAACTTGTTATAATATTCCTTAATATAATATTAACTTGTTGTAATACTCCATTGGATGCAGGCTAAATGTATAAATACAGGCAATAACCACAGCTCAGATAACCCAAAGAAACTTATTAAACTGTAGTAGCTTCCTTAAATGTGTGAGTCATAAAATTTAACCAAGATATAAATATCTTGGTTTTACCACAGGTTTCCCATTTTAAAATGACCGCCCAGATACAGTACAAGTTTTCTTGTGCCTAAAGATGTTTATATTCAGCATATAAAGTTTTATAAATAAAGTAGCAATAGGGAATTAGAAAAAGTTACGGTGCAAAATTGTCCTTCTCCATCTAGCTGTTCTATCAAAAGAGAAATTTCACTGAAGGTGTCCATCTGTTTCTTAGCCTCAACGTTGAACTCTTTTGCAAGGGTGTTACATAGGGTAACTTGTGCAATGATGGATCTTGTGATACATTTTTCTATCTTGCACAGCACGTCAGAGATTATCTACTCCATTTCTCTTGGAATTTTATAGGAAATAAATACTGCTGTTTTTAGGGAAAAGTTGCATAAAAACATTTTATGAGTGAGCTTATTGGGTTTCCTCACATACGTGAAGAGAGAGGAAGATAGAGATTAATTATTTTGTCAGGAAATCCATATTTCCATAGCTGTACCTAAAGTGAGAGCAAGTTCAGCAAGTCAAAGGCTTTTATCAAAGTCAATAAAGCTTGAGAATTGGGTTCTCAGTATCAGGGCCCTGCAACAACAGAAATGGAACTAGAGAGCAATTATCCATCCCCTTTCTCCCCCTTCTTTCAAGGAAATGAAATCTTCAAGGCAAAAGGATTAAAGTGAAAACTACTGGTACAGAAATGGAAATTTCTTCCTGAAGATGATTTGCATATTTTCCACATACCCTTTATCACATCCAGAGCTTTTGGCACCCATGTTCAAGGCTTTGATGTAGGTCTGCAAGTGGCAGGGGGCAAAAGAGAACAGCACTGAAGACACTTTGACTCCTGGCAAGTGCATCAGACCAGCATAAATGACCATAATCGTATTATAGCATGGTGACATTGAAACGGTCACAGTTAAGTAAGTGCAGGGAAGTCACAGAGACTAAAATGTCATCAGCTGCTTTTATAGTCATGATTTCTACTTTCCAGCTTCCTACACCTGTGGGAGGGGATCCAGTTTTCATGATTACACTTGCCACTACATCTCTATGCTTTAACTAAATTATTATTTCAATTTAAATCATTAGAATAACTCAAAGTTTGAGGCTATGTCAATAAGTCTTTGCAATATCTGCTGGTTTTTAACAATGGCTACAGATGCAAAATTCATGTCTGGATCTGCATCTTATGTAGCCAGACTTAAAATGCTTCCATGTCATTCCTCTCCAATATTAATATTCTAGACAGGTGATTTATCACTTTGTAACATTACATATTAAATATCATTATATTGTTATTTAGATTATAAAGCAATACTCAGTTATGGTTATTTCTCAACCTTTCTCTAATATGTTACAAAAACAAGCACATTGACAATGCTAGGCCTGAACTTACAGAACAATCACAAAAACAAAAACCACCACAAATGAAATGATTTTTCTCCTCCTTCTTTAAGTCATCCCTTACTTGAATTCTCTTCAGCGTGTGTGCCATGTCAAATGTCCTGGAGGAAAATGCGCTTATTAGCTGTCAGGCTTTCAAGCTTTTTTATCAGTTCTTTCAAGCTCTGAAGATATGAAGAGCTGTCAGCTGAGAAGATCCCAAATTGTCCAGGTACACAGAGCAGGAAAGAATTCCCTTACATTATCTAGTGGGATTTTAATATAATTTTCATAGAATGATAGAATATCCCAAGTTGGAAAGGACCTATAAGGATTATCGAGTCCAACTGCTGGCACCACACAGGTCTACCCAGAATTTTAGACCATGTGACTAAGTGCACAGTCCAAATGCTTCTTAAATTCAGACAGGCTTGGTGCAGTGACTACTTCAGTGGAGAGCCTGTTCCAGTGTACAACCACCCTCTTGGTGAAGAACCTCTTCCTGATGCCTAGCTTAAACCTCCCCTGCCTCTGCTTAACACCATTTTTACATTTGTTTTCTATAGTATTATCATTTTTCTATGTACCCCATAGAAATAGTTTGAAATGGGTCAGACACTGCATCTGAATCCATTAATTCATATACCACCTTGTACACCAAGCATTGTCACTCAGCCATAATACAGATTAATTTGTTCAGAGACAACTCAGAGTGATTTCACCCATCTATAAAGCAGAGCTGAATGGGAAGTAGCTTAGGACAAAAAAGCCAAATATCCAGGGTAAGTGTTATGCATTGCTTATGTTAGATGATACTACACTGATAACATTTAATTGCATTTGGTACTGAACAAGTGCACTTAGTTATAGTGAGCTATATATAAAAGGATACTGGCAATTCAATTTCAGCAGTGCCAAATATTGCTATTTTCCTCTGATTTTACTGTTCTCAGAGTTATACTTTGTTAATCCAGTTTAAATGTATTCTTTCACATTGAAAATCAGTAAGAGATTCATTTATGCATTTTCCACAAACTCTACAGGAATAGATTGTTTAATCATCACAACATAAGACATAACTAAGGAAAAAGAATCTTCTTATCAATGAACCTCTGTGAAGCATCAAGATTTGCAGTTGTAAGTTGAAATGTTGTTGGTAGGCATGCAAGTGTAAAAGCTGTGGGGAGGAACACAGTTTCCCCTTAGTCTTTCCATCAAAGCTGGCCTCTTTCAAATAAGAAAGGAAATGCATGATAAATACAAAATGACTTGGAGTTCCACACTGCATTTCTTTGTCATGTGCTAAACAGGAGAAAAAAGGATACACAAGGCCCACTCAGGCCTCAGAGGTAAGTAGAGGACTTTGTCATGACCGTAGTGTCTTTCCCTTTTGCTGCATGTATTTTAATAAGGTAAGAGATTTTTACCTTTTAATTTTTTATCCTTCCTGTGTGTTGTACTCTTGTCTGTCCTAAACTGTACTAATAACTTACTTGACTTTCTTTTTAATTAGAGTGGTGCAGATATGTATTTGAGGCATAACAGTGTCCTTTCCAAGGTTGTGTACAGCTATTATGTATTATTCTAGGTGAGGGAAGGACATGGCACCATCAGGTATCATTCTTCCATCAACTATTTGGCAAACAGCACAAAATTGTCATGGAAGAGGTAATCTTAATTCTTAATTTCTAGATAAATTCCTGACAGAATTGTGTGCAGAAATAAATATAGCCCATATTATGTACCTGATACAATCTTCCACAATGTGTAATATACAAAAAGTTATTATCAATTAGCTGGGAAAAAATAAAAAATAAAAATAAAAAAATAAGCACCTAATAATTATCTAAAATTAAAATGTAGACATTCATTTTTCTTTTTTGTTTGTTTTGTTTGTTTGTTCATTTGTTTTCAATTGGATGTCTTTCTTTGCTTATTTTATAAACTGAGGAAAGTGGTAAGCAGTCAATGCAGGAAGTTAATTCTTCAGATGGGGCAATTTTACTGTAAAATGTATTGCACAGGAGACAGAATTCAATACATCACCTGAAACTGGAAAAGCCTTGACAGAAAAGTTCCCAGACTTGGAAAACATTTGTATGTCTGTTATGCATTTACAGATGAAGCTCAGCAAAACGTTGCAAATTTAAGCACCTGCACAGTCAAGACCTTAGTAGCAGATATAAATGTTTAGCTAAAGGATTTACAAATCTCAGACTTCAGGACATAAAATGAGCTTCTTAGGAGGGAGATATGAATCATATCTATGTAACAGCACTTTTAGACACTGTAATCGTTGTTCCTAGTAGAAAAATGCTTCTTAATTAGAGGCAGATGTTGAAAATTTTGAGTTATATGAAAATGTCACAAGCCAACTCTCTCAAAGAAAATAATATCTTACTTCTTGGACTGTCTTTAGAAATTAAGAAATATTGAATCGATAAAATTACACTGAAAATGTATGTTTCTTTTCTGTATTCAGCAATGTTTGTTGCTTTAAGCTAGGCTGAAATAGAAGTTAAGAGTGTAAGATTAAGTGTAGTTTTGGGATAGATGGGAATCCTCTCCCGAAAACTTTAGGTTTATAACCAGCTGAAAAACTGAAATGGACACCTACAAAAAGCAGTTTCTCTCTAAAGCCTTATACTTTCACCAAATTAAATCCATGCCACTTGCTCCCCTTTGCAAGACAGAAAATAATAAAATTAAATAAATAAAATTAAATAAATAAAATTAAATAAAAATAAAATTAAAATAAATCTTTTCTATACATCTCTCCTGCATGGTCTTTGCAGACCTGGCTACTTCATTTGAATACAGTGAAGTGTTACAGTCCTGGAGCAGTCCCTTCGGAAGAGATTGCTCAAGTTTTCTCTGGCCTCCCCCTTACCAGTAATACCTTTAGCACTTTCTTTCCCCCCTCTCTTTTCCCCAAAGAAATAAACTCCTAGTTTCTTTAGATCCATTTAACAGAAAAGCAGAGAACTCCTTCTAGGGTCCTATAGAGATAATTTGTAATGCAACCAACACATAGTGCAATTACTCTTCATAGCATGGCATCCTTACATGTCAGAATCTCTTAAAATATAGCCTAATGCAAATCCCACGGCTTATCCCACAAGGTGGTGTTTAAACCTGTTTTCCAGCACTAAGATGTTCATGTACAGCAGTTCTTTACTCTGAAAGACAATGTCTCCCCTGCACCTGTATCAACAGAACAGCAATCCTTTCTTCCTGCTTCTCCCAGTCAGATGTATGGCCATCGCCAGATTTCATATATAAATGACTAGCATAAGAGATCACACTCTGCTCTCTTTCAAATTTTAAGGAACATCTTTTCTGAAGTATGTGTATGTACTGCAGAGAATTTTTTCCATTGTGGGATCAAATCCCTTCTATTATTTTTGTGTCAGTTTTGCATGGTTACGCTCACAGTGAATACACATCCATGCTAGGGAAAGAGACTATAGTTAATGAAGGAATCTCTCTGAAAGAGAAAATAATAAAAACAAAAATAAATAAATAAATAAATAAATAAAAGTCATTATAAATATATTCTCAAATATTGGCCTAGAAGTAAACTAGAAGTAAAATTAAATTGTAAAAACTTTTTTTTTTCTTTTTTTTTTTCTTTTTTTTAACTCTGTGAGATGGTGGGAATGAACAGAAACATGAAGCTGTTGTTAGCTGTTAAACTGCAATGCAATTTCACCTCATAAATGGTAATTTGAGTATTCTTAAATGTATAAACATACACAGGAACATTTGTAACTGGTAGTGTAATCCATGAATGAAAGTCACTTGTGACCAGGATTGACTCATGGTAAGAACTGGGTATCTAAACACACCTGGAAACCTCTGCCATTACCACTTGGAGTGGTGCCATCTGCATTTGTATTTTATAATCTATCTATATTCAGAGAACTTTTCCTAAAAGCAGAGCTGTGTTTGCTACCACAAAGCTTTCTTCTTGTTTAAGGAGTAGAATACAACTTCTGGAAGACATAATGTGTGCCGTAAGAGTCCTACTCCTGTTGGACTGTGTGATAGAGGGTGACCAGTTCCTGTTCACCATTTATTGCCCATCCTGCCAGCCAAGGGAAACCAGCCAAACCACAGGGAGGAAGACTACCTGCTGCCTGGTCTGGGCTCCTGCCCTCCAGTTCAAGTGAAGATATAACCTCTTTCTCCTTTGTGGAGAACAGCCGAGGGCAGAGGGGGCTTACATGAACGGTCCAGTAGGCAAGGAGCCAGCAGGGTCTTTGGGGCAGGAAGAGAAGAGTAGCAAGCAAGCACACAGTCAGGTGTGCAGTTGCTGAAGGAAACTTTCCTATGGGTCCTGGTAAGGACTGTGCAGTTCCTTACAGTCCAAGAAGCCACAAGTGGAAGAAACACTGAAGAAACACTACAGTAGAGTTGTTGACCCTCACAGACCCTGTAGATATGTAAAAGCTGCTTTTTGTCCCTGTAAATCTGAGTTGTGTCTGTTTGAAAACCTTGCTCTTTTCCATGATCTAGTCAAATGTAGTCTTAGAGACTTGAAACCTTTGGATGGCCCATTTCAGCTTGCTCAAGAAAAGATAAAGGCAGTTCCATTTCTGAGTTCTGCTGGATTTGTGATCTATGTTCATTTCATATTTGTTGGTGTTGTTAAAAGACCCACTTACTGAATTACTTTGCACACTTATAGAAATAATTCAGTTATTGCTGGAGGCTGATAGTTATCCAAGTTATCTGTGTTATCCTCATGTTACACGAGATGATCTTATTTATAAAAAGACCCTTAGTTCAAGAAATTTGGGCACATAAATGGCTGCTCTAGGTAGAAGAATCCTTGGAAAAACCTGTGGAAAGGTGTGAGATAAGGATGAAGTATTATTTTAATGTTGAAAGGAAAAAAAAAAAAAAAGATTAATTTAAATATCAAATTAAACATTCCTCATCGAATGCTGGTGATGCATCCTGGCAAATCAGTGATACTTACTGAACAATTTTTAGCATAGTTTCTTCAGGAAATGAGGCTTGGATGATCATTCTGTCTGTCAGTCCCACTTAATAACTGCTGGATCCATTTATCAGCTGCAAACCTGACAGAGGAGTGATGCTGTCAGATCTACCCAATCCTCAGCATTCTCAAAAAGAGAATTTCCACTGCTGGGTGGAAAGTGCCTAATTATTAAGCTGAAAAATTTTAACAGGTTAAACATTCAAACTTAAAAGAGTGAATAAATAAAAAATGGGAGAAACAGAAATGCTGTAACCATACAAAAGCAAAGAGGCTTTTTTCTTAGTCAAGGGTATTGTGTGGATTCTCTGGTGTCTAGTAAGGGACTGTGCATTCAGTACACAGTATTTTAACCCAATGTTCAGAAGACAAATACTTTAGAAACTGAAAGTCATGAGTTCTGATACTCAAATTATTCCTCATTCTTCTTAAACTGTGTTATATTTTCATAGGCAAGTTATATCAGAGGCCCTCTGTCACTGACATGCAAAAAGCATGTTGTATGTCTCAGACACGCTTTCATTAATTCCATCGTGCTTTAATAAATTAATGCAAACTAAGAAAGGAAGAACTTTGATTATGGTAGTTTATATTATTTACATTTCTCTGTCAGAAAAGCATCCTTAACATTCTCTAGGTAATAAGAAGGGAATCGATGCTTTGATGCAATGACAGGATCCAGCACCTTCTATTGGCTGCAGTTTTCTAACATGTGTTACTCTCCTGGCTGTTAAATGTTACACACACTAAATTGAGTCATAAAGGAGCATGCACTAGCTAGTGGGTAAAACCAACAACACAGAAAGTCGCTTAGCTGATTAATGTCTTTTGCGCCTGATTTTTGAGGTTTCCATTAATTAAAATGAATTTCATCTCTTGCAGGACTGTATATGTTATATATTCCTTCTCCCCAGAGCAGATATAATAAGCTGTCTTCACATGGGAGTGTGAAGTATCTCTCGTTTCACTTTTTGGAGAGCTCCATGCAGACACATTCCTTCATGGCATTTTCCAAACACTTTTGAAAGGTTCCAGGCCAAGCAGAAAATCCATGAGAGTTTTTCAGTGAATTCATTTTCTGCAACTTGCTCTGAGCTGGAATAACAGTGCACTGAGCAACTTCAGAGGCTGCATTTTCAGGAAAGAAAGGAACCCCCCTTCTCTGTCTTTATTCATTTATATTATTATTTCTCACAATGTTCATATGCACACACACATCAAACATAAATAATACCTCTGATCTGTCAAACAAAGCAACATTGGATGAAGTAATCTGAAGGTGGATGAAGGAGCTTTGTGTCATACTAGTTTCTACCAGTAAAAGGGAACAGATCCTCATGCTTTTATGAGTGGCTCCAATACTCACAGGAGCAATGATGCTGGTTGGGCTGGGGCTCACCAAACTGGTGTTCTGCTCTTATGTGCTACATGGCCACAACATCAGTATCTGCGCTATCCATTGCTATTGATTTGTTTAAACTATGCAAATTATGCCTCCAAACTATATGCAAAAGACTTTACTATGTGTCAATTTCTGTATCGGTAGGTAGTTTCTTAGAAGTGTTTTATTTATGTGCAATTGCATACAAAGAGTGACTGTGTGACAATCTGGGCACAGCGGGAGCTGGAGGATCTGGGTTATCTCCAGGTTCATCTAAAATCTTCAGCTGGAGAGCTGCCACACCAATTAGACAGATAATTTGCTGTGATGGTGGCTAAGAGATCAGTCAACAACCTTGTCCCAAGTCAGGCCATCACTTCAAACCAATCCCTTTTTCATCTGTGCAAAGACAAGCTGAGGCCTTCCAGGACCAGGCAGGGGATTCATGACAAAGTACATGTGCTGTGCTCAGAGGCATGCCCCCAAAACCCTGTGATAATTACAGGGCAAGGCAAGAGCTTTTCCTTCATTTTTTCTATGAAGCTGTTCTCCCTAAGTTAGTATTTAGCATGCAAAGGACAAAGAATTCAGTACCAACTTTTGCAATATATTTGCCTCCCATTCAGGCTACATTTCTGAGCAAAGCATTCTGCTTTGTCAATAAATGGGGAAATATTCTCAGTATTCTTCTCTAACATCTAACAAATTAACCAGGATCATGAATGCCAGACAGGCAGTGGGAAACCTTTGTTTAGATATTGAGATTGCTCTCTCGTACAAGTGCTAGCCAAATATTTCCTTTGCCACTTCTGTGTCTAGACCAAAAGATTCTTATGTTACAAGAGGAAGTATTTGTGGTAAATTGAAGTTGATCTTTCAAGTCCTTTAAAGTCTTGCTAGCAAGGTTGCCAACATCATCTAGTGAAATATCACCTTATGCCTGACATCTGATGCTCAAATAAGAAGTACCCTGATTCCCTGATGGCATTGTGTCCAGGGAAACTAAGCCTAGGTACAGACCAGTGTGTTACTTACAGGAAGCAAAGTGACACAAGACTTCCTAAAATGACACAGTCCATCTCTTTCCATAAACCTAACACATAGTTGCCAGAAATGTTCATACTTGTTAAAGCTTCTTGTTGATCCTGTATTTCTATTGGTGTAATTTGCAACAAGTTAAACAAAGGATAGCATCGCGGTGTTTCTGGTATGCCCCAGTGGTCTCCACAGGAGTACAGGTCAGAGTATACGGATCTGCAAAGATGTGTGTGACTGAATATCTGTGTGCACTTTGATTCTAAAAAGCCCTGAGTGGAATGGAGGATGCCACAGAGTGAAAGCTGTGTGTGAACTGTTGCGTGTTTTACTTCTGACTCTGAAAGCATATATCTATTATTTACTCTTCCTACTAGTGGGAGGTTATGGCTACTTTTTAATAAAATGAAAAAAAAAATAAAATAGAATAAGAACTTTTTTTTGTTTGTTTGTTTGCTTTTATGTTTTTCTTAATTCATCAAAATTGAAGACATCTTCAGGAACAAGAAGGCAATGGTACAGGTCCTCGTGTTCCCAAAAGACAGAGAGGGGCTCCATTAAAGAAGGCCTGAATCTGAAGTGGCTTCTCAAAGCTTTATATGAAAAAAGGATACTCCCTGCTGTTCTCTGAGGACTGTAACAGCAACACAACAAAAATCTCTCTGAGTGCAGGAGCTATTCTAAAGGGAGTAAATAAGCATCTTCTGCGGCATACACGATGTAAACAGCAGCTCCAAAGGAAACATAACCTCCACTTCAGTGCTCTCTTAGCTGTTTATTTCCTTTGCCTACTGATCTGAATGATCTCACTTGAAGTGAGAAGGCAGCTGCATTCCTGTTTTTCTCAGGAGCCTCTGTAGTTAGTGGATGCAGGAACAGAATGGCAAATAGAGACATGTTTGTTCTAACTTTCTGCAAGGTGCTTGCATGGTTTTCCTGACTGCAGTCTCTCACTCTAATTGATAGCTCTTCCTCAGCTTAATGATGATAGCTACCTCTCTCTTGTTTTACAGAAAGAAAATGTAGTCTGGGGGAAGCAAGACCTTGCAGTAGTATCCACATAACAAGTACTTGTGATACAGCAAGGTCCCAGAGCCCTCTGCTATAAACTCTCCATCCTTCCTTACAGTCAAGAATAATACACCAGTCCCCAAAGTCAAAGCTGCTAAAATAGTCCTTAAGGATTCTGCTAGAGGCTGAGCAGAAAACAAAATGCTGCTGGTGCCATGCAGCTGAGACAGACTCAGCCAGATTCATCAAATTGTGAACTGAGAATTTTAAATCTGAAAGGTCTTTAATTAAAGACTTTTTTCTCTGAAGCTCTGATCCCTAAATTAGTATTTAGCATACAAAGGATTATCATCCTGATTTAGCATACAAAGAATTCAGTACCAACTTTTTCAATATCTTTGCCTCCCTTTAAAAATTAAAAGTCTTATTTAAAGACTTTTCAGTTGTTTGTCTTAGGGCAGGTGAAGTCTGGTTTTGCTCCTTAGAATCCTGTTTTCCTCTAGGTATGTAATATTAGTACTACGAGAGACTGAATGGAAAGTAAAGGAAAAGGAATTGGAGACATTTGTCTGATAACCAAAGTATTTATTTTTTTTTCCTGAAAATTGCAGACAGCTAGTGGAATTTAGTTCACTGCCATGTTTTAGCAAAGCCCATTTCAATCACCATACATATTTAATTTCTATTCATGTGGCATAAGGAGGCAATATTTGTATTGATCTTTCATATGGAAAAGAAAGGTTTTTTATTCACCCTCTCTATATTGATACTATTTTTGCCTACTATTTTCGGCTGAAAAATCACTGAGAAATACTGAAATGCACACTCATGGATGACTCCCAGAAAAGCAGGCTGTCCTTCTGTTGCAGTGCTAAGCCCCATGTTTTTAAGGCTCATATTTCAGCAAAAGGATCTCAGTTCTGGAAGAGGAATTGCAAGGTCAGGAGGGCCACTGTGAAGCTGCTGAAAGCCAGAGACCCGTTAACTTTGTGTTCATACATTTAGGCTACTGCCTAGCTGTAAGACGTGTGTTAAAGTCTTTAAATTTAGACACAAGGCAGGTAGAAAATTTGCATGAGAAATAGCAAGCCAGGTGGATAAAACCTTGTCACAGCAAGTACAGAACAAGTTTGTTTAATGCCAACTACCCTCCTTTAAATAGCAGTATTTCCACAGAAAGAAGGACATGCAGGGAGGGATGCGTGGAGCGTTTCCCTTGCAGGGGCAGTGATTTGGAGATGATCCCTTGCTGCAAGGACCCTGTTGCTGGGAGGCAGGAGGAGGTATTTAATGTCTCTTGGCCCTGTCTACTGATCCCACAATGCACATTGTTTCACTTTGTTTTATAGAGAATGCAGGAATCCTTCTCACAGGAGGCACAGTAATATCAGCGTGTTACATTTCTTCCGGTTCAGAGCTGCCTCTCTGCCTGCAGAACTGAGAAATCTGCACTTTCGTCTACTGCATTCAGCCTTCCCCAAAGTCTCTCGCTGCTGCATTCAGCCCAGGCAACTGGGCATGAAAGAAATGGATGTGTGTATTTTGTTTGTTTTCGCTGTCCACAATGAACTTCTAATCTGGGTCTCAGTGTGACCCACCTCACTTGGCTTCCTCTGGCCCACACTGCACAACACTTACTGCTGCAGCTACAGCCCTGGCTGTGGGGGATTTGGACAAGGATACAATCGTGACAGCCCAGAGGTTCAGAGTATTCAGACCACATGTGCTCTAAAGGACCACACATTTGTTGAAGTCACTGAAAATTGCCCCCAAGGCTGTCCTCACTGGACAGCCCTTCTGCTGTCTGGAGTGTGTCATAGATCAGCATCGTTGGCTTATTTCTTTTCAGATTGAGCCTGAGAGGAGCCATGTGATATCTACAGCCTGGTCCTTCTGCAGAAATAGAGGACTAGACTCTTGCTGCTAAGAATGTAAATAATACAGGGATTAACTTTGATTGGGAAAAAAAGATAAATAATAATAATAATAATAATAATAATAATAATAATAATAATAATAATAATAATAAAGTCAAGGAGCTTATGAAGGATTTGAGGATTTAAGTTTTCTTTTCACATGTGATCTAAAATCCCTAATCCCCAGGAAGAGACCTAAGGAATCCTGCCCAGGCATGGTTTCAGGCAAGAATGATACCCTCTTGTTATATTGCAGCAGTCTAACTCCTTTTTCAGAATGTGTAAATGCAGCCACCAGTCTGTCAGTCTTTCTGTCCCAAGCTTTATAACAACTTTCAGTGTTTCTCAAAAATGGCACATATTTCCTCCCTATATCAGGAATGATGGATGATAGAAAGATCTTGTCCATATAATTTTTCCATTGCATGGACATCATCAAATCAAGGAACACATCTTGGCTTGCATGTCACTTACTGAAAGAGCTCATGGGGATGATGACATTTGATGGGAAGGAGACTCTTTGGGCCTCTGAGGCAGAGAATTCTGCAATACATAGTTCTTACTGCATTTTTTTTTCTCACCAAAATTAATGACGTGGCTTCATAGTTGATGTGAAATACATGATAAATATCCCCTTTCTATATAAAATTAAATTTCTTTTATTCACCATAATACAGGAATTAAAATGGGTTTTCATCTTGAATTCAAATCTTCTCTGTGTCTTTTCTGTGAAGTCAGTCATATCTGATGCTGACCAAATCTATGCACATGATCTTGAAAAGAAGTAGGGTATAAAGTCAGGTTGATTTCTGATGTGTCAGGTCTCCTTTGGGTGGCAATAGACTTCAGGGTAGATGAGATCAAAAGTTCTACAGCAGCCAGAAATAAGCCATCTGAAAGTCAAATTTACCAGCTTCTTAGTCACCCCAGTGAGATAATCTTGATTCTGGATCTGTGGCCAGGCTTGAAGGATGCTGTCTTTAGCTTTTTTTTCTAGTCTTCACTAAACAAACTGCTGTGTGACCTCACTTACTTTCCCTGTCCCTCTTTTCAATATTCCATCCCTAAGAACACCAGACCTTTGTGTGAATTAATCTCTGGGATATATACAATGATGTCGTACCTTAAAAAGGATGGACCTGCAGAGATTTGAAAGCCTACTCCTGACAGAAGCATTTTCTGATGGAGTAGTTCTTTCTTTTACACTGTCTGCATAAGTATGTGTAATTAGAGGATCAGATATACATGACAAGCCCATGATTTTTCTTCTCAGCAGATAGTTTTTCACTGCAGATACTGTATACTTCACCATGTCTGCAGCTCTAATAGAGATGTCACTCACCATAACTTTCCTGCAGAAATGTCAAACTACTGGCTGTATCTCTTCTAAGTCAGTAGATACTCAAAGCTGGCAGGGAGTTATAAGGCAGATTCTAGAGGTTTTTTCCTGGTACCCTCTATGCATAGTACAGAATCTAAACCTGGACAATATCAAGCTGGCTTGTATATTAATACCGTGTCTTGATAGTCTATTTGCTTCAGCTATAGCCATGAATACTTAAGGTCTGTACTTTATCTCCAATTTCCTCAACTGATAACGAACAAATTACCATTGTTTTAAAATAAAAAACCACATATTTTTAAAAGCTAAATCTTGAAGGGAAATAATATGGACTTTAAATGAACAATATGTTCTGTTTCCCAGTATTCCTTTCCCTAAAGAATAATTCCTTATATTAAAGACACTCAGTTTAGAGTTATGCATGATCAAGTAATCTCATCACAACTCAGTTGTATCTGATTGCTTTCTATTCTGTCCTCTTCTTCCTACCCCTTTATAGCTTCAGCCTCACCTTCTCTCTCCTGGACCATTGTCCTATCACTGAAGAAAATCCAAGTCCAGTTTGATCATAGCTCTTGGCACTGCTCACAGTCAGGGAAGTTCACATTTGCCAGTCCCAGTCTTTACTGTTGTGGTTGATTTACCAATTTTCCCTAGCTGCTGCAATAATATTTTTGCCTAGTGTTTGCTTAGTATTAGTAGTATTATAGGTTATTATAGCATTACAATATTATAGTTTAGTAGTATTATAGTTTGCTTCGTGTTGTGAAATTGCAATTCAACTAATATCTTGTAAAACCTAATTGCATTGTGATTCTGCTTGTATTCATACTATAATTTTGACTCTTGATATCTAACTCCAGGAACATTTAAAAATCAACAAGCACCAAAAACAAAACAAAACAAAACAAAACTTTATTTTACATTCAGGTTTTGAGTATATAACTAGGAAAATCTACCAAGATTTTTGTTTCAGCTGCCCCACCTTTTAAAGAGTTTTGAAGTCTGACTGTATTTATTTTCAGAGGCAGATATTAGAGCTCCAAGCACCCACATCAATCTGGTAACCTGTGTAGCTTTTCCAAACATTGTGGGAAATTCAAGAGCTGTTTGGAGGTCTTTCATTAGAATCATAGAGTCATTAAGATTGGAAAAGACCTCCAGGGTCACCTGGTCCAACCATCCCCTTAACACCAATGTCACCCATTAAACCATGTCACTAAGCACCAGGTCCAATCTTTCCTTGAACACCCCCAGGGGCAGTGACTCCACCAACTCCCTGGGCAACCCCTTCCAATGCTTAATGACTCCTTGTGAGAAGAAATTTCTCCTAATTTCTGACATGAACCTCCCCTGGCTCAACTTGAGGCTATTCCTTCTTGTCATATAGCTAGTTATCTGCGAGAAGAGGCCAAAACATCAACATTTCTAAATCATTAGATGATTTAGAAACTAGTAGACCATGTTCACATCTATCATGCCTGTTTCACACCCTGTTGTGAAAAGAATTTTTACTGAGAGGTTAGCAGGAAGATATGCCCACCAAACATAAAGTAGCTGCTTCTTGACACAAGCATGAAAAGCCTTCCTAACTGCAGCTGACTTATTTTGTCTCAGATCTGAAGTTCTCCTCCTTCTAGTTACACTTTGACTATAATTTTTGGTATCTACAAGTATGAAGTATACTGAACTTTTTCCTAGTTGAGGGTGGTGGGAGGTCAAGATGTATTTTTCATGCTAGGAAAGCAAGATGCGTGAGCTCCTATCTCCAATCAGATGTGTAAGCCCTCATACATTATTTCTAAGTACACAAAGTTTGTAAAATTTTAACCACACTATAATGAATTTCCTCCTTTCTCACAATAAAGATTTAGGATTGCCCAGGTAGAACTTCAACTTATATCTGAAATCAGGTAGATCCAGATACAGAAAATCTGATATATCTGATATCTGAATCCAGATAGTTGTAGCAAAGTACTGTGGCATTGTGAAAAATGCCTATCAATTAACTTAATGGGCATAGAAGATTTTCACAAAGCAAGAACAACCTCTGGCTTATTAACATCCAGGCTGTTATCTGATTGTTCAAGTAGAACAAGATGTTAACACCAGCATCGTGCAATCTGATATGAAAGTATTTGAAATCCACTCTTTATGTGATTGCTTGCATCTGATTGCAAAACTTCATTTATTTAATATCTTTAACAGAAGCAACAACAGCAAAAAATAATGTTTGTTATCTTATTTCAATGGGTTGAACAAGAAACAGCCATCTCATGCAGATGTTTGTCTGCACACATATATAAATTCACAAAAGCTACTTCATGACTTTCTTGAAACATCTAGTAAGCTGGCTTTGAGGTAAGATGCATGTCTAATAATTTCATCTCTAATTTGCAGACATTTGAAAATGTGAAACATTTTCTTGTCCTTTCTGCATTAAAGATGGAAATAAATTTGATTTTAAGAGTTAGTGTTTATTTGTAACATTAAAAATAAATTTCCAAATGTGCATACAGAATTCTTCATGACCACTAAAAATTTTGACATTTTTTTTTAAAGATAGGTACTTTAGCTTTTACCCTACTTGTAATTACTTTATTATTACTTGTTATTACTTTATTATATTTGTTTGTTATTGATTTTATGCATTTATTGTTTCAAGATCTTTTGGGACCATCTTGCAGTTTTGTTTCAGAAAAACATTGCTTATCCTGAATAAGTTAGTTCTCTCTCTCTTTTTTTTTTTTTTTTTTTTTTTTCTCCACTCTATATGGCTTACTTACTTAATTCAATAAATACATAAAAATAAATAAAAAATAAACAAACAGACAACAACAAAAAAAGATTTACAAAACCTCTGAGAAAAAATCTACTACACTTACGCATACAGATTACGTAGTTCTGAATATAAGATTCTGGGGGGAGGTATTTTTCTTTGTTTTTTCTCATCAAAGAGAACGAGTGTGTCAGACAGTCTAACACATGAATTTGTAACTTGGTGCTCTCGTATGCCAACGGTGTGGTTGTTTAGTGCATGCTTTGAGAGTTGATTTTAAAGGTCTTAAAGAGTCTGTTTTAATAATTCATATTGATTCAGTAGGGGATGAAGATGCTTGACATGTTAAATGATTAGCATTTACATTATGAACATGTTAATTACTGTATTTTTAATGCTACCAGCTTTTACGAACCAAGATAAGAGCATTCTTAAAGGGACACCGGAAGATTTGAAAGATGCTGGAAACCAGTTATACAAAACAGTGATAGATATATTTCCCCAATTTCTTTTCACTCTTCTGTCTCTTCTTTTGGAAGCATGGAAGTTTTAGTTGTTTGGCTCTTGCACAGCACATCAACCCCAATCTAAAATAAAAGACCCAGGAAGCTAAAGAGACTATAAAGTTATTTGGTCATTCAGTTTGCATCTGTGGTGACACAGTGCTGAATGGGGTTGCAGCTTCCCCAGCCTCCCTCAGCCACATAGCAGAGGATGCTCTTACAGCCCCAGCCACATTGGTTTGGTTTTAAGGTGAAGTTAAAAACCTTTATCTGCTGCAGTGCTGAATTCACAATGGTGACCATCAAAATAACAGAGTTAAACAATTCACAAATATGCACTAAAGCAGAAGGGAAATTATTTTTGAGCAATGCAGCTTGATACAACATTGTGTTGCAGACCACAGCACTAACTTTTTCCTATATCACAGCACTAACTTTTTCCTATATCTCAGGGCCATTGCAGCCACACCTGGACATACATGTGTGTGTATGGCACATACAAATATTCCTTGAGGAATATTTGTATGAATATGGCACATACAAATATTCCTTGAGGAATATTTGTGGTGCTAGGGAAGGATGAAAACTTATAGGCAGTCTTGAATGAATGAGGCTGCATGTGGTGGTTTCACACCAATGGCTAACTGAACTCCACCACACCGCTTTCCTACTCCCCTTCCTCAAAGGAAGAGGGGAGAAAATACAATGAAAAAGGGTCAGCTGCTGGGCTCTGTTCACAGAAGCCACCCCTGCAGCTCCCCTGCCACCAAAACCTTGTCACATAAACCCAATACACTGTGATAGACATAAGGCAGTCAGTAAATAGAAGTCTATTAATACTAGTCAGGGATGGAAATAATGTAGGGAGATATGTATGTCAGTACCGGAGATGCAGAAAATGGAAAATATCAGAGTTCAGGAAAACCTCTCAGATCAGGCTGGAGTAGCTAGCCCCCATCTTCACAATATCTAGCTCTTACACTTGTATTTTCAGAGGTGTCCTGAGGCAGGGAGCTCCAGAGGAAGAGTCATTTCCATAAATCAGTGAGAGAAAACCTTTGATAGGGCACCTATATGAGAATAGAGCCAGCAATTCATTACCTGATGCAGAATTCTGGCCATTGGCAAACCACTGGGGCTACTGAATTGTCCCCATGAATAAAGGCCTGCAGGAACTATACTCAGAGGTTGTATAGGAGAGGGAAAGTAATGAAGACAGAATTAAATCTGAGGTTTTTCTGCACTTAGTCTTCTTCATTGTATTTGGGATGCTAAAGAACACTGATACACTTCATGGCAACTCTGTATGTCCATATATTTTTTAAAAAAGCCCTAACATAAAAAGAGTACTCATGGGTTTTGCCCCTTCAAAGTGCTCCTGTATATTGTCTGAACAGGGTCTTTAATTGCAGTTAAGGTACATAATGATGTCATTAAATAAAAATGCAGTAGTCAGGCAGCAAGGGAAGAGGCACAGGGCAGCAGCCTGTGAGTTTTGAAATTTAAGGGTAGATTTCTCAATTGGGCATTACGTTTAAGCTTGGGGCTACACCTCTAACAGCATGGGTACACGTTTGTCTGCAGCTTTCATCCCTGTCTCTTGCAGTTTGAAAGCCTGAGGCTTTCAGACGTGCTTCTGCATTTTCTTTCTTTTGGCCAGTCTTAGTATATCATACCATGTTTTAATCTGTAGGAGGGTGGAAAGGAGGAGGTGCTGAAAAGCCCTAGGAAAGCAGTACGTTTCTAATTTCTTCAATCCAACCAAGTGATGGAAAATTCACCAAAAAGATTGTAGTGTGAGTTTCAAGTTTTCAAAAAAAATACCAGATATCCCAAAATTTCTAAAATCCTGAAGAGAAGTTCAAATCATGAGGTATTTTTTTAAGGAAGTACAGCTTTGAGTCTGCCTTGTTTTCTGCTGGAATAACTGTAAAGACTATCTTCTTTTTTTTTTTTTTTCTCTTTTTTTTTTTTTTCTTGCAACCAGTATAATTAATATCTTAAGCACTTTTGTTTTGAACTCCTTTGGGTTTTGCTTTGGTTTTGTTACTGTTGTTGACATTGTCAAAAATAAAAAATATTTTGTTATCACCTGAATCCAGGTCCATATGAGAAGAACCAAGCATTCTGAAAGGGGCCAACATAGAAAATAAAATTCATGGGATATTTTCACCCTGTTTCTTGGATTTAGAGAACTCCATCAAATAGAAATGCTGAACTTTCTGAAAGTACAATTGCCTGATTCAATAACAAAATGTTAATAACCAAGTTTGCCCCCCCTATTGCCTGTATGTTATAGCCTAGCATATGCATCCTCAGTCTACCCAGATAATCCACCACAGAGCTGCAATTCCAGCTCAGTAAGTGTTTGTGCAGCCCAAGACATCCTTTGGTTAGAAACCTTACATAAGGAGATTGCAGGCTGCTTGGTGCAATTTTACGTGAGCAGATTAACAGCCTTCCTGGTGGGTTTTTATTTCTTCGACCAGGTTTTTAGCCTAACACCTTTATTCTTGTCATTTTACGCATGTTCTAAAGGATGTTTCTCGTACATCTTGAGCAGTCTATGAGTCAGTATTTTTAAACTTGAAATTAGGCTCCTAAAACTATATTCAGGAATATAAATACCGTCACAGTTTTGGAAAGTGTTAAATATCCTGTAAATGTCACCAATCCAGAGTTTTAAAATTTAATTAGCTTATAATATATAGCTACTTTCCAGAAGGCATTTCTCTGAAAACATATTGGAGATGAATGAAAAAGGCAGGAATTGGTAATCAAAAATGAAATTTCCAGTTGCCCAAATCTTCTGCATTGTCACTTCTGTTTTTGTGGTCTATGATTGTGCATTGTTTTCTTTTAATCAAAACTAAAACCCATGTGAAGGCTCTGACAAGCACTAAAAATGAATTTGCAGTCCTTTTCCCATTTTTTTCTTTACAGGAAGTGCTTCTCTTTTATAAATGTTTTTGACATTTTGAATATGGAAAATAATAATAATAATAATATGCCTAAAGTTTTTGAAATGAGCCTTGCAAATTAGCAACATATGTCCTGATGATGAGGTTTAAAGAGGAGCTTTGGCCACAAAGGTGTTTATGTGATTTTCAATAATAAGCAATTACTTTAATTTTTGCTTAGGAGTTTTTGGTTTCTTCTGAAGCCTGTCAGGAAGTTTCTGTGCCCTGGACAACAATTCTTAAATGTGTACTTACTCCAGACATGGTTTTAAATCACCTCTAAGTGAACAGAAGCATAGTATTAAAGCCCATATTAAACATTACTGCTGGAGAAGGTCCTGAGAAGTGATGGATTTAAATGCACACACAAGTCATGTATTTATCCTGCCTCAGACCACACATTGTATGTGAAATTATAATTCCCCTTTTCCCAAACTCTTGGACAAATGGGAAGTAGCACATAAAAAAATTAAGTTTGAATAACCTAATGTGAAACAAATACAAATAATACAACTTGGCCTTCAAATGGGATGAGCAACTAGCCATAATGCATCTGCTCTTTTCACTTAGGTCCAAGCAGCTTTTCCTGGAGCAGTTTCCTGGGCTGGATTTCTCATCACTGCCACTGACTGCCACCTGAACCACCACACCATTTTGTCATTAAAATGAGATGCTCCAACTAGTCTGTAAGTAAGCAATAGAAATAAATGTAATGAGGAGATGAATACTGCATAGCCCCAGTGACCAGCAGGAGCTGCTGTAGGTAATCTGGGTTCTTGCAGAGCCAAGATAATGGATTTGGGGCTAAGGCTGTGTCTGGAGTTGAATGTGTTTTGATGTCTTCATATATTTCCCTAATCATCAAGTAACTTTTATTCCCCCCACCCATCCAAAAAGTGAAACAAACAAACAAACAAAAAGTAACTAAGGAACTGAAAAGAAATATTAAAAATGTCTACAGTAGAAACAGTGCTCAGTGAGTGATTCTCTAACTCATTGAGACATGGGAACAGAATGGGTTCAGGACAACAGTCCATAGCCAGGGAAAAGGCAATGCCAAAGTTGCACCAAGTTACTGGTTTGTGCAGTTACAATCAAGATCATAGGTTTATTCAGGATGTATATTTTGAGCAATGTCTGCAGCAGTTATAAAAAATTCTCCAGGTCATTTGTGGTAACTAAGAAGAGCTGGGCTCCATGTTCAGCACAAGGGCTGTTGTGTGTTACTCTGCAATCTGGTAACATTTTCACACATTCTTCAAACAAATGCCTGCTTTGCTGAAGTCCTTACTGATGCTGCAGACACTGACAGGCAGGGATGCAGGCCACCCTTGCAGAAAATACATCCTTTCATGTCTTAATTCTCACTTTTAAACTCCTGTGTTTTAGGTAGACACCTAACTTTCAACTCAACTCACCAAACATTTCATTTTTTGTTTGTTTGTTTGTTTTGTTTTGTTTTGTTTTGTTTTGACAAACTGATCCCCTGATCCCTTACAGCAGAGCACTTTTTTTTTTTTTTTTTTTTGTGGCAACTGTTGATATAATTCCTGGCCATAATAGTTATTTCTTTTTCATGTTGTCTTTTTCTAAATAAGGATAAACCTCTTCAATCCCATAAGGTACTGTGAAGTTGTATGTTCTCTAAGTCACATTAAAGTATTATCAATTGCTTCAGGGATACCCACGGAACCAGCAAATAAGGTTTAATAGAAAATTATGATCCTTCCCGTTGAGTGCAATGTAGCAGGTCTCCTTCCCATAAGATAAGGCATCTAATAAAGGGATTGTTTCAGCCTCTCTAGAAACTGTAGACTTACCGAGTGATTTGTCATTTGGCTTTTCTCTTAAATGTCACAAAACTTTTCCATAAGAAAAAATCTTAAATGTAAATATTTACAGATATGCCTCTTGCTTGCTTCTAAGTTTGTCGAGATCATTTGTTTGGTTTATGGTTTAGTGGAAACAAGTATTTTTTGACTTTTTTCTTTCTTGATCCAAACAGAATTTCAGAATGCTGTTTTGAAACCATGTTTTTTTCTCAGATGACAGCCATTATAGCTAAGCCTTTGTTGGTAAAAAGTGTCGTGTATGTTTGCTTCTACAAGTGGGCTCTGGTTTCAGAGTGGCATTTGAGAGACCTTGATTTGTGCCGATAAATGTAGATTTTTACCTCTGATGAGCACTGCGAGAACAAAAATCCAGGTATAGACCTGTATATTGGAGCTGTAACAGCACATGCTGTGAGTAACTGCAAAGGTAAGATCTGGTGCTGCTTCTCTGTGTGCACATTTGCATTTCCTGAACACTACAGATTTGACTTGTGCACATACTTGCAAAGCTTTTTTTCTTTTTCTCTTTCTGTCAGAAAGCCTTATGTGTCCTTGTCTTTATCTTCTATATCAATCTCTCCCTATACCAAGACATTAAAGTTAAGATACAGGATCGCTTTGTCTCCAGGAGCACACTCAGACTAGTTTTCCAGACTAATTTTCTGCTTGGGTTACTTTCCTAATTATAATTTGTGTTCTCATCATGTCGTGGAAGAGTACATTTTAAATGAGCTTGCATTACACAGTGTAGAATACCAGCTTTATAGCACTGTCCGTAACCTAGAATACCAATTTTTAATATGTCATAATGCAAATGCCGTAATGATTACAAGTGTGCAGCCTGAGTTCTATTTTCTTCCCCAGTAAACTGAAGGTGCACTTTCCTACTCCATACATACACGTAAGACTGTTGGTGCAGGATGTTGATCTACCTTTGAACAATCAGGGCTGTGTACATTATACACCGTATTCCAAAACACTTAAATATGTGTAAAGGGAAAAAAAATAATTAAAAAATTAAAAAAAAAAATGCCTTATTTAGTTGTTGTATACTTGCTAATAAGTTTTCAATGGTCTGTTTAGGTCTTTATATTAGTAACCACAGGGGGAAAAATAAAGAAAAAAAAAAAAAAAAAATAGTAATGCTCTGAATTAATACTAGAAATATTCTCTGGGAATAGAGAACTCATTTTTATTGAGTGATAGTAATATGATACCTGATTCTAGGGAAAGTAGGATAAGGTAAGCTTTCAACCCTGAGTAAACCACCTACTCCTTTGAAACAGTCTCAAGCAAAATTTTCAGGGGCATCTCATTTAAAACAATTCCTGAGAGACTATTGAGTCTAGAGAGACACTTGAGAAGAGCAGGGCCATTCACAAAAGCATGTGTTTACAAAAAAAAATAAAAATAAAGTGATACGGAGTGCTATACAAATTTGCATTAATATCCTTGTATATATACCTTGCCTAGCATGATTAACTTAATATATCTACAGGTACATCATTGAACCAGGGTTTTGTATTATGCAGACCAATGTTGCCTATGTAGTGATGCTCACATGAATACTGATGTATTTTGTAATCTAAGGGGTCATATCCTGCTGTTAGCCTACACCAGGACAAACAGCAGCTCCCTCTCCACTGTGTTGGGCTTGCTATTGGTGATGTTAGAGAGGGTGCCCAGCTTCCACTTCTCCCTGGCCTCACATTGTTTCTGCTGATCTGAGCATATATTGGTCCTAGTTAGTCCCTGTGTGGCAATATTTGTTCCACATCCTTTGTAGCCATCTAGGCAAAATCTTAACATAGCCCTGGTGGATAATAGTTATAGTTCATTAGTTGCAAGTTTAATTCACTTTGAATGTATAAGATAACATGAGTGGTTTTTGTCCCAGTGCAACCATATTCCTTTGAGGATTTTTCATGACAAATACAAATATTTTAGATCTGGATATGGATGATTTGTTTTGTGTTGTCAAATATCTGGGTATTGCCTCATGAATGTTGAAGGGGTGCTCCCCAATATACAGTGGGCTCAGGAGGAAGAGAGTGGAGACCTTCCCAGCCTGCCCACTGCACGTAGCCCAAAAGAAGGACAACTACTGTCCAAAGGAAAAAAGAGTCATTCTTCCCTTCTCTCTCTGTACCTAGGGGCCTTTGCCCCTTGTACAGCCTGCCAAAATACAGACAATGGATCTCAGAAATGAACTTGTCTGAGAGAGACCATATGTAATGTTCCACTACCAGGCATGGCAGTAGAAGGGTAGACACAGGTCCTCAGGAAAGTGTAGCTCAGCGCTTCAATCATCTCCCCAGCCTTGAGCAGCTGAGCTGTGGAAATCACTTTGACATAAATCTCTCAGCAGCTTTTTTGTCTGAAATAAATGGTGCATAAAGGAAATGCAAAATTGTTTGGTGGACAGGATTATCTATGTGTTTACTGCTCTCAGCACTTTTCTTTTGTCTTTTGACTATGTAGTTCTTATTGGTGTGAATAGCTGTGCATGAAGTTAAAGCTCCTGAACATGAGCAGGGCGTAAGAGAGCTCTCTAAACCTGTGACAGCTCTGCACTTCTGGTTGCAAGAAATGTCAGCTTAGAAGAATTACTAGAAGCAGAAAGTAATTATTTTTCATTTTCAAGGTTCTCTGTTCAGTGTTAATGCAAATGTAAACTTTCTATAATTCTTCATTGTTATCATCCCCCTGGATGTATTACTTTTATTTCCATTTTCTGCTTTACATATACACCCCCATCACACACACACAGTACACAGTCATGGCATCTCATAATGATTTTTGTATTATTACATCCCTTCTGGTCTATCTTGTTATGTATCATTCTGTTGCCATAATCTGCTGATGATATACAATATTTGTATAAAGATTCAAATCAATGTTTATCACATCAGAGCACTATCATTCAAAAGTAAAGTACAAATCAATAATTCATTAAGCAAGAGAGAAATGAATGATTTCAAATTGCTGTTCTTTTCTCCTTTAATATTTGCAAAAGGAATTGTACTGTTTTAATGAAGTTTGTTCACTTTTTAGACTGAGATTGAATTAATGTATCTGATGGTATTCGGGATATATACCATAGGATAAGTTGCACAACAGCAAAAATAAACAGATAGATTTCAGTTTTCTAAAACTTCAGATTCATTAAAACTAATCAATGACATAAAAAAAATAACAATAAAAATTTTGGTGGGGAAAGGTGAGCTATATGGTTTTCCAGGTTGAACAAATAAGTTTTTTAAGACATAAATAAAATGATTAATTTCAAGTTGGAATGATCCATTTTTAAAAGGCTCATACACACACACACACACAAAATAAATAGAATTATTTTTAAATTGAGAATTTTGATCTTTATACAGGGAAATATTCAATCTACTATATATTAGGAAGTGTAATACTTCTTGAAAAAATGTAGATGTTTTGTTTTGGGTTTGGATTTCTGATTGAAACAAGCAGAGGAATAGACATAACTGCACAGCATAAATGACTAAGCAGACTAGCTCAGTCCTTTATTTATTTATTTATTTGTTTGTTTGTTTTCTGGTAATCAACCTTAATTTGCTCCACTGCAATGGAAATAACAGAAAGTATCATAATCTAGTATCATGGGTAAGTTGAAACTCAAGAGCCTGTTTTTCTTTTCTGCATCCCTCCAAACCCATGAGCTAACCAGGTGATCTCCCCCATTGAAAGATGCACTAAATAAATGAGTCAGAGGAATTCAAATGTACCTTTAGCCCTGCTCATTTCCTAATTCACCAGCAATAAAGTGGTCATTGCTGATGACACAGGGAATTCCTTGTGGTTTTAAAATACAATGACAGAGTATCCACCAGGAAACACAGAGCATTAGCTGTTGCTTTCACTGGGGATGAGTGTCCTCTATTGATTGGATTTCATTGCCTGAGCTCAGTAAGGCTTTTATTTATGATGACATAGTTTATGATTGCTTATTTATCTGTTATGCAAAAAAAAAAAAAAAACACAGCTTAGAATCAAATTGTCATATTGACCAAAAGGATATCTGGAGTTTTGAACAAGCTACTTTACCCCCACTCATACACCAAAATTGTATGGGGAAGGAAAACTACAAACACTGGCCTTGAAATCACCAGATCTCCTTTCTCCCATATCCCCATCCCAAGATTATCACTTCCTCCTAGCTCAGTACTTTTGATCCATTACGTTGGTCCTGTGAGAAATTTTATTTTCCAATGTGAAGTTACAACAGAGTCTGAAATCAGCACAACCCCCAAGTCACTTGCTTGAAAACCATCTCAGACTCATTCATGTTTAGTCTACACTGGCCTCAAGAAGTGATTAGGAAAGTGCAGGGGAGAAAAATCCAGCAAATGCTCTTAAAGGCAGAGATGTGCAGGTCAAGAGGTCCCTGAGCCACATCACTGAGATCATACCCAGGAAGGATGACTTTACACTTCCCCTGTTATTATAGTCTTCCCTGGGGCTTTGCTGCTGGCCACTATCAGACAGGGGATGCTGAGCTGGACCGAACTGTGGCTTGACCTAGTACAGCTGCTTTTGTGTTCCTGATAAAAACAAAGGACTTACCTGAGGATTCACATAAACAGAGTAGAAGTGGCAACATTTGCTGAATGATTATGCTTTTGAGATGATCACAGGTAATCCATATTAACGGAACAAGAGAAGACAGTATCACTGTTTGTACTGGTAGCTCTTTACGGGACTTTAGATAGAATTACAGTGACTGCTCTATAAATTAAGAATCTGGTAATAACTAAAACTGGAAAAAAACTTTTAATTTTCTGATTCATATCTTTAATCAATTTCAACATATCACAATTGCATTTTAGTTGTAGCTTTCAAATTGTTTGCTCAATAGAGATTGCTCCATTGCTTTTGATTGACACAATGTCATTGCATTTTTATTGACTTTTACAGTAGTTTTAACAACATTCAAGGTGCATAAGTTAAACAGAAAAGTAACATAGCAACATTTCAAAATGGAAGAAGGCCATAAAGATGCAGAATAGGTATAATTTACAATAACAGGAAATTACAAATTAAGGATAACTTCCTTGCCCTCATGACTAGTTAGTCCCCTTGTACATGTTTGTGACATATGTCAGTAAAACATGAAATGTTTGCCTCCTGTAAAAAGTTAATGGATGACGGAGTTGGCAAATACTTTAGGGTTGTTATTAAGATTATTTTACATACAATTCAGCTGAAATTCAGCTGAAGCCAAGTACCTATACAGGATTTCTTAGTTGTAAAAATGTTAATTATTTGAAGAACTGGGTTTGGTCTAAATCAAGCAAAGCCAATAAAAAAAAAATAAAAATGTGGAGATATAAGTAAGTACATGTAAGGAACATAAGCATAAATATAATCTTGAAAACAGACAAATGCTCCTTGCAAGCTCTCTGAATACAAGTTGTTTCAGACAAGCCATTAGGGTTCAATAGAGTGTGTGCATTGCCTCTCTTTATGAAAGAGAAGTTATGTGGAAAACTTCAAAGCATGTACTCACTGCGCTTTTTTTTTCTTTTAAGTGTATATGTAGTTATATGCACCCTCTGACTACTTGTAACTGCCTTTCCATTCAATGGATTCCATTAAGACTGTGTCCTTTTAGGAGTCTCTCTTCCTTCTTTTGGAGAGCACTTACCTACCTTTTTACATCAATAGTCTTCTAACTGATGAGACCCTGCAGAAGAATTTTTAAAATAATTATTACCAACGATTTTGCAGTGCTCACAATGTCATCTTCTGATATCTATGATTCCTCATATATCAAACAGAAAACATACATTACAAGACTTTACATTATCAGCTGGCTAATACTTTAAGAGTTACGATGTTAATAAAATTTTGCACAATTCTTTCTTTTCTGAAGCAAAGACTGACTTTTTTATCAAATAAGAAGCTTCTGTAGGACTATGCCATTTCACATAGAAGTTCAAAAGAGATTTTTCAACCAGAAACCTGAAGTAGTTTTATTTTGAAAGTACCACTACAGTATTGATAGCAATGTCAAACACATTGATCAGATCTACCTATCAGGTCTCTATTGGGAAAAAAAGAACAAAGTCAAACTACAGAACAGTTCTTCATTATCACCTAAATAAATGTAGTTGGCTTTTTGATCTAGCACCTCTGTTTTCAATTTATTGTGAGAAAGAGGGAAGTTTCTAAGCTTAAGTCATAGCATCCTAAATTAATCTTGCAAAGTTGGTGAAAGGAGTTCATGTAGAATAACCACAAAGAGGACTCAGGGTGACCAGCTCATGAGTAGGTAGTCTGACTGTCACCCTGAGACCAGGGTGGACCATGGTAGACCTTTTTATAACACACATCTTTTATGAGTTCCCCAGGGAATTTCTCCTGGGAACAACACCTGTAGACAAAGTGTGTGTTAGTCTCAGCAAGCTAGGGTAAAGAGTTCTGTCCAAAGTGCTCAGAGGACCTAAGCCTTACATTTTCCAAACTAAGTTCAATGAGTGAGAAGAAAAAGCTGATGATATGCAGATATGAAAACCCCCATGGGAAAGAGCATCCCTGTGGCCAAAGGGAGCACATCTGCATATCTGCTAAAAGAGCCATGTGCTAAGTCCAGTAGCAAATAACATTTCTTGGAGGGGTGTTTTATCTATACAAAAACCTTTGCCATGGACCCAGTGTTTCCATTAGCTGGACCAGTCCAAAAGCAGAATAATAATAGAAGGAAGATTATAGTTGTTTTATAAATTCTGTAGAGCTTTCCCATAAAATGATTGCAAAGACTTCTATTCATAATCCAGCATTTTGCCAATTAAGCATTATTATGTTGTCTTTACACGTGGGACTCACTGCAGTTGTTGTGACCACAGAACTTTCTCTCAGGCATCAACCCACATCTTATTATGATCAAAAATCCTCATCATTAATCCCATTACATTGTTCTTGGTCATGGGATAAATTCGTCAATGGATGATCTCACCCTGTTTAATCTCGTTAGTTTAGCATATTTCTTTTCTAGATTTTCTTACCATAATCTTATCATCACAACCCTTGGGAAGTTTGGCCCCAACTGTGTTGCAATGAGTGTTTGTTTAATATTTCACTATTTGATAAGAAAGTTTGCATTTAACCCTCAGTTTCCTCTGTTGAGATAAGCAAAAACTGCAGAAACAAAACTGCAGATCACTGCACATTATGGATCTCATTAGCTTCCCCTTGGTAGGACCTTGATTTTTGCAGATCTGCTTCTGTGTATCTCCGTTTCTCATAGGCATCTGGAAAGAGGCATAATTTGCAGTCTGCTGCACACTGACTATATTCCTGATGACATCACTATATTTCTATAGAACCTGCTCAGTTATACTGATCTGTGCATTTCTTGAGAGCAGTCAAAAATACAAGCCCGAAAATATTATCTTAACTGCTAGCTAATATTGGATAAGCCTAAATTCCATCTTTTTGGAGGGCAGGCAGGGGGGGTGGGGGTGGGGGGAGGAGGAGAGTACGGAAAAGGTGTCTCACATCTGAGTTCTTTATTTCTGTAGTGTTTAAAAGGTAAAGGAGGAAAAGCAATTTATATTTTAAAAGTCAGACTAGCCCTAGTCATTGGAACACTTGGCTCTTGGAGAAGCCAAGGTTCAAGTTCACTTTTACCTAAAGGGGTTCAAAAGAAAACCTCACAGTTCCTGCAGGGATCCCTACACTCACCAGATCATGCTGTAATAGACACCTCCCTTTTCTTTTCTTTTCTTTTCTTTTATTTTCTTTTCTTTTCTTTTCTTTTCTTTTCTTTTCTTTTCTTTTCTTTTCTTTTCTTTTCTTTTCTTTTCTTTTCTTTTCTTTTCTTTTCTTTTCTTTTCTTTTCTTTTCTTTCCTTTCCTTTCCTTTCCTTTCCTTTCCTTTCCTTTCCTTTCCTTTCCTTTCCTTTCCTTTCCTTTCCTTTCCTTTCCTTTCCTTTCCTTTCCTTTCCTTTCCTTTCCTTTCCTTTCCTTTCCTTTCCTTTCCTTTCCTTTCCTTTCCTTTCCTTTCCTTTCCTTTCCTTTCCTTTCCTTTCCTTTCCTTTCCTTTCCTTTCCTTTCCTTTCCTTTCCTTTTCTTTCTTTTCTTTCCTTTTCTTTTCTTTCCTTTTCTTTTCTTTTCTTTTCTTTTCTTTTCTTTTCTTTTCTTTTCTTTTCTTTTCTTTTCTTTTCTTTTCTTTTCTTTTCTTTTCTTTTCTTTTCTTTTCTTTTCTTTTCTTTTCTTTTCTTTTCTTTTCTTTTCTTTTCTTTTCTTTTCTTTTCTTTTCTTTCTCTTCTCTTCTCTTCTCTTCTCTTCTCTTCTCTTCTCTTCTCTTCTCTTCTCTTCTCTTCTCTTCTCTTCTCTTCTCTTCTCTTCTCTTCTCTTCTCTTCTCTTCTCTTCTCTTCTCTTCTCTTCTCTTCTCTTCTCTCTTCTCTTCTCTTCTCTTCTCTTCTCTTCTCTTCTCTTCTCTTCTCTTCTCTTCTCTTCTCTTCTCTTCTCTTCTCTTCTCTTCTCTTCTCTTCTCTTCTCTTCTCTTCTCTTCTCTTCTCTTCTCTTCATGCTTGCTTTAGGGAGGAGATAGATCTGTGCTCTCAGCTGTTTTTCAAAGACTGTTTATGCATTTTATCTAATGACTCTTTCATGTAAATTTTGCTCTCCCTCTGGGTTAGATTAGTGCTCTTGGAATAACAAAATGAGGTGAGGCATAAATGAATATGTGGATTTACTTCTCTTCTCTTCTGAGGTCTCATAAGGTTATTCAAGAGTATATGAATGACCAGTCTATTTTGTTATCTGTTTGTCTATTTCGATATCCCTTGTATTCCACAAATGTCACTTTTCTGAATATTTAAGTGTTATTCATGATTCAGTATTGGCCATTATGCTTATCAAGTCACTAGTTACATTATCATTCACCAGTCTAGGAACAGAACAATGCTATATGGCTGAAGTAACGCATTATGCGTAATGTACAGTTCAGGGTAAGAAGGTGCTATTCATGAATACCTCCTAGTCCAGAAACTGTTTGTCAAAGCTGCTTAGTGAATGTTTATGAATAAATCAATTTTCAGAAATCAATACTAGCTTGTGAACAATTTCTGAGAATAAAAACAAAGTATTGATAACAACAATCCAGATTGCTCTGAGAAGATTCTCCTTGGAATTACAAATCTGTTTGAGCAAACATGCAAATCATTCATGATCTCAGTCACCCCCAACAATTCAAATAAGCTGATCACAGACAACATGTGCAGCTGTATGAGATGAACTTAATGTGTTTTATCGTTTGGTATAGTTGAACAGATCATTTGCCACACATTTCCAGGCCTCGTATGGCTTCATATGGTCTAGGGAACACCACTATAGAATCATTGCAGTAATAAATCTGGTTTCCTAGTCTTTGTGGTTTAGCCAGATTTTGCCTTCACTACTGTTAAGTGAATGAATTCAGCTATCAACTATTAACATACGCTTTAGTAATATGTCCTTCCATACCTCATGTTTCTGTTTTTATTTCCTCAGACATGCATCTTTTTGTTGTTGTTGTTGTTGTTTGTTTTCCCTTTTCTTCTTTGCTTATACTGTGACAGTGTTGAGTCACAGTCAAAACATTGATTCCTTCAGCTGTAGTCCACAGCTTCTTATGAGGGAATGCCACTAATATTTTTCTCAGTCCTATCTTCCTTTTTTTTTTTTTTTCATATACCACCTCTCAGTAAGAACCTATTGTTACTTCACAACACCCATAAACATTTAGATAAAGCTTTTCTTCTCTTCTTTTCTTTCTGTGAAATTAAACACTTTCCAGAAAATCAATACAGTGACCATACACCATTTAAAATCTTAATCAAATTTAACTTGACGAACTGATGTGGTCCATATGCTTTTGGTGTCCAACCAGTAATTCTCCAGTGTTGCACAATAAGTTTACAACAGGCAGATGCTTGTCAAAACATGGGGAAGTGTCAGCAATCCAGACATCTGTCAAAACCTTATCCAGCTTCAGTTGCATCCAAGAACCTTGTCCAAGAATTAAGAACAAACCACACACATTAAGTCTCATTTGCATGCATGCATACAGGTCAGCTATCAAGGTATATGAAATAGAGATTTATTTTTTTATTATTATTTTTTTGTGGGGTGGAGATGGGAGAGGAGGTTGTAATTTTTGTGTAAATGGTTGAGTTTCTCTCTGGCAAGAAAAAAAAATCCTTTCACTAGGTGAACTAATTTCTAACTATTATGTTGTGGGCAAGGAGATATTTCTAGTTTGCTGTGCTCAAGAATCTGAATTTCTGAAGTCCTCAGAAATACTGTTGAAGGAAGGAGTTTTAAATTTGAATTCCAAGGAGAGATTAGTACTTTAAAGGGACATAATTCCAAACCAAGATCCTCTTCAGTGAGGGAAGTTATACATTCTTCCCTTAGGAATGGAGATGAGAGGTGGAGGGAAAAAAAAAAAAAAAAAAAAAAATTTGCACAATTGTCATTTGTGGGCATCCATTTCTGAAACAAATGTCAAAAGCATTTGATAGCAAATATCCCTTTTTTTCCTTTAATGTTTGTCTTCTATTAAGGGTTATTAAGGGGTATCTGGTGAATAAGAGTTCTGTTCTTACAGGTGAGGTCTATAATTACAACAAAGGGTCATTCTCCCATCACCAGCACCTTGACAAAAGTTTCAAGGGTATCCAGAAAACAGTAGCATTGTACGTCCATGTTTCGAGGAGTAACCAAAACAGTGCGTCATTGTGAAAGAAACATCTCCAGTGGTGCTTTGTCATACTGCAGGACAGTAAAGAAAACACACAGCCTTTGAAGGTCTCCTATGAATTTGTAACAGGAACCAGTGTACCATCTCAACCTCTGTATCTCTTTTGGAAAAGTAACAAAAAGAGAAAAATGCTGTAACCAGTTGTATCAGCCATTCACCAGTCAACACAAATGGACAACACTGACACATTTTTTATTTCTACGTGTGCCCACAAATGAAGCCATGTGGAATAAATTAAAGCTTATGTAAATTCTGTTACTCTGGAAAACAAACAAATAAATAAATAAATAAATGTTGGGTGGCCGTTTGTTAATTAGCTATAATAATTACACTTCCACTAAGCAAAAACAGATCAGTCAGGATTTAGGCTGAAGTAGAGTGGTGTTCAATAAATGCTCTCTCTGACCCCTGCGGCAGTCTGATGCATTCCTGGAAGCTGTTTATCCTGTAAAAGGCAGGAGTGTAACTTGTTCTCAGGAATAAGCCCAGCAAAGATTAAAGGAATAATTAAAGACCAAAACTTCATGCTATATACTATAAAAACCTCTTAACGACATTGGCTATAATGAAGGTTTATATTATAAATAGATTGAAATACTAGGTTGGCTTTCCAAGCACTCTATTTTCAGATATATTGCTGAACTGAGGGTTTTCGTTGGATAATTAGTTGTGGTAGAACAAATTTCTGCACCTTACGTTGATTTAGTCCTCAGAGTCTCTGTCTGAGTTTCTGAAAACAGAAAGTATGTATATAATTGCTCAGCAATCTGGCTGGAGAGTTGTAAGAAACTGCAAGTTAATACCCGTTAAGTGCATTTGAAAAACCTTCTGTGTAGGTAAGCTAAACACAGCAAGATCAGTACACAAGAGAAAATGGCATATTCACACATTTGTTCACTCATGCAGGACAGACCACCATGCAAATTGTGTGACCCTGGGAGGAGGAAAAATGCATTTTCCCTTTTGTTCTGCTGCTAGCTGATGATTTGGGGCAAGAAATCTATCTGCTTTGTGCCAGGATTCCTCTGTGTATGCAGTGCTCCCCTCCTGTCCCTGTGGAATATTGGGGTGGGGAAACATGAAGCAATATCTGACACCCCAACCTATACACCAGGCTCCCAGTATCCAGTTCCATGGAGGTATGCACTGTCATTGACCCCTGATAACCAGAAGTTTTCCCTTTTATAACTTTCAAGAAAATAAATCATTTGCAAATTCTATGACTTTAAAAATAGTATACACAGACATGAGTATGTACTGAAACCCATCAGCTGTACCGTCTTGCTTGCATGGGCACAGGCACAGAGCTACAACATCATCCACATCTGTACTAAACCATGCACAGACCTGGGTTTCAGAGGAAAAGCTTGCAGTGTATGAAATTCACCATGGGTGTGAAGCTTGGCATGGTCATTGCCTTTGTTTGCAATCTCTCAAAGTCAGGAAGGGAGTGGGTAAGGGAATCTGTGTTTTATTACAAAGGCACAACTGGGGGCAGTACTGTAATATACAATAAATAATAATAATAGTGCCAAAGTAGATGTCTTCTATCTAACAGTCTGTTTGGTGTGTAAAATATTTAATTTAAGCATTTGTCTTCTTTCCTGTGTCTTTGAAAAGCTATTTTTAACACAAAATCTGACAGCATTCATCCATCTTCTCTGATTTAATTTTACCATTTCAGGGCTCACAATGCAAAATTTCAAGGCTTATTTTTCAGGAGGTCAGACTAGAGAATAATAGTGATCCCTTTTGGCCCTAAAACATAGAAAGGAGAATATTCTATATATTCACATTGATTTCTATGTTTAACACAAAAGAGAAGCAAAGCTCTATTTCTAACACATATAACAGCACATGAAAAGAAATTACTGATCTGTTAATTTGGGGGTACAAAGTCTATTTTCTAAATAGTCGTCCATAAGGAGCCAAACAGTGCTATTGGACTATGTACAGTAAAACCAGTGTTAGTGGGAATGTTACTACTGAAAAGAAATAGAAACTTTGGAAGCTCTTTGGAAATGAGTAATAATAGCTCTTTGGAAATGAGTGTTGTCCACCTTATACTCATGAATATCAGTAAATTATTAAAAAGGACATTGCTATAATCCTAAAGATGCAAAGTACAATCCCAGCACAGAAACTATGATAGCTGCTGCTCTGGGCCCATCAGATTCTGGTGACATGATGCTGAGGAGGATTTCTATCTTTCCATCTCACTCCTTATTTTCATGTAATTTCATTCTAGAAGGGTGTAAAATAGCTGGAAAGTCATCCTCATGCATGAAGAATGTGTCTGAAATGGCCAAGGTGAGAGGAACAAGCAGGGCCAATTTGAAAGTTCACACAGGAGTTCATGTATTCATTTTCATATCAGCTACATGGAGCATTGTGGTAGGCATGTGAATGCGGGAGGGCGAGATAGCCCCTAGCAAGCACCTCAGCATGCCTCTTGTTCTCTTGGATTCTGTGTAGAAAACTTGCCTGTACAACTATTTCTTTTGGCTTGAGGCTCTGCAGTTCTGAAACTTCTTAAAAAAAAAAAAAAAAAAAAAAAAAAAAAAAAAGAGAGAGAGAGACAGAGAGAGAAAAGAAAGAAAGTATCCCTAAAGGCCTAGTTCCATGATTTGAAAGCCAATTTTTAACAGCACACATAGCTTTCAAGATTAGATGCCCTGAAGCAAAGTGAAGTTCAGAAAGTTTGGTTTTTTGCTCCACGGGAAATATTTGGAAGTTCCATGAAAATGTGTGCGGCGAGTCCTGGCGAGGGGCGGGTGGGGCAAACCCCAAAATGCTGAAGCGCAAAGGAAGGAATGCTTTAAATAATACAGTGTCCGACAGCTGTCTTGGAGGAGAAACATGCTTCAGGTCTGAAAGGTTCAAGTGTTTGTCCCATCATTTTAATCACTGAGAGGCTTCAACCGACAGACCCCTTGCAGTGATATTGTGCCTCATTCAGATCTGTTTTACAGCTGCTTGGACTGATGTAAGCCATTTCATTTAATGAAGCTCCTCCTGATTTACATCATGATAAGTACAGTTGGAAGAAGCCAGGGAGTGTAATTCTGGCAAAAGCAGTTCCACATGAAATTTCATTAACCTACATTCATGCAAAGATGCTGTTTCTTCCTTTTCTCCCTTTAATTTCTATTATGTTCAGTTCTGAATTATGAAGCTGGAAGTTGGTCCATTCCTGTCTTCACACTTAAGATAAATAGCATAACAGATGTGTCACTGTGAAGCCCTACATGGATAGCTATTTTTCTCCCACTGAATTGCAGCTTGGAAACAATGTTAGATGACAGTTGTGGACATTGAAAATTGCTTGAAATGTGAGGGGAATATTAAATCCTGAACCTGGTCCAGTCTTTAATAATGTGCCAGCCTTTGTCATCAGTTACTTAACAATAGATATGCATTCTACTAGAAAAAAAAAAAAAAAAAAAAAAAAGAAAAAGAAAACAACAACAACAACAAAAAAAAAACCTCCATGGTATTATCTCAGTATACATGTATTGCAAATTATATATGGCACTTCAGAACAATTACACATGGGTGCAACATGGTCCCTTATAATTCTTTGGCTTTTGTCTGCTGGAACGTTCTTTGTGTAACACAATTCGGCAAAACACAATTCGGCATCCAGCAGGGAACAGGAGTTGCAAGGCATCCTCCACTTTACAGGTGATTGTTGTCATTACTCATGTGGTGCTATTGTGTTGTGTGGTGATTTTTTGTTTTGTTTTGTTTTGCTTGTTTTGCTTTTTTTTTTTTTCCCCACATGTATTTGTATTATGGCAAAGCTGAACATCATGGTTCCTTTGTGCTGGATACTGCAAAATTCTTCCACAGCTATTGTAGCTCTCAATGGGGTTTCTCCGTGCATGTAAATATATGGCCAACAGGTCATTAGAGATAGGAAGAACACAAAGAAACTGTGAGGGTACCAGTATCACTGAATTAAAGCGCGTTTGTGGTAAGCATCACAGATGGAAATAAGACTTCTCCCCGTGTATATGTAAGGCACAACAGAAGGAGGTGATATAAAGATTCAAGAGGGTGGGAATGCTTAAAGGCAGCTAGAGAAGAAGAAATGCAGCTACTAAAAACAATTTCAATATAATTTCAGTAATAACTACTTCCATAGGAGAAATTCACCATTTAAGCACATGCAGATGACAGCAGAAAGTCTCTATTAACAAGTGCATGTCTCTTAATTCCTCAGGTTCTTGGAAAACTGGATTAAATTCGTTTTCTGTGACACAACACCTTACAGAGGAAAATTTCTCTTAGTAATAAAAAATAATATATAAAATAAAATAAAATAAAATAAAATAAATAAAATAAAATAAAATAAAATAAAATAAAATAAAATAAAATAAAATAAAATAAAATAAAATAAAATAAAATAAAATAAAATAAAATAAAATAAAATAAAGAAAGGCAAACATTTTATTTTGTAGAAACCATAGTGGTATTTTTGAAACCATTCCACACCAGGAGGCTTATTGCTGACTTCAGTGGGAGCAGAGGTAGGCATTTGCTGAAAGAAAAACAAAATTGTCTAAATGTTTTATAGCCAGTACATTGCCTTACACACATTGCAGGCTTCTTAAAATATTGAAACAATGACATTCTAATGTTGAACTTATATTTTATAATTTATGCTGCTTGATTACTTTTGGCATCTCATTCAGTGAGGACAATGAGAAGGAGGCCAGTCAATTCTATGTTTGTTTTTATTGATTGCTATTATTTATTCATTAGCTCGTTTATTTGTGCCATGCTGGCAATATGTATGATGCTATACAGCCACATAAGAAAGCATTGACAATCAATATGCAAATGTAGAAAGGAAGATGAAATTCAACACAGGTGACCTGACTAACCACAGTCTCACTAACTGTAGTATTTTTAAGAATGCTGGGTTCCGGCAATTTTTATTGCCCTTTTTCTGACCGATGTCAGCAAGACTCAGCTGGAGTTTCTGCACTGATTTCAACATGACTCAGTGACAATCTACAGGAGGCTGGGGAGAAGTACAGCTTAATAGGGGTATTATGAAAAAAAGGTTTGATGGACTGGAAAGGGGATACAGAACCCTCTCTGTCCCTTGAGGACTGGTAAAACAAGCAAGCAGCACAATGGATGTAAAATTTTATAGAATTATACTAAATATTTAATATTAGACTTTGGGAAAACCTCAAAGTCATGTCTGTGAGTAACCAAGAATACCTTCTAATTCTTTACATCAGCCACAGCACAAAATGTGATTAATAGTATGCTATAGCACAGATTTTGATCACTCCAAAAATATGACTGTTTTTAAGGGAATATTTTTGTTGTTGTTGTTTTTTACTTTGTTTTAAATTGATCAATATTAACATATATTTAACACCTGAAAAAGAGCACTAAAATCACCAGAGAATTGGGTTCCCAGGCCTAGCCTTGTGCAGCCTTTCCAGATTCCATAGTCCATTGTTTAAGACATCATTTTCTAAAGGTGTTGGAGATTTAAATTCAAGTTCATACTTTCAAGCAGAGAGAAAATTTAAACCCCAATTTCCTTCTTCCCAGGTGATTACCCTGCTCATTTGGGCTAACATGGAAAAATACAAATTTATTTGCCACTTCTTTTTAAGACGTTGTGGATGGCATCTAAATTAATTTGTCTGTCTAGCTCCCCAAACTTAAAATATTGTATGTAGTAATGTGTATTTTGAGCATTTCCAATTGTCCTTCACCCCTGTTTCCCTATTGACTCACTAAGTATAACACAAATATGTGAAAATTTTAGGCTGAAATGGTACCTTCAGGAAATAAATGCTTTCCCGAAGAGAAACTATTCACCACGCTGCACTCTAGGCTCAGCCCTGCAATGATTTATGTCTGCACTTAATTTTGCACTAGGGGTAGATATACTGAAGTCATTGGGACAACTCAAGAGTTCAGAAAGTTAAGCACATACATAAGATTTTGTGGGCCTGAGACTATGAAGAAGGACTCTGCCATTAACAGGAATTACAAAGTGAGGAGAGGTATGTGAAGGAGCATAACAAATACATACAGTCCATACAGCATCCCTTAGCCCAGCTATTATATCTTGGGTACTTCTTGCATAGTTTATGAGAGCCATAACAGAAGCAGTCCTTAAAGATTCAAAGTCCTTGAGATCCTTTCTGACTGGTTGGATTAATATCACAGCTGTTCTTTCCCTCCAAATTACCTATATGAGTGCATACTTTGTGTGTGTATTCTGACATGTCAGAGACCATGTTTCTGGAGAGGTTCAAAGATTTCTGAGAACCATTGCTTGGGCATAGTACCACAGTGAACAGAGGTGACTTAAATCCATTAACTTCAAAACTTTTCCAGGATTCTTATAAGTCTTTTAAAAGGCATCCATGTGAAAATATATGCACTTACATTGGTGTTAGGAATTCATAAATTAAATGACAATGAAATAATATATGTTATTCCTTACCACTGCTGATTACTCTTATGATACTTTTTACTTAAGAATAGAGGACATAAGTCTGGAAGCTAGCTTCTAGACCATGAAAGCAATGCCTGCTGTTGCCTTCAGTCATGACCAGCCAAACCTTCCCTCTATATGGAAGCCTGAAAGAGACTTAATATTGTCTGATATTTGCTTTTTCCATCCTTGAACTTCAGATATATGGCTGTTTCACACACACAAATAAAAATAAATGATTAAATAAATAAGAAGTAATAAAAATAAAAAAGATTTTTCTCCATTGTGACTTTGGCCCTTAGATAAAGGGATTAATCAACGGTCAGGAAAAGGATCACCCTGCAGTTAGGAGATGGTGGCTTCAGGTCAGCTGCTTCCATTCCAACATTTCCTCTGTCATTGCACAAATCACAAGTCCAAGCTCCTTAACCCTACTTTGTGTCTGCCACTAACTGAGTTCTAAGGGATTTAACTATCAAAATGGTCTTGAGGACCTGGACTTAAGTTTGTTTGAGGTTTTGATTCCAATAGATAAACACAGGGAGAATAATTCTTCAATACTGTTTAGAGAAGAGTGTGCCTTTCAATACCTTAAGAAATTTAGGGTAGGAAATATTAATAGTGATGTTAAAAATCTTTTATATATCTGTAAAAATTAAACTTGAATTTGGACAGTTGAAAGTTAGTGGGACAGATTGGTCACATTTAATCACCCAAATGTCTCCTTTAAAAACAGCTGAATAGATATGATTTGGCCACTTACCTATTAAAAAACCTGCTTAAGAGTATGTTTAATTTACTACCTAGTGTTTGTTTCCTAATGCTTTATACCAAGTGAAGAACAAAGATAGAAATACATAATATGAAATCAATTCTGTTCAAAGCCAGTAAGCACAAATAGCATTAGGATATTTGAATTATTTCCCTCTGCCCCCCACCATCTTATATTTATTAAATAGAAATCAAACTGAGGTTTTATAGAATCTTTTGGGAATAAAAATGATCTGATGATTTTTCTTAATAAACCGTAACACCTAGAAATTTGATTTCTGGCTGAATCTTGTATTTGGCAGGGATGTTGTTTGTCATGGAGCACTGCTTCCAGACTGGTTCATTATAAGCTTTGATTTCACAGGTAAGAAATTAAATCAATATGTTTCCCACAAATCCAACTTTCTGTGCATTGGGGATGAACCAGCTGATGGGGATGTCAGGGAAAGAGGATGAAGAAAAGAAACCATTGCAAACAGATGTGCATTTGTAGAAAACAGCTTTGATTTCTAAAATGATGGTTGTGTGGTTTATCTCAAACCGCTTATATAGTGCTTTGTATAAGCACAGTATCATTAGAGTTACTATCCTCCATACCCCAAGAAATAGAAAGCATGGTACAGAGGTGATGCAAGACCTGTTTTTCTAAAATATATCTATGCTAAATTCAGATAAACTGCTGTATCTACAGGAATGTTACCCCAGAAATGAATATTTAATCCAAAGGAAAAGTTTGCTGACTGGGTACCGACGGTGAAGTGTCCTCAAATGTAGTCAGTCCTGAATACAGAGAACAGGTAATATTATGTCTGTAAGGCTGTTTAAAATTCTTTGTTTCCTTCTTGCACTTCTAAACCAAGTAATTTTTCTAGACTTGCTGATCTGAATTGTTGTATGCATGCTAGTTAGCTGCCAAGCTCTGCCTAACCTATGGCTTCATTTCAGGAGTAGAGTGAGTTCTCTCTCTGACACTTCTCTCTTTTGTATGTGTGCCTATAAATATATAGAAGTATTTAAAATAAAGTTTATCTGCATTTGTTGCCAATATAAGAAAAGGAAAATAAAACTGAAAGGTCTGAAAAGTACATAAAGAAGCCTCAGGCATCTTTGAAAGTCAATCTCATCTCTCCAAGAGAATCAGTAGGTGTGGTGAAATGACATAGTCTTTATGGGAAAGAAGATATCAGTATGGGACTTAGAGGAATCACTAGTGGTACATGTTCCTGAAAAAGTCTCTGAAACTTTTGAGCATGCTTCTGACAGCGAAATCCCATATGTCCTTAAGTCTATGATGAAACTTTTGGCTAAAGCTTTTTAAAATATCTCCTTTTTAAAATTAATTCCCTTTTTGAGACTTCAGTTACCATTCGGAGACATCTGATAAACTATGACTTGCAAACATATCCCTTATGAATTACTGCTATTAATCATTCTCCACCCCATGGCCTTTAAAACCTTTTGGGCATATATGGGTAAAGAACCATTAATCAGAATCAATATATGAAGGCAGATATGCAGCAGCAGTTCACTTCCAGAGAAACTGTGCAGCCATCTAGCAATGTTCAATGTCCTGCAGTTTCCTCATCCAATAAACAACCAGACTTAGCAAGGAGAATCTTCTATATTTTTGTCTATACTGCGATAAAACTACAAACATTTGTTGTGTGTGTGTTAGAGGCTCTGTTATGTGAAATATAAGGTCTTTTGAAGCAAAGGTTTAATCAGATTGTTTCTCTTAATCTTTTCACAATAAAGAATTGTGTTTGGCACTGCAATACCAATTGTTTGTTGTGCTCACTAACAGCACAAGAAACCTGGGTTAGGTGATCAGCACGGATACATGCAGACCACAATAAAAAGTCCACTCTACAATAGTAATCTAACTGGTACACCCAGCAGAAATGTTACTTAAAGCTTCCACCATAATCAGTGAAGGAAAAAAATAGGTCCCCATTACACGCTGAATGTCCCTTTATCAGTGCCCATCCATTGTTACTGAAGATGTAACAAATCTAGGTTTGAAGCTCAAAGATTAGGCAAGAATAGTCTTGGCTTTATCATCAGTGGGTATGGATATGGATATGATTTGTGTAGGTCTTCTCTTGTCCCCTCTAGCTCCTGATTTGTGCATTTCTACAGTAAAACCGGAATACTGCATCCAAATCAATGTTTTAAATTGCAGGTTGAAAAACTGCAGTTGCCGAAGAAAGGCATGCAGTTATTTAAAAGCTAGGAAAAAAAAAAAAAAATCTTAGTCAGGCACTTAGGGAATAAAATCTGCTTAATTTATCAAAAAGTGTCCTGAGAGTTAATTGAATACCTTTAAAGGGATAAAATATCAAAAGTCTTAAAAAAAAAAAAAAAAAAAAAGGCAATACAAAAGGTTTAACAAGCCTAGAAGCTGATGCCAGACAAATTCTAATGGGAAATTATGCACAAAAGTTCTTTGTTCTGTTTGTTTGTTTGTTTGTTTAAACAGTCATTCACTTTTTTATTTTCAGACTTTTATTTTTATTTTTCAGCTAGGAAAGGCAAACTAACAAATGAAGAATTGACTTCTCCAGCTCTTAACACGTAGACTACAGCTGGACTCGTATCTGGAAGGCATGTTTTTTTCAAACACAAATTATGCGTTAGGCTAAACACCAGTTACATGGTTCAGCTCATTATCTTGCTGAAGTGTGTGGTACACCAGTGGAGGTCAGCAGCAGTGACCTTCTGCTGTCTCCTGCAGACAACCTCTGGCTTCTGCAGCAGGCCCTTTCCATCTGTGATAGATATGGCACAGTCCCAACCAGCTATGTTGGATATATTCCACCTGAGGCAGTCTCCTGAGACCTGGGAAATCTTTGACCAGCCATCAAGGGACCAAAGGAGTAGGCCAAGATCTTGGGTGAAAAGAAAAATAAAAAGGGAAGAAAATATTGTAGAGATTGGAAAAAAAAATCTCAAGCCACTAAACAACTTTCTCGTATTTTCCTCTCTTCTTTCTTCTCTCCTTTTACTGTTTCCTGCATTGTGAAGCTTCCCAAAATATAAGTTGGAGGAGGATGGAAGGAGCAATATTTAGGGGGTGAAGCTGGCAAGTCAGGATGGAAAGAAGAGCTGGAAGAAAGTGAGGGAAAAAAAAAAAAAATTCTTACAAAATATGCTGGAGCCACTGGTTCTTACAGCAGGGTGATTCGCGGCCAGGCATACATTATAGCCAGGGAAAGTAAATAATAGCAATAAAGCCATAATTTCTGCAGTAATTGGAAGTGGTGCACAGGAACTTATTTTCAATTTGGTAACTATGTGAGACTTTTCGATAGCTATTAGGAGGATAATTAGGGGTGAAATGAACATTAAATCAATGTTTGCAAGCAAAAGCTCTATGTGTATTCATATGAGCATGTGTATTTTGTCTTTATTCAAAAGCAAAAAAGACTTTTTCCCTTAAAGTCTTTTTTTTCCCCCCGTAAAAGCACATTTTGTCTCATTTTCTGCACTAAAACCGCATTATTTCCTTTTCAAGCATTTTTATTATGTTCCTTAATTCCTTATGGCTACACTTGTGTAGGAAAGAACTCTGTTAGGTGGCAAAAGGAGAACAAGTCACACTGTCAACATGAAATCTCAGGGGTAAATCAGTTACTGATGCAAATCAGAAACCTCCCAGGCACAGACTGGAACAAAAAAGGATTTGGAGGCAGGGAACAATACACATGCATGAGTCTGCTTAAAATCAGCTCTGGCTGTACTTCACATTTGGATAGACTGTCTTTCAGTGGACAGGCATTTTCTATTGATGACACTGGGCTCACTGAGCTATCAAAACTCCCTTTCAGAGAGCACCATCATCTCCTGCGTACATTCAATACTCCTCCTTATAGCGTGCATTTAACAGAAAGCACCTTATTACAACAAGCAGAGAAATGGTAACACAGAGGTGCTTGGCTAAATGGAGCAGCTGCTTTTGGCCTGAATAGCTGTTCAGTGTAAATAAGCCATGGCAGTTTTTCAATTGGGTTCAGAGCCGATGCAATAAGGCAAGAGAAGAACAAAACTAACTTGGTAATTAAGAAAAAAAAAAAATCAAGGAGGGGAGAGAGGGTTGTGATCTGAAAAATAGCATAAAATAAAACCCAAAGTCCCTCTTGGGCTTTCATTTGAGCAGGGTGGAGTGCACTTCCCCCTAGCCCCTCCAAACTGATGGTCTAAAGAAGATGTCTGTGCTGTCAGGGCGTGATGAAGAGCTTCCAAGCCACAGGGCAGGGCTTCACGCAGCCTTCACACGGGGAAAGTTTTCTGCGCTTGTCTGTGCAGCAACACACATTCTCACAGATTAATTCCAGCTGTGCAGTGCCTTGCTGGCAGAGTCGTTATGTATTAGTAATGCTATCCAATTTGAGCAAATGGGCTCCCCTCACACAGATCTCTCACCGATGCTCTTCCTCTTGCACATACATGGATACACAAGCCTTTATTATCTTCTCTTCTGCATCTTTTTCCTCAAAAAGGCATCATTTTTCCCTCTCTGCATTCTTCAAGGAAAGTTGTCTTTCTTATTCATGTAAAATCCTTACTTCACCTAGAAATAGCACTGAGCAGGGCTTTGCTGGCAGCTTAGTTGTTTATAGGCAGGGCATTGTAAGCATATTTCTGATGGTATAAAGCTGGAGTAACTCCACCATCAGGGGGTCATCTGGGTGGAAATCTAAACAAGACTAGCATCACGCTGAGAGCACATAGTTACAGAGCTTCAGGATGAAGCCTGATTCTTTATTTGTCAGCATTCTCAGACCAAGTGTCAATTTACCCAGAGCTCATATCTTCAAACATTTACGCTTTGCCTTTCTTAGACATGTCATTTTTAGTATTTTCTTATCTGGAAATACTGCAGTAACCTCTTCTTCAGAATCAGTCTTATTGTCTGTGATGGTGGCAAGAAGGGGGTCACATCTTGGTCACTTCATTTCCACGACAGACATTCCACAGGTCTGAGACTGTCTTCCTTTGAGAACTTTTCAAATACTTGTGGTTTAAGCCATATATACACTGTCACATATATATGTACACAGGCATACATATAAGGAAATTCCAGCAACTGCATCACCAACACAACTGTGAGCCCATCACCATCCTCTTGTCTGCATTCACAGAGGGACAGAGCGATTGCAGTGACTCAATTTCTTCTGAAACTTTGAGCTGAAGTCTTCTCATTTCCAGACTCAGTTTTATTGTAAGTCAATATATATTATGGCACTCTTACTGCTTTACATGTATGTGTGTACTCATGCATATACTGTACATAAGTGTTCTTCTCCTATGCCAACGGCAGTAATAATGAATGTTATCTCTACATCCCAAAGCACTTTGCCATGCACTGTAGGAACCTACATGTTAAACCAAGGCTTATATAGGATGCATCTTGTCACAAGGTATTCCTCAAGGTAGTTTCCCAGAAAGCTTTCCAGCTTCCTTCTTTTCTGAGTGCTTTATCAGTCTGGAAACCTAGACTTGGAGAAAATCACAGAATCATAGAATGGTTTGGGTCAGAAGGGACCTTAAAGATCATCTAATTCTAATCCCCCTGCCATGGTCAGGGACACCTCCCACCAGACCAGGTTGCTCATAGCCCCATCCAGCCTGGTCTTGAGAACTTCCAGGGATAGGGCATTCACAGCTTCTCTGGGCAACCTGTGTCAGTGCCTCACCACCCTCTGAGTGAAGAATTTCTTCCTTGTATCTAATCTAAACCTATCCATTTTTAGTTTAAAACTATTCCCCTTTGTTCTATCATTACATTCCCTGACAAAGAGTCCTTCTCCAGCTTTTCTGTAGGCCTCCTCACCTTAAAACTTCCAAAAAATCTGCTGAAATGTATATTTGAAAGGAGACCAGAAATAAAGTTGGAAAATAGGAAAATGTGTTGCAATGCCCTAGTTCCATGTCCTGGCACTATTTTGTGACCCCACATATCAGCTGCTCTTCCCAGCCTTGGGAAGCCATCTATTTTTGCTGCCATAAATTTATGGAATGATCTTGGGTAAATCACCTGGATCTGGATCCCCAAAGACATTCATAACAAAATACTATTCAGCTTTATCTGTTAGTTCTTCATTGTATCTGACTTCAGCAAACACTGTGCTGGAATAAAAGTACACAGAAAGCTTGTAATGCTGATAGTCACATTGCTCCAAGGGCACCTGTGTGTGGTTCAGAAATGCCTTAAGCATGTTCTAAGTTTTGGAATAAACATGTACACTGTATCAGACTTAAAATTCACCTCTGAATTTGTATAGTAGCAAGAAACTGCTCAGGAAACCAGAAACATCGGAGCATAGCCATTTTGTAATGTACTCAGATCCTGCCTCTTGTGAGCTCCTTGTGAAGACTCAGTTTGGAATCAGCATAGCTTCAGGCCGTACTGAGAAACCTTATCGTACTGCAGGGAATACAATAGAGGTGGTGGTGCTTTTGTGAGGTTCCTGTGGCTCACACAGCTGTGACTTGCCAGCCATGTGGTTCTGGTTAACATTTAGGAAAGCTGTCCAAAGTGGAAAAATGCTGTAAAAGCAGAGAATATTACTGAAGAGCTGCCCAGCTATTCTATCTTGTCTGTGTGGCTGCTTTGGGTGACTGATCTCTCATTGTTTTGGTGTATGCATCCCCATTGGGGAAGTCAGCTTGCACATTTTATATCTGATGCTGGATGAGGAACAGTACCACATCTACTTGGCTGCAGAAGTTTCTCAGGTGCTGTGCTTTGAGATAAGTTGCCCACCCAGACTCTGAAGTGAAGTATGTTTTCTCTAGCCTCTTGTCTTGATTCACAATCTTCTTATCTCCAGGTATTTTAATATTTATCTGACAATATTTATCTCCCTTTCTTGGTAGGTCTGGTCTGCATGAGTAGGTTGCTAAGGTCCCTTGGTAAAAGTATGATTACATTTTATGTTTGCCACTGCAGGAACGTTAAATGTATGGACACATACTGTAAAAAGTTGACTGATCGACTGTTTAGTACATGTGCAGTATAGTTACATGTTCAATAACATGCAAAATTGTAGATATAAAACAATGTGTTAAATTGCATCAGTTGGAAATGATGTTGACTTATTTAGCAGAATGGATGTTTGCAAATTTTTATTTTCAGAGATCAGAGAAAGTTGATCTCCTTCCCTGCCATAAGACACAACATAAAATACGTTCATAACTGATTTGAGACAGAGTGATCAGGAAGAAATATTTTATCTTTGATCTGTCAGTAGCTCTTTGACGTCTTTGGAGCACATTATAATGTATCATTGCTCTCTAATTCTAGAAGCAACCCTGGCACTTCTTTCTTATGAGGAAAGAGAGTCCCTTTTAAATGGTGTTTTTTCTGTGATACAGCTTTTGAAGAAATCAGAGCCAGAGAACTCTGTACCTCTGGCAAGAGCCAATGAGCCTTTCTGCAGGAATATATTTGAGCCAAAGCAATAGCATGTGGAAAAAAATAATAAATAAATAAATAAATAAATAAATAAATAAATAAACCAGCATCTCTGCATAGTGTGAGAAAAGGGGAAAAATAGGTTTCTGTAGTATAATGTAATGCTATTGTATGCCAAACAGTGAGGTTGTACTACCTAAAGATAGCTGGAGTAAAAACATTGAAAAAAGTAGCGGCAAAATAAAATGTTCCAACTTTGTGACATTGTATTTGGCCAGAAATAATTTAGAATATCATAGGAAGAGGAAGCAAAAGGAGAACTAAAGGTAAAGAGTAAAGACAAGAATGATTCATAAATTGAAAGATGATATTTTTTTCTTTCTTCTTCTTCTAAGGAATAATGCATCCAGTAATGTAACAAGTACTTCTTCAAGGGCACTGAAGGAGTGCAGCTCTTTAGATACTGAAAATAGAAAAACCAAGAAGAATGTGGCCAAAATGTTTGAAGATGGGGGCAATATTTTATTTCTTTAGTAATTGCCATGCATTGAAGCTCAAATTGACTCTGAAGTTGTATTATTGGAAACAGGAACAAAAGAATAAATAGAAGTAATCTGTAGAAACAGGTTGAAGAGGAGTTTGCTCATAACCGTAGGAAAAGAAGAATGAAAATAGGAGGAATGGAGGAACATACCTCTCAACTTCATTCTGTATAAACAGACTCTGGGCACTCCACCTCTTTGAAAGATATGCAGTGTAAAAACACATTATAAAGGCTGCTGAAGGCAGTCATGAACTGCTGGTCAAAATGTGTTTTATTGAATAGATTTATGCTGGGTCCTGCACCTGGGGCGCAATAACCCCAAGCAGAGCTACAGGCTGGGAGATGAGTGGTTGGAGAGCTGCCAGGCAGAGAAGGACCTGGGAGGGATGGTGGATAGTCAGCTGAATATGAGCCAGCAGTGTGCTCAGGTGGCCAAGAAGGCCAACGGCATCCTGGCTTGTATCAGAAACAGTGTGACCAGCAGGGCTAGGGAGGTGATCGTCCCCCTGTACTCAGCTCTGGTGAGGCCGCACCTCGAGTACTGTGTTCAGTTCTGGGCCCCTCGCTACAAGAAGGACATCGAGGTGCTTGAGCGGGTGCAGAGAAGGGCAACGAAGCTGGTGAGGGGCCTGGAGAACAAGTCCTACAAGGAGCAGCTGAGGGAGCTGGGCTTGTTCAGCCTGGAGAAAAGGAGACTCAGGGGCGACCTTATCGCTCTCTATAGGTACCTCAAGGGAGGCTGTAGCGAGGTGGGGGTTGGCCTGTTCTCCCACGTGCCTGGTGACAGAACGAGGGGGAATGGGCTTAAGTTGAGCCAGGGGAGTTTTAGGTTGGATGTTAGGAAGAACTTCTTCACTGAAAGGGTTGTGAGGCATTGGAACAGGCTGCCCAGGGAAGTGGTGGAGTCACCATCCCTGGAAATCTTCAAAAGACGTTTAGATGTAGAGCTTAGGGATATGGTTTAGTGGGAACTGTTAGGGTTAGGTCAGAGGTTGGACTCGATGATCTTGAGGTCTCTTCCAACCTAGAAATTCTGTGATTCTGTGATTCTGTGATTTCTACATTCATTATAAATATATGTCCTGTCCAGGTCTTTGCAAGAGAACAGAAAACAAAATTGACACCTGGTCAACCTTGAGTTTAAAAAGTCTCAAATTTTGTGAAAGAGTTGGATCTGGATTTTTATTTTTTTTTTTTGCAAAACATTGAAGCTTAGAATCAGTGCTCCTGTACTTGAGGCTTGAACTAAAAGTCAGACTTCCAGGATTCCATCCCTTTTATGTGCATCTATGCTGGCTTGTCCACTGTCCTCTTCACTGTTTGTGTTTTGTCTTCTGTCCAGTCAAACATGTTGTCCATGTCCTACTGCAGGGCTTTGGTATCTCAAGAGTCACATCTTCACTGTATTAGAAACAACCAACACTCTGCAAGTTCGCCATCATTCACAAGATGAAGAAGTATCATTTCATTAATGAGATAACATAACTTATCCTCTTGTTAAGTATAACCTTACTTTTTCCACTTTTTAATTTATAAACTGAATAGATAATGTTCAAGAGACTTCGGTGTGCTAGGAAGGGAACAGGAGGGACAGCTTTTTAAAGGCACAAGCTTACATGTCTCCTTATAAGCAAGTGAGAAACTACAATTTTCAAGTTCAGGGAGCATGCAGTGGTTCCAGAGATAAAGTCTAAGGATCAGAAACAGAAAGTAAGAGACATGTATTATTTTGTATGTTTCTCCATTGTTTGGCTGTACCCTGACTCACTGAAGCTCACAGAGACTTGACTGTACTCCAGTTTGTCTCTTTGAAAGACTTGTTTCCCTTTCAGAATTAATTGTATAGAAATATTAAACATATTTTTTCTTAATTAGCCATGCAAACTTGAGCATATTGGTTTAAACACAAACTACTGGCATAGGGCCAAATTTTTCTCTTCCTCAAGAACTTAAACAATAATGTTCAGTTTGCCCCCTGACAACAATTTCCTGTTGAGTATTTGTGCTATGACCATGACAGCATCATTTTTTGTGTGTTTCCTCACCCACAAAAACATAATTTTCATTATTTTTGTTTTCTTGTTCAGTAGTCATAAACAGTAATGGTGAAATACAAGTTCCTGGAGTGCTCTTCAAGAGAGGCTTAGAAAATTTTATTGAGAAGTGTTGGTAAAGCGATTGAAATAATTGGATTTATAAGTTCAATACCCTACTCTGTTACAAGCACAGTTTACACCTTGTATGATTGTGAATGGAAATGTTAATTTCTTTTCTCCCTGAGATATTTTTAATAATATTTATGAGGTCCTATAACACCATGCAAATTGGGATCATTACCCAAGAAATCTGTATTTTCTTTGTGAGTAAAAGAATACATGTCCATTTCTAATCTGATCGAATCATTGAAGTTTGATTAAAGTTTGAGGAAGCAACAGTTTAATGGCAAGAGACACAAATTAGGAAGCGAGAGAAACACATTTTCCAACTTGCTGAAGAAGTAGATGTATAGATGAAAGTCATCTATTTTGAAAAGTATTTTTTTTTTATGTTCAGCTGACTTCTAAAATGCAAGTCTGAGATGAGTGCCAAAAGAAGTTGTGAAAAAAGTGATAGGACATCTGAAATAAATCAACATACAATGAAAAGGATGACATGTATGAGTGCAAGGGGTGTATTTTAAAACCTTTTTTGATTGATAGGATAAAATACAGTAATCATCTTAATGCAAATGATCAGTAAGGTTAAAAACAATGAAATTTGAATTAGGAAATGTGTTGAGGACAGAAACAAAACAAACACATGGTATTTGCTACTGATTACTAAATGTTCATACAGTCATGCTAGAAAGTATTTTCTAGGATGTGTCAAATATATTTTAAGTATAAAAATACAGTAGAAGAAGTATCATATGAGATAAAGCTGTGAATGGAATAGAGCAATAACTATCTGCCATAGAGGTAGACATGAGTCACTGTGAGATAATCAGACACGTATAACCAATGTCCAGCAATCTAAAAGGAACTATCTGATTGTCCCCTGATCCAGATTTTAACAAGGCTTTGGAAAGTTGAGGAAATTTCCTAAAGACTGTATGTCTGCCAGTAAAATCCTAGCTTTTGAAAGAAGCAGAAGAGATGACTCAGTAAACCAGTTAGTCAGATGTCAGTCTGGCCAAACTAATGGAACAGTTAATTCAGGACTCTGTCAACAAAGAATTAGAGGCTAAAAATACAATTAATGCTAGTCAACATGTTTACATCGAAAGTGGGTCTTGTCAAGCAAACGTGTTATATGTTTTTTGACAACATTACAGGTCTGGTTGATAAAGACAATGGTGTTGACATAATATACTTGGATTTCTCCAATGAGTTTGATTTAGTACCACATGACATTTAGATTAAAAACCCTACATTATATGGAATTAACAGGGCACACATTAGATGGATTAAAACTCTCTGTCTGACAGGTCTTGAAACAGAGTTTTTAATGGGGAGAAATCAATGAGTTGAGCTGTTACTAATGCAGTCTCCAAGGGATTAAGGTCTTAATCTAGCTCTCTTCAGCATTTTTACCAATGAGATGAATCTTGGCCAGTAGTCTGAAGATGCCACAATGGTTTTTAGTTGACCAATACAGAGTGTAGTGATTATTGTATTTGTAATTGCCTGAGCAAAGACTTAGAATATAACAGACTGAATTCATAAACTAAATAAAATGTGCAATACCCCTCAAAGAGTCTACAGATCAGACAAGACAGAAGACACTGAACTGAGAAATAGAAGCAACTGACAGTCTTAAAAGTAGGAAATACAAGGTGATAACTATTTGAATGTGGGATTTTCATGTGATCTTCTAACAAATATGGTCCTAGAAAATACAGAAATATTAGGGAAGATATGTAATATTGTCACTGTACTATAGTTATAAGAATAACAAATGTTTTTCAAATTTCCAAACAAAATGACACTTGGAAGCAAAAATGGAAATTTTTTTCTTCAGAAAATGTCAACATAAAATATTAGACATTTCCAAATGTTCTTTCGGCTCTTTTGGCCACAGCGATTTATACTGATTTTGACCACACTTCATGAATAACTCCCATCCCTCCAGAACTTCTGTCTTTTCTTTTTCTTTTCTTTTTTTTTTTTTTTTTTCCCAAAATGAATGCACTCATTCAAAAAAATAAACAGCCATTCAGCTTTGTTCATTACTCAGCATTAGTAGAGAAGCTACTAAATATCTTGCAGTTGTTTAAAGTAAAATGGAATAAGAAAAAAAAAAAAGTTTCTGGAAGGAAAATTTTTTCATTTTATATTTGAAAATAATAAAAAAAATGTCACCATGTGATCTAAGCACTGTACATAGCTGCTGACACATGGAAAATTTGTATAGCAAGGCATTGGGCAAAAAAAAGTGTATTTTAATTTTCCAGATACGAGTATAAGATTATTCTAGAGATAAAACTAAGAGCAAATCAAACGTTAAACAATATCTAATTGTATACACAATTGTATTCAATTGTGTCTGTATATTGGATCAGCGCATCAGCCAACATAGTGGATTCACTGTTATTGGAATGTTTAAGGCAACACTAGACACCTGTCTAAAAAAATATGTGATTTAATTCATCTTCAGGAAAAAAATAAATAAATCAGGCAACAGACTGTGCATACAGTACACAATCATTGCTTTCCTTTCCAACCACAGAAGCTAGACAGTCAAGTCAATCAAACAAAACTAAATCAATCTTATCATTAAAAGAAGAAAAGGAAAAAAAATAATTAAAAAAAAAGCTTCTGGAAATGATAAAGCTTTTATAAAAATATTTTAATTTCATCTTTCATAATCTCAAAAATCATGCTCAGATAATCCAGCATGTTTCAGATTCCTTCTTAAAGAAAAAATAGTGCAATAATTGACAACTTCTGAACCTCCATCTCAAGCACCAGTGATATTACACTACCATCTCCCTCCCATTGGCCAGGGTAGAACCCATTTTTTCTGCCTGCAAGTGCTGTTCTGCTGCCACATGATCCCCTCCAACCTCATATATAGCACTGCTCTATATTTACTTAATCTCTCATTTCTGAGTACTGTCTATGTTTAATTCCAAGTCATTTTTCTAAATGTATCCATGAATGCATGCACTATACATCCAATTTGGACATCTTATTATGTATGCCCGTTGCATTTGTATACATTCCTTTAACTTGGATCCCGACATGCAGCTCATTACTTCACTCTCCCTGCACCTGACATGTTCACTTATTTTCTTGCTCCAGAAGTCAGCATGCCATGTTGATAAAATGTGATCTACTGAAACATGGCTTTTTTTTTTTTCTTTCTGTTTTTAAATAACAGACATCAGAATATAGAAGGATTTGGACACATTGCACTTTTCTATTCCAATATTCTTTCAAACCAAAGTGTTACTGCTACTATTTGAAAGTATGTTGTGAATACTTGCCAGTTACTTCTTTCCCCTTTCTTTGCTATTGCATACATAGTGAGTTGTGGACTCAGAGGATGAAATTCTTCACAGATAAAACTCCCATCAGACTCTGGCTTGTGTTAATACACACCATTGTCTTGATATAAATGTTTAGATAGAGTATATGTGAAAGAATTTCATACTTAATTTCATACAATAATGATATGCTACAGATATGAAAAATTAGATTTATGGTTCCCCAAATAATTCTTAATTCAGTGTAGATCTAAATATCTATGTAATCCCATGATGTCCCAGTAAATTAGAGAAACAAGGAATTTTTCTACCATATTCCCAAGATGTAAAACTTCAAAGACCTAGACAAGTTGTTGGTTCTGAAAAGATCCTAAAATGCTTATGGAAAAAGACGAAATCCTGAAATTCTTGGGGAAGAATGGAATTTCGAGAGCTGGAAGACTTGGTGGGTGTGTTTGTTTGTTTTTCCTCCAAACCTCGGCAAGCAAGTTTTATAACATGCAGGGCTATTTCACATCTGTGGTGCAAATGCTGTCATATTTCAGAGATGCTTCTGTCTCAGGCAAGGCTGTGATCTATGGCAGGATTCTGTGTTTGTGGTGGCTATCTGTGCCAGCCAAAGTCCTTATGGCTTCCATTGTAGGTTGCACAATTTTCTTGAAAAATGAACTCACCACACATTTTATAAGAAGAGGCCCATGGTGCCTGGCTGATTTGTCTTTCCAAGTGAATAAACCTTTTGCTTATAAATAGACATAATCCTTGCTGAGCATCTGAGACTAACCCTGCCCCTTTTTTCCAGTCAGTATTTTCAATACCTTTAGGTTGTAGGCTACATTTATGGATGTGGTGGAGATGTCCATTGCTGGAGGAAGTGGTAATGGAAACTTCTGATGATAACTAAATTCACTCATCATTTCCTTGATACCTTCCAACCCAGCTAAGTGTGTGATCTAGGATGGGAATAGCCCAAGAATAGCCCTGTTTGTACTACCACATTTTAAAGCTTTGTCAATTTTAACTGACCACTTCCATGTGAGAGCTGCACTCTTTCTTTTTATTTCTTTGACCATCAAAAGGCATTTCTCCAGATTTACATCAGTCAGTTTATCTAAGTTTACCTTACTGGTGGTGAACTTGTGCAGTGCACAGGAAAGGAAGAGATGGCTGAACAAGATCCTAGCGGAAGGGTCTGCTCTGATGACTGAAGTTAGCTGGAATTCCTCCTTTCAAAAAAGGTCAGAATCTAATTAAAAAATAGGGAAATAAAATATCTCATTAATTACCTCATAGACTATAGTCTGTATCCGTTTGGCAAGAACATTTCCCACTGAAATCAATAAGAGTGTTTGAGAGGGAGGAAAACACATCTGGTACCTAGTGTGACCAGTATATGATTGTTAGAATATGTTGTACCTTTGTGTAAACCTCCTATGTGCACTTTAGTGGTTTTTTTTTTGTTTGTTTGTTTGTTTGTTTTGTTTTCTTTTTTCCCCAGCAAGGACAAGGATCATCACATGGTACCATGTGCTCTATGTTATATAATGATGATTCACCCCCAAGAGATAGCATAGGATTGGAGATGATGAAAAGGGTATGCCAAGTTAACAAACACTGTGCATGCATTATCATGTGGCTGTGAATTTCCAAACAGATACCTGGGAAAAAAAATGATAGATGCATGTTGATTTATTGAACAGGTTGTCCAGCCTATGTGTAAAATCTTTGTGACAGCAGAGTACATCATGGCATCCTGCAGCTATCCCTTGGCTTACTCATCACCTACTGGGAAAGGCACCGTCCTTGTTCATTACCGCCTCCTCTTTCCGGAGATACACATTTGCAAGTTGTCTTCCTTTTGTAAAAAAATCAGGCATAAAATTCCTTGTCAGGTTTATTCCCTTGAACATAGTTTAATATATTCTTCCCTTGCACGTGCTCTGAGCTGTTTTCTCTTTGCACATCGCAGCAGCTGCGTGCAGCATTCAAAACTTGAATTTTTTATTTTTATTTTTTTTCTGACAATGAGTTTCTTTGGTGGCTAAATAAGGATGCTTTGGATTTGAAACACTGAATAACCAAAAATGTTGCCTGCTGTGTAAAGGGTCTTCTCAAGGCAATAATGGTGATCCCAGCCAAACTCAACAGATTTGCTTCACCTGACAAAGACAAAACTATTGGCAACAGTCAGCCCTTACAATCGGAGGGGCATTTCCAGATTTGTTGAGAGCCTTGCTAAAAGTGATTTCATTCAAAACAACATTAGAAGGAAAAAAATAAAATAAAATAAAATAAATAAATGAAAGTGGCTTTCAGCCAGATGGAAATGTATTTTGGAAATGTCTGTTTATGACAATATTTTCCCAGTTTTCATCAGCTTTCGTCATCTGTTTAGTTAATTTGTTGTCTGAAAACCTTTGAAAGAAAGTGTTTTCACAAGTGTGAACTTTCCAGCTCTAGTTTTCCTTGTCTTTCAGAAAGAAAATAAAAGATCTATTCCTTCTGTGATCTAGATGTTGTCCTGCTCCTTAAATCACTTTCATTGAACAATTTGTCAGTCTCTCTATGGACTGAGTCAAGAAGTTAATTCCTATCAGAAGGAACTGAAAAGGAAAGGACTATTGGAAAAAGAAAAAGAAAAAAAAAAAAAAAAGAAAAAAAAAAAAAAAGAGGGGGGAGAGAGAGAAGAGACAGCAATACTTCATAAAACAAGCAGAAAAATCAATCTGTTTGCCCATTGCTGCCTCCCATGTCCTCAGCCAACCACTTCCCTGGGCCTTAGGGCTCCTGTAAGATGCAAGTGACCTTACTAGAGCATGTGTGCACAGGTATAACTCATCACAACCCTTTTTATCTCCTCCAGTCTAATCAGATGTGTAGACCTAACTAGCATATCAAGTGGAAATAGGAGCTAAAGTCACAGTGAAGCTGCAGTTTATTTGCATACTAACTCCTCATGAAGATCCCATAGCAAGGGGCAGGATGTTTTCCATATTCCAAGGGTTTTACCCAGTTTGATGTTCTCAGCATAGTCTACTGGTTGCTGCAAAGACACTCATGAAAACACTACTGTTTTCATATAGCTGACATATGAATAAGATATATTTGATATATCATGTGAACCTGTTGCTTACCAGATGAGCAGGAACTCATCAACCAAACCACAGCAGGCAGCTAAGCTCATGGCTTCACAAGAGTTGAAATAATGGTGAATTGCTTTAGCAGTGAATTGGTCCTTCTTCCAGAGCAGAAAAAAAAAAAAAAAAAAAAAAAAAAACCAACAATGAAAAGCCAGTTTTTTCAAAGCAAAGATGCTTGTTGACTAAGGTGAGAGGAAGGAAGGAAGGAAGGAAGGAAGGAAGGAAGGAAGGAAGGAAGGAAGGAAGGAAGGAAGGAAGGAAGGAAGGAAGGAAGGAAGGAAGGAAGGAAGGAAGGAAGGAAGGAAGGAAGGAAGGAAGGAAGGAAGGAAGGAAGGAAGGAAGGAAGGAAAGAGAGAGAGAAAGAGAGAAAGAGAGAAAGAGAGAGAGAAAGAGAGAGAGAAAGAGAGAAAGAGAGAAAGAAAGAGAGAAAGAAAGAGAGAAAGAAAGAGAGAAAGAGAGAAAGGAAGAGAGAAAGAAAGAGAGAAAGGAAGAGAGAAAGAGAGAAAGAGAGAAAGAGAGAAAGAGAGAAAGAGAGAGAGAGAGAGAGAGAGAGAGAGAAAGAAAGAAAGAAAGAAAGAAAGAAAGAAAGAAAGAAAGAAAGAAAGAAAGAAAGAAAGAAAGAAAGAAGGAAAGAAAGTTAGTTTTATTTCTAACAGCTTTGTGATACTTTGAGCTGCTGAGTTCTCAAATCCAAAGTTCTCTTTCATCCAACCATCCTTGTTCCCGCATTCATGACCAATGCTGAACCAAATGCTGGGAGCTAGACTACATTTATAATGGGATTAATGGAGATTTTAATGGATAATTTATGGCTGATCAAATGCTGTTCAGATGGGATGTTGAGCCAAAATGTTATAGCAGACATATTTAAAGGAAAATAATAATGACAAAAAACTTTCATTTCCATTTATAATCTACCTTTGCTTGACCTTAATTCAGTTAGTTTATGCAATATTCATACCAGCAAAAAATCTTTCCTATATCTTTTTAAATAGTTCCACTGTAAGCTTGAGTGGATAGTAAAAGGAAATAGTAATAATGAATAGAGTCTTTTGAAATATTCATAGGGAAATTTAAAGGGCTCAGAGTCTGATCCTTCAACTTTGCAAAACTGGAACAATTTCACAAAATTTTCTATTATATATCACATATTCTTTCAATTAAAAAAAAAAAAAAAAAAAAAAAAAAAAAAAGACAATTTTCTCAGTTCTGGCATTGAGTGCACCCTCAGTAAGTTTGCAGATGACACCAAGTTAGGTGCGTGTGTCGATCTGCTTGAGGGTAGGAAAGCTCTGCAGGAGGATCTGGATAGGCTGCACCGATGGGCTGAGGTCAACTGCATGAAGTTCAACAAGGCCAAGTGCCGGGTCCTGCACCTGGGGCGCAATAACCCCAAGCAGAGCTACAGGCTGGGAGATGAGTGGTTGGAGAGCTGTCAGGCAGAGAAGGACCTGGGAGTGATGGTGGATAGTCGGCTGAATATGAGCCAGCAGTGTGCTCAGGTGGCCAACAAGGCCAACAGCATCCTGGCTTGTATCAGGAACAGTGTGACCAGCAGGGATAGGGAGGTGATCGTCCCCCTGTACTCAGCTCTTGTGAGGCCGCACCTCGAGTACTGTGTTCAGTTTTGGGCCCCTCGCTACAAGAAGGACATGGAGGTGCTTGAGCGGGTGCAGAGAAGGGCGATGAAGCTGGTGAGGGGCCTGGAGAACAAGTCCTACGAGGAGCGGCTGAGGGAGCTGGGCTTGTTCAGCCTGGAGAAAAGGAGACTCAGGGGCGACCTTATCGCTCTCTATAGGTACCTCAAGGGAGGCTGTAGCGAGGTGGGGGTTGGCCTGTTCTCCCACGTGCCTGGTGACAGAATGAGGGGGAATGGGCTTAAGTTGAGCCAGGGGAGTTTTAGGTTAGATGTTAGGAAGAACTTCTTTACTGAAAGGGTTGTGAGGCATTGGAACAGGCTGCCCAGGGAAGTGGTGGAGTCACCATCCCTGGAAATCTTCAAAAGACGTTTAGATGTAGAGCTTAGGGATATGGTTTAGTGGGAACTGTTAGGGTTAGGTCAGAGGTTGGACTCGATGATCTTGAGGTCTCTTCCAACCTAGAAATTCTGTGATTCTGTGATTTGGTCATGACCAGTTTTCACATCACAACTTAGTAAGTGTGACTCTAAGTAGATATTTTTTTATTTAATGGTGAAGTCAAAAAAAACAAGTATTTTAGTTTATTTACTTTATTTGGGATAATAAATAAAGGTACAGAATTCACCAGTCCAGTGCATTTTAGGAATACATTTATTCCTATTTAAAAACAAAAACAAGACAAAAACACAAGAACAAAACCCGCTAGTGATACATTAAAGCTACTGTCTGCACAGTCCTTACAACTAACTGTAAATACTTTGGATTATACAGAACCTAATGAAAGCTTTCTCTTATCTCTTAATCTTGAGCCCATCATGATATTTTATTAATATCCTCAACTTTGTTTAAATAATTGCAGTCTAGATGAAGTCTGTGAAAATGAGACAGTTTACACCAAATGAAAACCTGGCCTTGAGCCTTTGGTAAACATCACATATCTTCAGTCAACCTAACCTTTGCTATGGAGCTTATTAGTATTTAGAATGTAGTAACAACCACAACACTGAGCATGGCCAACTCTGTGAAAAGCAATCAGTTTGCAAGGCAAATATTATCCTCAGTGCTCTGTTTTGTGAAGAACAAGGGGAAATTCAAACTGGTGGTGGTTGTTATAAGTTTGTTGTCATTAGGCAAATCATCATGGGTTGTGGATACAGAACAAATCATTTTATATTTTTATCATCTTCTCTTGTTATAAGATTACCATACTGTAGTACTCACAACACTGTCCATCAGTCAGTCTCCTGAAAACAGTATCTGGCTTTAGACAAAAGAGGAAAAAAGGCATGTGCTTTGAGGACAATCAAATTTATGAAAAAAAAATGGTGAAAAACAAGTTCTGTGGAAATAAGAAAGACCTGAATTGTCCTTGTGAAGTAGAAGAAAGCAGACCTTAATGACTATGCAGTTTATTCTAGCACTCACATTGACACATGCCCATGTTGTGCACCCCATGTCCTGGCTCTTGCTGGAGGAAGGAAGCCTCTGGAAAACCTTATGTTGCTCATGAACTATGTTGTTAGCCAAAAGTTTTAGCAGAAGGAAGGAGTAAGCCTACCAGTCCCACTCCCGAGGGGAAGGCTGGGGAGGTTCCTGCTCACACTGGGAACAAGAGATTTTGTTTTGATTTTTGCAGATTTTTAATTAAAGTGTTTATCATTCCACAGGAGATAAGAAGATGTACGTAGAGTGAGGGGATTTTTTTTTTCCTTTTTCTTATTTATTTTTCTTTAATACTTCCTCCCGTGTGAATAGCACCACTTCAAGTGAAATAAAATTCCCCCCTTGGTCAAACACACCGGAATTTTGTTGGAAACAAAGCATCTGAAGTTGCTCCATTTTATTTCTTTCTCTTCAAATGGTTTGCCCATACACTTTAGGAAGGCAATCCCTTTCATGTCGCATAGCACATCCTCACTGGCAGCTACATCGTGTGCACTTTATTAGAGCATTTTTTCCCCCTAGATATAATGGCACCAATTAAATTACCTTGCAGCCTGACCTTAATCTGGCAGGAATGATTATTCCATGAAACAGTTAGGGCTCTAATTGACATGAAGTGCCTGCAAAATATGTCTTTTGCAGCAGACCCTGTCAAAGTCACATTGATATGCTAATACCTATAGCTGGCAGAATCACTTCATAAAGAGAGACACTGAAAATTGAATTATTTCAATTTCAGTACCTAGGAATCTAGTGATCTGTCTGTATATGTAACTAAGTAGGTGCAGTACTTTATATGGGTAAACAGCTGTACTAGGGCGTTGCCATGGAAACTGCTTGACTCATGACAATTGTGTTAGTGATGAAGTCATTAGTGGTGTGAAATGTACTTTGAGGTTGTCAAGTGTACACTCCAGGAATATTTCAACAGTATTAGTGGAGCCTTTTCATTTGCATAATTTAGGCTTTCACATATGATCTCGTTATGGTGTGGGGAAATGGCATGCCACAACCATGGCACGGTTGTGCTCAACATGAGAGTATTGCTCTTGCGTGATTCTGCAGTGAAATGCAATTGGTTCTTGCATGCAAAATAAAACTCCTTAGAGCTGAACCTTCCTTTCCTTTTCTTTTTGTTGGTGGTGGTGTTTTTTAATAAAAAATGTTTTGAGGTATAGCACTGTTCAAAGGATGAACTACTGAAATTTTTAGGGTGGCAAGTGGACTTTGAAGGTCTGGACCTCTATTGTTGTTTCATTGTTATTGTTGTTGTTTCTAATACAATATCTCCAGCTTTATTTCAGAGAAACCACAAGTAGGTTCAGGATCATAAGGGGCTACGTTTTCCTCATTTTAGCTTTTCACTATTTATTACAATTTGTGAGATGCCCTATGCTATAAAGCTTAATACTAGGACTTTTCTTGCAGTCACAAGTCATTATTTTCAGATCAAAGTATTTCAATTTCAGACTATGGAAAGCTGGTGGATTTTTTGTTGTTGTTGTTGTTGTTTTTTCTTTTTCTTTTTTCTTTTTTTTTTCTTTGCTGATGGGATTATACAAATAAGACCTTAGCAAGTCCTTGACAAAGAATCTGAAGGGATTCCTCTAGTTTATATGGTGTGTCTGGCAGTAGGGTGTCAGTTAATGCTGCAACATTTATTCTTTTATATGGTCTGTCCTTCTTGTGAGGTGCCCCTGAGCAGGTGAGCAGGGAGGGAGGGGAGGTTGCAAATCTGCTTCCTGAAGGCACACTGTCTCTGCCATGGCAGTTGACTATCAGACCCATTTCTGAATAAATAATAATAGTTCACTGAGAGACATGGCTTAAAATTCAATTTCAAAAAAAAAAAAAATTAAAAGGGAAAGATTACCTATTCAGTCCTCCCATGCAGGTATAAGCATCCATATGTGAACATGCAGGAAACATCACTGGTAGTGGGAGATCAATGCAAGTGCTCAAGATTGTCACCAAGATAAGTTAGCGGTCTGCTAATACCAGACATTGTGAGTTGATCTTATTTCTTTGCAGTGTCAGATCTTTTGAAACACAATCTAATGCTGTATGTTCACTCTATATGTTCAGCCTAATACTGTATAATCATCAGCCTCTTATGTATTAATTAGAGCTTAGCTTTACAATTGGGATGAGCAGAAAAGTAAGCATGAAATCAAAGCTGGATTTGATTAGCATACTTTGACAGGATCCCTACTAGTCAAAGGTATCTTTAATATTGTATTTAAAGTGTGTACATCTGTGTGTCAGGTGGAGGGGAGACATTTTAGCATACAATGGTAGCATAACAGCAATCTATTGCAAATCATCACCAGTTTGAAGAGATTTGAGGTATTCACAAAGTTCGATTGCTTTCTGAATCAATTTGTCTTCCTGTCCAGTGTCCTCCATTTCACCTGAAAAAAAAAAAAAAAAAAAAAGCAAACAAACAAACAAAAAACAAAATAAAATAAAATAAAAATAAAATCTGCTTTTCTCCTTAGAAACAGATTTATTTATTTATTTATTTATTAATGATGACAGGAAATCTTTCTTCTTTTTTGAAAATTTGGGATGATCTATTGGTATGAGTAGCCTAATGAAAAAAAAAAAAAAAAAAAAAAAAAAAAAAAAAAAAAAAGAACAGGACAAGCAGATGAAACTCTTGTAGTTTGACACAACCACTTCATATTAAGGAAAAAGATTATACATCAAGCTTCATGCTGAAATCCTACATTTCTTTCAAAATTAATTCATGAAGCCAGATTTCACAGCTTCTTAGCTTTTTTCCCCCTAATCTATTGACCCCTTAGAAGCTTAATATTTCACACTGGCCAAGATGGAAGATTTTGCATGACTGATCCCTAATTAACTTCATTCCATCACAATATGGAAAAGTTGAAAACATCCCTAGGGAGCTGGCTGGATAAATTACAATTATCTTCATAACAAACTGTGAATAAAAAAAGGTGCAATTTTGGCATTATTCCTCCTATGATTTCTCCGTATGCTTTCTGTGACAAATTATGTACCTTATTTTTTCAGCAACAGCAACAACACAGGCAGGAATTTTTGAGTTAGTCTTCAGGGCCCTATTTCAATGCAAACAGTTAGCTCAGTGTAAAACCATGAGCTATGTCTTTTGGTACAAGAAGGTTACGCATCAGCCCTAAAGGCAGTTTAACCTCTTACTTGAGAACCTCTTACTTGAGAACTGCGGTGTGGATTATAAGGAGATAAGGAGATGTTATGAATGGCCAGTTCCAAATATCTATTGCCCCAGGAGGAAGATCCTAGCACTCCATGGTGCCTACATACTCAAAAAAAAAAAAAAAAAAAAAAAGAGGCCTTCAAGCTATGGAGAGGCTCCAACACTAAGATAAGATGGGCAGGAGATTGAACAGGCCCAAGAGTGGCTGGAAACTGTACTTAACTTCTGTGTGTTTGAAGTTGTATTGGACACACTTTATTCCCTGGACAACAGTTTGCTTTTGAGTTGTGGCTGATCTTAGCAAAATATTTACTATGGAAGACTGAATATGTGGCAGAAAATTACTTAGATCTCAGTTTCTTAGAGACAAGGACAACACCATACTCATTGCTTATGCAGAGCTTAGCTGCTGAAGCTTCTGGTCATTATTACCGGACAAAACTGATGTTTTTACTTTGTGGGTGACATCCTGAATTAAAGATTTTGAAGAACAAAAAGGAGGGTTTGAATATTCTCTACTGTCCATTTGACTTCTCAGATGGACTGAGTAAAATGTCAGGCTTTTTTTCTTTATCTCCACCACAAAATCCTGTCAAAAACTGATAGAAGGCAATACTTTATGGAGTATCTCAGTGCTAATTTGGTTATTCACCTACATCTGTAATTATTCTGTCCTGTGTTCAAGGGATGGCTAGCTAAAATTGCTCTGAGTGTCTCTGTAGATTTTGAAGCAGCTGGACCTGGGAAAAACAATTCCCTTATTCCCCTCCTTGTGGCCACCAGCCAGTCCAGAGGAACCAGTTCACTTTCTGGAGCAGAGCTGGCCAGGAAGAGAGAAGAGCACAACCCTGTTGAGCCCCCAACAATGGTTCCATGACTTCTCCATGTTTTTCAGAGACCCCACAGGCCCTTCCTAAGACCTCTGATGATCCTTTCCTGTTCTCTGTGCAACATAGGTAACATACCTGATGGACACTACATCTATTCAGCAGTGCAGGCTTCTTACGCAGATGTTTTATGATCTGCTACAGCTTCTTGCTGGCATTGGTTCACTCTGGCAACATGCTCCTTCAAGTCACATTTTTGCCTTGAAGATGTAAATGCAAACTCATGCAGCTAGCCAAAGCCTTTCTTGCTTTCTGGATTGCAGAACAGTGTCGGGGAGGATTTAGAAATTGTGGTTGTCTCCCTCTTGTATCTATAATTGGCATTTCTTGCAACATTTTAATTCATTCTTGCCTGGATACACCAATGATTTTTCAGGCCATTTTGAATTTGGCTTTGCTTTAGCATAACCTGGTTTAGCAAACCAGGGTGCCGCAACAAGCAGAGACAATGTGTAAAAGGGAGAGAGACTATGTTGTGATGGATGAATAAGGGAAGCACTCCAAACTAAAGACTTTAGGCGGGTATGAAATGACACTTCTGGCAGGTTTTTTCAGGCTTCCCCGTCAATGAAATCCTGATGGGTGAGTGGAAGTGAGCAGAGAGAAACTTGATCATCTTTGTTCAATCCTCCAGAGGACAGCTCCCTGCAGCACTGATGTGGTTTTTTCTCCCTAGAAGAAGCAGCAGTAGAATGTTAACAAGCTTCATTTTCCGTTTCCAACAACTAGGAAGCGACCTTTGACCGCTTCCCTGGCTGTTTGTGTTCTTGATGCTGATAGAGCCAGATTTTCACAAGACAGACCTGGGTAATTTTCATGGCAGACACGCTGCTGCAAACCAATTAGCAAGCCAGCTTGATAGGGTAAGGTTGCGGAGATGCCCATGGCTACTTTAATAAAGTTTCTTGTGTATCAGTATGATACTATTGATTTTTCTCCCTTTGGACCAAAAGACTAAAGTTCACGCTCTGTAGAAGATAAGTGAAAACCATGGAGATTCTACACCATGTATACAAATTTAACCTTTTGGAAAATAAAATAAATATAAAAATGGAGAGAAAGAGAGAAAGAGAGAAAGGGAGAAAGAGAGAAAGGGAGAAAGGGAGAAAGGGAGAAAGAGAGAGAGAGAGAGAGAGAGAGAGAAAGAGAGAGAGAGAGAAAGAAAAGAAAGGAAGGAAGGAAGGAAGGAAGGAAGGAAGGAAGGAAGGAAGGAAGGAAGGAAGGAAGGAAGGAAGGAAGGAAGGAAGGAAGGAAGGAAGGAAGGAAGGAAGGAAGGAAAGAAAAAGAAAGAAAGAAAGAAAGAAAGAAAGAAAGAAAGAAAGAAAGAAAGAAAGAAAGAAAGAAAGAAAGAAAGAAAGAAAGAAAGAAAGAAAGAAAGAAAGAAAGAAAGAAATTATATGCAGGCTCCCTTTTGCTTTTGTACACATTATTTAACATTAATGCAAGTTAAACTGTGGCTGCACAGATGATTCTGCTGGCCTAAAGGTCATAATTTATTACAGACCAAGTCACCAGCAGGGAGCAAGGCACTTTGCAAAGGCACATATGATAACATGATTCCCACATGCAGATGTAGACTTGATAGCCATCAGAGGCAAAGGGATGCTAGAAGTACAAAAGCAATGAAACTGAGGTCCCCTCTACAAGTTACCACTGCTTAATGAGTTCCTGCCCATCAAGGTAAACCAGAATACATATTGTGTGGGTTTTTAGCCTACCTGCTTTGCTTACACCTCTTTCTCTGAGATATTCAGCACTTGACTGCAAAAATGGTGTTTCAAGGAGAGCATCCAGCTGGATGGGGTGGAGAGACTGCATCATGTCATTGGCATTTATTGTAATTGATTGATTGATTTTTCTGGGAAAAAAAAAAAAAAAAAAAAAAAAAACTTGTGGTTGCCACTGGTTGAGTGGAGAAAGGGAAACCAGACCATAACACACACGAGTCCTTTCCCCCATAAGAGCCAGCAATACCTTGAAGCACCATCAAATACCCTTGTTTCTGGTACTGGTTTCCATGTGAGCCCTGTGTGGACTCAGTTTCTGCCTATCTACATACTATTCAGTCCCACTGACCCTAAACCTGTAAAAGTCATGAGCCAAACTCCATAGGTTTGGGGAGAAGTGGAGAGAGAATCAACAAGTGGTATAATTTTCTTTGCCTGGGATTCAGACTTTCAAGACAGTCCTTTGTCTGCAACTTTAATCTGCTTTCGTGAACATGAAATCTATAAAAATATCTTAAACAGAGAAAAAAATAAGACACCAGAGCTTTGCTGTGACGTAGCATTTTTGTGACAGTTTGTTGGCTCCCTCCCAAAACAGGCTGAACCCCAAACCACATTTTCCTTCATTTTTGGTTGCAGTAATCCAGAAGGATGCATGCTTTGTGCAAACAGGAACATTTTATTTAATGTGATACATTTATTTTTCATTCTGCTGTCTGAAAACTCACTTGGCTGAGCTCTTTTCCAAGGAAGTGAATTAATCCTGTTTTCTAATGAGTGTTCCAATAGGTAACTGGTTGGCAAAGTGCCAGTTTTACAATCTACAATGTACAGTACACAAAGCTTAATGCTATTAATAATAATCATGAACTCAGTGGATTTGGGGTAATTCCTGTAAGATATTGGTTCCATAAACAAAAGTGAAATTGACAGCTGCTGAATAATCCTACTATATATATTTCATTCTACTGTGTGGCTGTTTGCTGTGGATTTCTGTCTCAAATATTGAGGAGGAAATGTCTCTCAGCATGAATAACTCGTAAGTTTGAATCAAACATAGTTTTGCATTTGCTTCTGCAGCTTTAAGTTGAGGATCATCAAAAGAAGTAAATTGGCTCCATTGCCTTCATATTAACGATGCTGAGAAGCACAAAGTGAGTGGTGTCTTCTGGGCTGTACACAGTCTACTTTTGATGGAAGGCTGCCATTTACAAAAGGCAGTGGAGCGCCCTTTCATTTCTTCTATGAAACAAAAGGATTTTGTCTCCTGTGACATTGTGGTGAAAGGATTGCACGTTACCTTTAACATGCCACAGAGTTGTCCCTGCAAATGAGGCATGCTGTGCTGGGAATACAGGAAAACAAGCAGGCATCACTTGTACCACCTCCTGTACCTGCATGCAGTATGAGAGCCGCCTGGCCAGCTGAAACGTGCAGGAAATACAGAATTCATTTGCTGTTGTATGACATAACAAACTATACACCACCTGTATGTAGATCTGTGTATGTAGCGTCCTTTTATATTGAACTCCTCCACTGAGAATACATGAACCAGGAAGAAAGAAGTCTCTTTCATATTTTACTGACCACACTGACAAGGTAGTATATGAAATAGCATATTAGGCATATCTCACTAGATTTATTCTTTTTTGTCTTGCAATAAACTCTTAGCTCCTCAGATGGCCTGACATCAGTATGCTTGGCATAGGGTGAAGTCTCCAAATAAAACAGGATGCTGCCCAGCTCAACCTTGTTCTTTGTCTTGGACTTAATATCCAGAAACAAAACTGCGCACAGCAGACCCGACAGCACTAGGTCATTTCCTACTTACCACCTTACACCTGGCACTGTGTACAGGAATAAAGTTTGTTTTCAAGAATGTTTCTTTATGCTGGGGTACATTCTGGTGTGGGCAGCTAATCTGCTTAACCCCTTTGAAGAAAATTCAGGAGGCTGCGATGAAACATAGGGTTTCCTGAAATGGCATTTACTTTACTGGAAAGTATTTACTTTTTCAGGCTTTTTCTTTCCTCTGTTTCCAAACAAACCTTTTACAGATGTACTTGGATTACTGGAACACGTGTAAAGCTATAATGGACCACCTACAAGTGGGAAAAAGAAATTTTTGGAAAGAGAATAAAATTATTTTTGCCCTTCATAACTGTAATAAACTCATGGTGGCATTTGCTGACTGCTGATATTGTCATAGTTAATGAATTTGGAGGGTACACAAGGCCTGTGTGAATCCACAAAGGCAGGACTCACTTCTCAACACCCCAGCGAGCCACCATGACATGATCTCAAATGACAATTTACCCTGAACACCACTTTTTGGTGCAGGGGGTGCTTGAAATGATTCTTCTTGTAGCACAGGAAAGAGGAAATAGGAGTAAAAGACCCAAGTCTTCATTCTTTCCCCAGTGTCACAATACCCAACTGTGAAGAATAGTTAGTTGGATGTAATGGGAAAAGAAAAATAAATGCACCAATAACAACCTCTACATTTAGTTGTGGTCACATGACTTGGCTGTGTCACAAGGTAAATTCTGCTTGGGCTGGTTTATTCTTTCTTGATCTGCTAACAGCACCTACAGGTCTTTTAGAAAACTTCAATGAACGTATTTTGATATTCTTGGATTCTCCACTTCCATCAGTATCAGAAAACAAGGTGAGTTAGCTTGATGCAAAGAAAAGTCTCCTATGTCTCACATTAATAGAACAGGGAGTTGCCCATGAATTCAACTTGAGAAAGTGAACTTCAACATATCGGTTGCAGTTACATTGCTGCCTTTTATTTTGCAAGTTTCTCAAAGGCAAATAATCAAGACAGAAAACAGTTTCGCGTTCCAAGTCATAAAAAGAACATAGATATATAGATAGCTTAGTGATTTTTGCCAAAGCATGAAGCTTTCTATCATTCTGGATTGAAGGCAAAGAATAATAGCTCAACACAGGGACCCGTGCCAAGAGGCTGATGCTACCAAAGCTCCAATTATGTGTGGGACAGCAAGGCAGAAGTTCCATGAGGTTTACAGTGATGGTACTGTTAAGGTAGTTGCAGTCTGGTGCGCTATTTCACAAGAATTACTACATGATGCATGGAGTTGTCCTCAGGACTTCAGCTATCCCAACACACCAAGTCATAGTTAATGGGATTAACAAAAAGGCAACAGGATGAAGACAAGAAAGAAAAAGAAAGGAAAAGAAAGGAAAAGAAAAGAAAAGAAAAGAAAAGAAAAGAAAAGAAAAGAAAAGAAAAGAAAAGAAAAGAAAAGAAAAGAAAAGAAAAGAAAAGAAAAGAAAAGAAAAGAAAAGAAAAGAAAAGAAAAGAAAAGAAAAGAAAAGAAAAGAAAAGAAGAAAAGAAAAGAAAAGAAAAGAAAAGAAAAGAAAAGAAAAGAAAAGAAAAGAAAAGAAAAGAAAAGAAAAGAAAAGAAAAGAAAAGAAAAGAAAAGAAAAGAAAAGAAAAGAGAAAAGAAAAGAAAAGAGAAGAAAAGAGAAGAAAAGAGAAGAAAAGAAAAAAGAAAAGAAAAGAAAAGAAAAGAAAAGAAAAGAAAAGAAAAGAAAAGAAAAGAAAAGAAAAGAAAAGAAAAGAAAAGAAAAGAAAAGAAAAGAAAAGAAAAGAAAAGAAAAGAAAAGAAAAGAAAAGAAAAGAAAAGAAAAGAAAAAAGAGGAGAGAAAGAAAGAGAGAGAGTACTTCTTCCCCTTTCTTCCCCTTTCTTTCTGTACTGTTTGTCAAATGTCAGAGCACTTCTGAGATGGAATTGTTCTGCTGATCACAAATGCAAATTTCTCAGGAAGTCCTAGACAATGTATTTGTTCTGATGATGTTTGCAGGATGACTTTGTAGGCTACCTTTGAATTCTATTGCTAGGACTGAGGACCCTGCACAGGTGAAGAAATTCAGGGGTGACAGGTGTCACATTGTATGGAGTGAGGCAGAACTGGGAACCCAGAAATCTCAGCTGCTTCCCTTGAAATTGTGGGAGCTCAGCAGACAAATTCCCCTGCCTATCCAAATATTGCTTTCTTTACCCCAAAAATGAACGTACTAGAACATCCTGAGTTTTTAGTGTTAAGTATTCATATTGTTCACTAGAGAAATTCCTTGTGGATTCGTTCCTTCTCCCTTCTACCTCTTACCATGTGTCGTGGTTCCGCTCGAGTGGGCAGCTGAGCTCCACCACAGCCACTCTATCACTCCCCCTCCTCAAAGAGGAATGGGGAGAAAATCTGTGAAAAGGGCTCAAGGGTTGAGATAAGGACCAGAAAATCACGCAATAATTATTGTAACAGGCAAAACAGACTCGGCATAAGGAGAGAGTAAGATTTATTGCCTATTACTAACAAGCGAGAGAAGTGAGAAACAAAGGAAAAAAAAACAAAAGCACCTTCCCCCCCATCCACCCTCTTCCACCTCCTCCCCCCGAGCAGCGCAGGGGAACAGGGGAATGGGGGTTATGGTCAGTCTACAGCACTTCTTCTCTGCCGCTCCTTCTCGGTCACTCTCGTCCCCTGTGCTGTGGGGTCCCACCCACGGGATGCAGTCCTTGATGAACTGACCCAGCGTGGGCTTCCCACAGGTAGCAGCTCTTCCAGAACTGCTCCAGATATGGGTCCGTACCAGGGATCCATCCCTCAGGAGAAAACTGCTCCAACCTGGCTCCCCTATGGGCAGCAGCTCCTGCCAGGTCACCTGCTCCTGCGTGGGCTCCTCTCCACGGGCTACAGGTCCAGCCCGGAATCTGCTCCGGCAGGGGTCTTCCACAGGCGGCAGCCTCCGTCGGTGCAGGGCCACCTGCTCCACCGTGGTCTCCTTCACGGGCTGAAGCGTGGAACCCTGCTCCACCGTGGTACTCCATGGGCTGCAGAGGGACATCCTGCTTCACCATGGTCCTCACCACAGGCCGCAAGGGACTTCTGCTCTGGCGCCTGGAGCACCTCTCCCCCTCCTTCTACACTGACCTTGGCACCTGCAAGGCTGTTTCTCACTCCTTTCACTCTCCCAGCTGCTGTGTGGCGCAGCGTTTTTTTCCCTGTCTTAAATATGTTCTCACAGAGGTGCAAAACAACATCGCTTATCGACTCAGCTCTGGAAAACAATGGGGCCCTTCCCAAACATGGGGCAGCTTCTAGATCTTTCTCAAAGAAACCACCCCTATGGCCCCCTGCTACCAAAACCTTGCCACGTAAACCCACTACACCATGTATCTTATTTTTTGCCTATACCAAGGGCTGAGAGCTGATTTTATTATACCTGTGCCCAAAAATGCAGTTCAAGTCACCAGACAGAGTGAGATCCAGTGAATGTTTGACAAGACAAGTCCTTTTGTCAGATTTTGCGTTCACAGGACACATATATGTTGCTCCTTTCGATATAAGAATAATAATATTGTATTGATCTACTTTAGCACCAGCATTGTGCTCTGTAATTGTACAAGCAATACAGGAGGGAGCAATCCCTAGACAGACATTATAACCTGACTAGCAGAGGAGACACGGGCTGTTCTGAATTGAGAGCTGGAGAATGTATAAATCATGTGAACCAGTATGAAATTAAATGACTGACCTCTGTACAGTTCAGAGACACAGTTCCCAGGCCCTGCCAATCCACTAAGATGGATTTCTGAGCTGTCACTTGAGTCCTTTGAAAACAAGCTCTTTGACAGTTAAAACGAATTGGCAGAAGAGACATATGGGCATTGTAGCCTCCAGATTGATGAGGTATTTGAGAGAGAGCAAGTTACACATGTAGGTTACTTAAAATGCCTTGCAACTCTACAACTGACTCCTGCTTCTTGCCTTGAGCTTCACAGGATGCACAAGATTTTGGGGTTTCTGCACATCAGAAAACCCCAAACTGAAGCATTAATTATGCAGACACTATGAGGAAGAGAAGCAGATATGACCTCCACCAGAATGTATCTCTAGAGAAAGTAAGTTTCCCCTTTCAGCAGAGAGATACTCCCTTTTTTATTATTATTCTTTTTTTGGTCAATGAAATTTTTCTCTTGACAGCCTCTTGTGTGTCATTGACTCAACAAGGCAAGTTTGTTTTTTGTTTGATTGGTTGTTTCTAAATTACTGATTTTAAAATCAGTGGTTTGCTGTGGGTCCCTTCATACCTCAAGTACATGGGCAAGCATTAAAACTGAACTCTCAGAACTGGACCCTTGGGAAAATGGTGCCCAGTCTGTAAAGATGGAAATTCTAGCATCAGCCTTGCCTTCAGACTTGAATTGATGTGAGGTTATAGCTCATTTTTCCACAGCTCTAAGGCAGTTTTCATTCTGACTTGTACACTTGCAAAAATCAGGGCAGTAAGCAACTATATCTCACCAAAGAAGCAGGATCCAGTCCTGACTTCTGTAATTTACCAACAGTGTGATGTTCCATTAACTCTTTGGACTTAGTGAATTCTCTATTGTTACTTGCATGAAAAACAAATTTAGAGATTCAAAGCTTCTTTGGAGGTAGAAGAGAGAAAAAGGTATTCATGGCAACACAGCCCCAAACTGTATATTGTCCTGGAGCTCTTCTCTCTTCAGGACAATTTCAAGGTAGCTTTGGTCATTTCCAAAGCCCTGCATGGGATCAGCTCAAGCTGCTTGAGTGACTAGCTCAGCTTGAGTGATCACATCCGTGAAAAATGCAGCTGTCAACCTGAAGTATACAGCTGCATGGAAAACAATTTTCCTCTCTCATGCAAATGTGAATATGAAAGCACTTTTCCCTGCAAAAATGAAGATAAAAAGTCAATCTCAGGATAGTTTCATGGACTGAAAAATGCAAAATGATCTTTCAGCACAGGTCAGCTCTAGCATTACCATGTATTGATTAAGTTTTACCATTTTCTTTTTTGTTAATGTTCCCCCTTTTAAATTTTAATTATACTAATGTTCTTTCCATTGGAGGGAGAGAGAGAGAGAAAGGGAGGGAAAAAAAATAATAAAAAAAAAAAAGCCTGAAAAAATATTGCTATGTCTAGTGGAAAGTCAGACTTGTGTGAGCCAGGGATAATGTTTTCTTGGCAAATGCCTAAACTTGAACTCACTTCCAGAAGAGAGCAGGTCAGCCACAGTGTTCAGGAACTAAAGATCAAATATCTCCCTTTCTCTATTCATGGTTGGTGGGACTTGAAAGACCTGTCCCTGTTTTTCTACAAGGTCTGATCTAATGGAGATGGGCAATATAACTGTATCATAGAGTTGACACAAACAGCAAATATACATCCTCTGATTTTTTTGTTCCCAAAATGTCATTCTTACAGCTAACAGGAAACTAGAGAAAAAAAAAAAAATGCAAGAATTATACAGAATAAAATACAATTGAAGGAAATTCTTCAGTGGATTTTAGTTAGATCAGGATTTCACCCTGTTCTCCTGTACATATGTATAAATTCTCAAGGTATCAAGGTAGCACTGATTACTCACACATTACATAAGGAAAGTCAGGCACATGAGGGGATGTTTAATGCTTGCCATGTATGACTTGGACCAATGATTATGGCAGTTGTAATGCAGGGATTTTTAATTTGTGATAAGTTTGTCAAACCTGATCAAATATTTTTGGCCAAGAACAATATGATCAGCTATTATTTAATTCATATTTATTCTCCTCCAAGCAACAGATTTCTTCTCTCAATAGAGTAATTTCTTTTTCTCAATACTTCATGCTTCATTTTTCTTTTTTCTTCTTTCTAGAGATTTAGTAATATCTCCACCCTCTGTTGATCTTTGATAGAGCTGAATACAATATTTCTGTGAGATAAATAGTTATCTAAAATTTGTTTCAGTACAACATATGCTTTCGGTAAGAGGCAATGAAGACTTATTTTTAAGTTTAAAAAACAAAACAAAACAAAACAAAACAAAACAAAACTGTCCATAGCTGGAAAATGGGACATATACTTTTAAAATTATGATTTTTTTTATTAAAAACAGTCACTTTTTGTGTTAAGGTACTGATGCAATTAGGGAAAGGAAAAATAACGTATTTTTTCTCTTAAATTATAGAAACTGCCTTGAATCTGAATAAATATTATGTTTTTCCACCAATATTTTGTTTACCTGGGGATTTAGTTTGATGATTTTTTGATTGTTTGTTTTGCCCCCTTCCACTAAGTATGTCAAAGTACTTTTCTTTGCCTTGGCTCAAGCTATTTTCTCTTTTCTTCTTGATTGTTTGCTAAATCCAGTTTCTCTTCTGGGTTTGCAGAGGGCAACAAGGATGTCAGGTTGACAACATCTTGTGCCAGAGCTGAGCTACCTTCTCCACAGTGTCTTTTATAAATATCCTCTTCTGCACAGCCAGAAGAACCAGCTTATTTTGAATGTCACTAGGGTGGGGTTTTGATTATTTGTTTGTTTATTCATGTTTAATAAGTCTACAGAGATAGACAATTAAAGGATTTTTCAGCAAATTTATTGCAATATGGGAGGAGATGACTCTTTCTCCCCCCCCCTCCACCTCCCCCCCCCCCACTGCTAAATGTCCCCTTAGCCTTATTATTGTTCTAAAGCTCTAAAGCATAAAACTGTATTTTTTATGGCTACAAATGACCTTCAAAATTCAAGACAAGGCTGACTTCTGCTTGACTGTAATATTTTGGATCATTAATTTCACTAGAGATATTCTGATCTGTAATTTTATTAAGTTTCAGAGCATAATCACTCCTAATACTGTGTTTCTAAATATGATGGGCTGTATGCTCAACCAGCACAAGTCAGCACAGATATAATGACTCTGCTACATTGCTCCACATCAACTTAGACTGTTCTTTGCATTTGGTTTCAGCTACAGTCCAATATCCACAAATAATTCTTGCTGCGATGCATATTAAATATCTCTAATAGTTGATTAAGATATTTTTGTTAGGAAGGAGCAGATGGTCTAGTGGATGGCGTGTTATTATTATCCTTCTTGTCAGAATCAATTTGCAGAGCATGGGCAGCATGCATCCACTTTACAAAATGATGGTAGGATCCTATGACATGATGTGTTTGTTCCACACTGGACCGGTCTACATGGCTGTGCAATGACAACCCCTCTAACCCCAGGGGGATCTCCTTTCAGTGGGATAAAACAAACCACACTATGCACTCTTTTTTTTTTTTTTTTTTTTTTTTTTTTTTTTTTTTCCTGTGTCATTCCTGCACATTTTAAGCATTTCTAAAGCCTACGGCATTGTAGGCTCTCTCCACCTCATAGTTTTCCCATAAGATGTGGAAAACAGAGAATGTGGGAGACTTCTGAAAAGACAGGGAAAAAGTTCAAAGTGTGGATTTGGATGAACAACTCCTACGTTTTCAGTGAATGTCCTAATCAGAGGTTATGGGCCATGCGGACAGCCAGTCTTTCATCGTCTCTTCTGCTGAAACCTTTGTGCTGTATTTCAATAGATGAACTGAGCCAGGGAGAGGCTGAATGACTCCATGCCCTGGCAGTTCAATGCAGTCTGCAAGCTGGAGCAGTCCTGCGCCAGTCTCAGTGCCCGTGATTAACTATTTATACAACATAAAACAGCACCCACAGCAGAAAGCTGGAGAGTGTGGAGGAGGGACCAAGTGTCTCGCCACTAGGCAACATGCAGAGCATCATAATTAATTCACTGACCTGAGATACACAAGTTCACGTCGTCAGCAACAGAAAAGGAAATTAAGTTGGACTTTTCACAGCATAGGTAAATATCTCAGCCCTTGGCCGCGAGGTGATGGAAGACCACTCCTGTTGCCTACAATTACGCTTGGCAAAGTTAACCTAATCCCTGCACTGCAAACTTGGATCAAAGTAATAGGTTTGGACAAAAATTACTATTTCTACAAGGAAAAAATAAATAAATAAAAATAAAATAAATAAAATAAAATAAAATAAAATAAAATAAAATAAAATAAAATAAAATAAAATAAAATAAATAAAATAAAATAAAATAAAATAAAATAAAATAAATAAAATAAAATAAAATAAAATAAAATAAAATAAAATAAAATAAAATAAAATAAAATAAAATAAAATAAAATAAAATAAAATAAAATAAAATAAAATAAATCCGACTTTCTTGAGCCCTGGTCCAAAACTGTCATTCTAATAGGACTCCTGCTCAATGTTTCTATCTTTACTAAAGCTGCTATTTCTTAACAATGATATTTTCAGCTGATTTTAATTGCACTCCTGGACATAATAGCTGCAAGAAAGCCCTATATAAATTAACATTCTTAATATTTCTAATGAGGACTATTCTTATAGAGCATTCTAATTTCACAAGCCTTCATACAGAAAAAAAATGTTTCTCAGAATAAAGATGAGTGATCTTTATTTTTTATAAAAAATATTATAAAAATATTTCCTAATATTTTATAAAAAAAAATTTATTTTATTTATAAACCTTACTAATCTGGCTGAACTGGCCATTTTGGCCTGGTGAACTACCATCTCACATTATGGGTTGATGGGTTCAAACAACTCATGAAAATTTCTGTCTTTTTCTCTGTTTATGTGATCAGCCTTCAATATGTTCACTGACAGAGCTACCTTCTGACCAGTGACATGTCTTCATTACTTCTCAAGGTGCAGGGTTTCTCTTAAAGAAAATAGCAGAGGAAGCATTTCAAATAAACCATGAATGGCCTTACAGTTTTTGTATATTTACTGGATTTGACAAAAACATTTCTTTTCATTCAGAGATCTCAAAACACTTTCCAGAGCACTATTTCCAGAGCACTATTTCAGGAGCTGATAGCCAACGTGGACACAAAAGGTTAAAAAAGCTTTCCTTCTGAACTCTTGTAGGCATGGAGGTTTATGTATTGGACTTAAAACACTTCCAGAGTTGTTAACATTTCATGCTGGTCATAGGCTGTAATGATGAAGAGTTTACAATTAAAGCTGATGATCTGGAAAATAAGGAGTGAATTCAAAACTACTTTGTCTGAAGAGTCTGAAATTATGAGGAAGTTTAACACCCGGTGTCTCATGTCTCAGTCGTCTTATCTTGACTGATCTTGCACTAATCTGTAATTCTGCAAAGAGATTAAAATAAAGTTGTTTTTTTTTTTTTTTTTTTTTGTTAGTTTGTTTGTTTGTTTTTAAAGCAGTCTCTCTCTGCTTGTAATAAGGCTGGTTAAAAGAGCCAGTTCATTGTGTAATTGTCTATAGGCAGCCAGATTGTGAAATAAGCTGAAATTCCAAGATAGAAGAATTTGCAGCAGTTAAAAAATAAGACATTCTGATATTTGGAAGTACAGACAAAATTTGCAGTGTAGACCAACATTTTCTAGGCTCATAGAAACAGAGATATACTGATTGCAAGAGAATCAAAGAAAAATTGGAACAGATTTTGGACAGATAAAATTTGGTTCTGCAAAATTATTGATGGGAGTTTGGATATAATAGGCTGAATTGCTGAATGTTCCTTTTATGCTGAATCCTCTCTGCTTTTTTGTGTGATTGCTATCCCTCTGCCCCTTTGGTAGTTTCTGGTTTGATATTTAAACAGGGGGAATTCCTGTACACCCTGTACATTAATTTTTCTCTGGGAAGCTATGATGAATTAACTTCAATTGATAAATGATTAAAAAAATATGCATATCACAAATGCTTTATATTTGATGACAGAGCTCCCAAGAAGGTATGAATTTGGCTTTTACAAACATTTGAGCCTCTTCGGCTTTCACTGAATTTTCTTTGGGAAAGTATTTTCATGGCCCTTAGCATAGGAGTGTCTTCAGGTAATCCACACCCAAATGAAAAGCAACACTTGTGGAGAGGGTTAACCAAATAGGCAGATTCTTCAGACTCCTCAGTTGCGAACCAGCTCCAGCCCAGAAGCCATCAGGTTGTGTTAGCAGCTGAGGGTACAACAATAAGTCATGGTGAAGAGGAAGGTGCCATTCTGCCCTGAGGTGGCTTCTCAGAAGCTGTCATACTCCACTGTTCAGTGTGGGTGTGAGCACCTGGGTTTCAGCCTACCACAACAGATGAATGCTCCAACAGTTTAATCTCTTAGCCTGCTAAAGTGAAGGGGGCTGTGTGTAAGCATTAGGAAAAAAAAGGCTACCTAAGCTCAAAAAATGTCATTTGCATGAGAAATAATAGGCAAAAAGGGCCGCAAGTAACTTGAAAATTGACATTTTTACATGCCACAAATCTGGACAACTGAGTTCAGACCTGCCAACTACAGGTATCTCATATAATTTGCTGCATAAACTTATTAAACTCCCCGTTACTTCATAAAGAGAAGCGTCTCAAAAATGGTTAGTTCTTGCCTTACAGTTGCAAGAATTCCTTTGTCTTATGCTATAACTTCTTGCAAAATTGGCACAACTCTCTTGAACATTTCTTCAGAGGACTTCCTCACCAGTACCACTTTCAGTGGTCTTTCTTTCTTTTCCCCTTTTGCAAATTATTAAACCATGTTTGTCAATCTACAACTGCTGCCCGTGCCACCATCTACTGCCTCTAGGTCACCTCCTTCTCAGTTGTTCCAAAGAATGAACACTCCAATTATCAGAATACGACAATGTTAAGATACTTGCCCTCGGGATTCATGATTTTGCACCGTGTTATTGAATTCCATGGTATTTTTCTTAAGCAAGTCTCCAGGGTCATGCCATGTGCAATATCTGCACCACCTTCTGATGTTCTTCTGTACTAAGTGAGGAAAGATGGTGCCCTCTGCCAGCATGAGCAGGAAGACAGTGTGGTCCAGGACCATTATGTCCCTGCAGAATAATAATATGTTTTTCATTGTTATCTCTTGCTGTCTCCTTGTTAGCCACTATCTCTCCCACCCAGTGATTTCTCTACAATTCTCCATCTTCACCAAGTATCTAGAATGTGCCTAGGGTAGCATTTTATCAAATACTGTAAGAGCATCCAAATAAATTAGGCTTTTCATATCTCTTTTGTCTAGAAGACCAGTTATCTTTCTATCAGGAAGCTATTGGAGTAATCAGGTACAATCTGATGTTTAGTGAACACATCTTTTTTCAGCTAAGTTTTCAAACCATCTGAACAATGATTTCTTGCTACAACCTTCACATTGGCACTACTGGGAACATCATTTATTGAAGATGTTGTTTGATGTAGTGTCAAAAGTCTTTGTGACTCATGAGATTCTATATAGAAACACATTTCTGATATAGATGATAAAGTCATTAGTAATTACAGTAAGTTTTGTTGATGTTGCTGTGCTTATTTCTGGTGTTAGAGAAAATGTAAATATGCTTTACAAATGCCGAAGTCATCTGCATTCAGATGACTACTGAATAAATAAGAAACTGAGTCTTCTTTTTTCTCTGGTTTTCCTCTAGTTATGTCTGGTCAGACTTTTAATTAGCGTAGCATATTGGATCCCTTCTCTGTTGCTTTCCACAGTGGCTGGCCATTTACATCTGTACACAGTGGGTGTTAAACAGCACAGCTCTGATGTGCCTTATTTTTACAGTGACCTTTCACAGGTGTGAATGATTATACAAGGTACCAGAGACTGGTAAATCGGCTCTTCTTTGGACAGTAGATAGATTAGCAGCTGGTATGTGTTTGAGTGGTTTCCTAAAGGAAAATATCACTGCAGCATGAGACAGGATGGAATGCAGCAAGACTGTTGTTTTTTTTTTTTGTTTTTTTTTTGTCAAACTTTTGGCTCTGTTCTGCTTTTTTAAATTCTCTTTTTCAACTGTACAGGTTTATGTATCTATACACAGAGCCACAAAATTACCTCATGGGTGTCTACAATCTGCAATCAACAAGGTTGACAGAGCATAGGCAGTTAATGATCATCATATAAAGTGGCTTTGCTCTCTTTTTGCATCACAGTATGGATGTGCTAAGCAAATACATCCATATGACATAGTAACAGCAGATATTGGCTTAATCTGGTGCCCGTCCAGGAGGTTCATTATAAATTTCACATTCTGGTCCCAGAGCCTGTCTTCACTGTCTCCCTTGCATCAGACTGTGGCTTTGCAAGCCTAGCAAGGGGAAGACATTGATACCAAGATGAAACTGTGTTTAACCATACAGAAACAACATTGTATAAGTATCCTGTTTATCCTGTTTAGATAATTCCAGGGTAATAATCTGTTTCCCAGTTATGGTAAATTATTCTTATCTTTTTCAGTACCTAAACAGATGTAGATGCCATAGTTGAGAATACAGATTTGTTCTGGTCTGTCGTCTGTCAAGGAATGAATCAGTCTTCTATTGGAAGTTCTGTGCTCACACTGCCTTTGCCAGCTTAGTATTGCCACCTTCTGCGTCAGCTGTTTGGGTCATCCTTTTGTTTGTGGCACCTATTATAGCAAAAATTTAACTGCTTATCACAACGGGTGAACTTATGCTAAAGTCAGAGCTTGTCAAATAAGAATGATCCTAAATGAGAATCTTGCCATTGTCATGTGCCCATATGCCCAGTAGGGGTAAAAAAATGTAGGTTTTCCATTGGAGCGAAGGTTTTGCACATCAGCACACACAGCTTTTTTTTCAGGCTAAAAGGTCTGCCAGAGGTAGAGGTTTTCCTACTAACAGTTCCCTGAAAGATTTCTTAACAAACTGATATCAAGCTTCAGTTTGGTTCTCCCCAGAAAGAACTCCCTTCTCCATCCAGAAACACGTTGCTCAGTTCAGAGATTTAAGGGGAATGTCTATGTACCCCTACTCAGCCTAACTCAAATGATTGAAAAGATTGTTAGTAAAATAAGGTGGTAGAAGAGGGGTGAACTAGAAATGCTCTCTAAGGTCAGATGCTTGCATCTGTAATTCAAAGTAACCAGTAAAATGCACCAAGATTGACAAAATGTTTCTCTTCTGCTTGTTAAGCAGCTGGTCCATTTCAATGACTAGTTCAAATCCATTCTTTTGTGTTTCTCAGTCTTCAGGCTGTGCTCAGGCTTCTCTGACTGCACTCCTTTCTTGTTGTATTTCTTGATTGTCTATTCTTATTTGTCATAATTTCATGCTCAGTGTTATTAAAACAACAACCTTGTTTCATCAACTCGCACTTTCCAAAATATCCTGCCAGTATAACTATTTTTTTTTTAAATCTATTGCCTATGAATCTCATCTGGAAATGGATCTTCCACCTCCCTCTTTCTTGTCTGTTGTCACTGCTTTAAGTAGACTGCCTTATTACATCATTCTGGACACACTCGTCAGTTGTTGCCCAAAATGGTTGCCACATCTTCGATTTCTGATGGAGTTTATAATCAGGGGAAGTCAAAGATGCACTTTAGATCTTGCTCTTTATTCCTTCAGGTAATGGGGGAATGCCTTGCTGACTCTGAAATTCTCATGTAATTTTCATCCTGATATAAAATATCAACTTATTAGTGTAACACTTTTAAATGAATTTTGAAACACCAATTCTTGTTTGATTTCATTTTATCCAAGTGAATCTATCACTTAAAAACCTTTCAAGGTAGTCTTGCAACTGAATTGGAAATATGGCTTACTTATGGTACTGGGGACCTTTTCATTCACTTTCTTTCTTTTTGTGCCCAAACACCACTGCAGCAGACAGAAGTCTTTCCGAGTTAAACCCTTCCTTCCTTATTTATTTATTAATTACTGTTACTGATGACAGTAACACCTATGTCTACCCTTATTATTTGATCTCTGAATCTTGTTTCATTTATGTCATTTAGCCTGGTTTCTTAATGGTTCTCACTTCCAGAAGACATGTTCTGTGTGAGTCAATCTGAGCTTATTTTACCAAACAGCTACTGCCAACTATCACCAGCATTATGAAAACTGTGGCTTTATTTGTATCCCACCATGGGAGACAGTATCTTTGAAGTCTTGAAATTGTACGTATTATTTACTTTTTGATTAGGTGAATAAATCACTTTAATGAAATGCCAGTTGTAAAAGATTTGGAGAACTTGGCAGGCCTCCAGGCCTAGGATGAGTCTGGGTTCTATGGCCACATTGTGGTTCCAATAACAGATAAGCAGATACAGACTTATAGAAAAAGAAAAGCCCTGAACGTGATTTTTGGGGAGCAGGGTAAAGTCTGTGTGAAAGTAAAAATTCTTTGGGAATTCTCTGGGTGAAGACATTAGCAAGGCCCCACCACAGATTGTCTTTCCCCTCACTGAAAATCAGTCTGTGTCCATTTTAAGAAGAGATCAACTTTGAAGAATGAAAAAGCATTGAAAATACCTCCTCTACCTATTGGTTATTGTGCTTTCTGCTGTATTTAGACCTCCTCTTGGCCTGTCTTCAATTTGCTGCCTTGGGTTTCTTCTGTATCTCTGCTGCAAGGATGGTTTCACCCATGCTATTTCCAAGCACCCATTACAAACCTCACACTCTCTACCTAGGCTCCACCCCTCATCAGCCTCTTGCTGCTTTGAATTTGATCTATTTATGCCTGGGGGTTGTTGCAATAGCCAGATAAGAGAAATAAGAGTAATGCAAGGGTGTTCTTGTCTCCTGCTGTCCTGCAGTTCCAAGGGATAGCTGGAAGATATGGAGACTGAAGTAAATTTTACATATTTAAGGGAGAATCTGTCTATTGATTATTATTGGCTGGATAAGACTATAAGTAGAAAAAGTTGCACTACCCATGCTCTGTTCTTATACTCTCTCAAGTGCTCTTTGCTGGCTCCTTTCAGCAAAGGGAAAGATGGATTTCAGATCTGTTCTCGCATTTGCAGGGATTCAATGCAATGCAGAGAAGCAGAGGAGTTTTGCCTGAAGCAGCACTAAGACGCTGTGAGGACAGTGACTCTTTGTGACTGAGCCAAAAAGTTCTCTCCCTCCTTGCCATCTTCAGGTCTCACAAGAAATTGAAACTGAGAGAGTTTAATAAGTTGGTGTTCACTAGTATATGTGACGGCAAACATTTCCTCTCTGCTCAGAATAGTAAATCAATGTGGCAAGAGCTGTTTGGTGAATGGCATTTTAATGGAAGCCACCATCATTATAGGTGTCATAATCTGTCAGCATATTTAGTTTCATAAGGTGATTCAGCCACACCAATTTTACTAGCACTCAGCCTCTTTTCCACTCACGTGTATGAGGAAACCTCTATTAACTGCAGCTGAGGTAAAGCTGTATTAAATTTGTCCCAGGCTGGTCAGAGATGCGCTTGTTTGAATGTGTGCAGTGGATATCAGAAAGGCAATGTCCCTGAGTAGCTTGCAGATGCAGAATCTGTCTGTAGGAAGTGAGAGGATTAGGGAAAGGAATTCAGTATTTATCCAAATACACAGGACATAGACACAGACATCTCAGGAACTCACAGAGGCTAACTTTAGACTACTTTGGCTAAAATTCTTCATCTATCCTGTTGAGAACACACACAATCACAGAACAGCTGACGTTGGAAGGGACCCCTGAAGAACATCTAGTCCAAGCCCCTGCTGGAAAAGGGTCAGCCAGAGAAGGTTGTTCAGGACTGCGTCCAGATGGAGGTGAGCATCTGTGAGGATGGTGACTTCACAACCTCTTCTAGTGTTTAACCATCCTCACAGTAAAAGAAATAGTAAAGAGGAGAGGAGACTCAAGGAGAGGAGACTCGAGGAGAGGAGACTCGAGGAGAGGAGAGGAGAGGAGACTCGAGGAGACTCGAGGAGAGGAGAGGAGAGGAGAGGAGAGGAGAGGAGAGGAGAGGAGAGGAGAGGAGAGGAGAGGAGAGGAGAGGAGAGGAGAGGAGAGGAGAGGAGAGGAGAGGAGAGGAGAGGAGAGGAGAGGAGAGGAGAGGAGAGGAGAGGAGAGGAGACTCGAGGAGAGGAGACTCGAGGAGAGGAGACTCGAGGAGAGGAGACTCGAGGAGAGGAGACTCGAGGAGAGGAGACTCGAGGAGAGGAGACTCGAGGAGAGGAGAGGAGACTCGAGGAGAGGAGAGGAGACTCGAGGAGAGGAGAGGAGACTCGAGGAGAGGAGACTCGAGGAGAGGAGACTCGAGGAGAGGAGAGGAGAGGAGAGGAGAGGAGAGGAGAGGAGAGGAGAGGAGAGGAGAGGAGAGGAGAGGAGAGGAGAGGAGAGGAGAGGAGAGGAGAGGAGAGGAGAGGAGAGGAGAGGAGAGGAGAGGAGAGGAGAGGAGAGGAGAGGAGAGGAGAGGAGAGGAGAGGAGAGGAGAGGAGAGGAGAGGAGAGGAGAGGAGAGGAGAGGAGAGGAGAGGAGAGGAGACTCGAGGAGAGGAGAGGAGACTCGAGGAGAGGAGAGGAGACTCGAGGAGAGGAGAGGAGACTCGAGGAGAGGAGGAGAGGAGACTCGAGGAGAGGAGACTCGAGGAGAGGAGACTCGAGGAGAGGAGACTCGAGGAGAGGAGACTCGAGGAGACTCGAGGAGAGGAGACTCGAGGAGAGGAGACTCGAGGAGAGGAGAGGAGAGGAGAGGAGAGGAGAGGAGAGGAGAGGAGAGGAGAGGAGAGGAGAGGAGAGGAGAGGAGAGGAGAGGAGAGGAGAGGAGAGGAGAGGAGAGGAGAGGAGAGGAGAGGAGAGGAGAGGAGAGGAGAGGAGAGGAGAGGAGAGGAGAGGAGAGGAGAGGAGAGGAGAGGAGAGGAGAGGAGAGGAGAGGAGAGGAGAGGAGAGGAGAGGAGAGGAGAGGAGAGGAGAGGAGACTCGAGGAGAGGAGACTCGAGGAGAGGAGACTCGAGGAGAGGAGACTCGAGGAGAGGAGAGGAGAGGAGAGGAGAGGAGAGGAAAGGAAAGGAAAGGAAAGGAAAGGAAAGGAAAGGAAAGGAAAGGAAAGGAAAGGAAAGGAAAGGAAAGGAAAGGAAAGGAAAGGAAAGGAAAGGAAAGGAAAGGAAAGGAAAGGAAAGGAAAGGAAAGGAAAGGAAAGGAAAGGAAAGGAAAGGAAAGGAAAGGAAAGGAAAGGAAAGGAAAGGAAAGGAAAGGAAAGGAAAGGAAAGGAAAGGAAAGGAAAGGAAAGGAAAGGAAAGGAAAGGAAAGGAAAGGAAAGGAAAGGAAAGGAAAGGAAAGGAAAGGAAAGGAAAGGAAAGGAAAGGAAAGGAAAGGAAAGGAAAGGAAAGGAAAGGAAAGGAAAGGAAAGGAAAGGAAAGGAAAGGAAAGGAAAGGAAAGGAAAGGAAAGGAAAGGAAAGGAAAGGAAAGGAAAGGAAAGGAAAGGAAAGGAAAGGAAAGGAAAGGAAAGGAAAGGAAAAAGAAAAAAAGAAAAGACTGAAAAACTCCTGTACTTCAGACGCTATCACTGGACCCAGCACCCCATATGTGTCTCACCAGTTCTGAGCAAAGAAGGACCATCTCCCTCAAGTCAATAGCAATGTTTTGTCTAATGCAACCCAGTGGACTATTGGCTTCTTTTTTTTTTTTTTTTTTTTTCACATACCTGGCTCATGGTCAACTTGGTTTTCATCAGAAAAAGTGATAAAAAGACAGACGCCCAGGGCCTTCTTTGCAAAGCTGCTTTCCAGGCAATCTTCCCACAGACTGCTGGTGCATGGGGCATTCTGCCCTAGGGATATGGCTTGGTGCTTCCCTTTTTTTGAGATTCATGGCATTCCTGTGTTCTCATTCCTTTAGGCTGTCCAGGTCCCTCTGAGCAGCAACATACCCATCTCCTCTATCAGCCTCCCAGTTTTGTATCTTCTCCATATGTACTGTGTCTCTTTGTCCATCTCTTTAGTGAAGATATTAAATAGTATCAGCCCCAGTGTAGGTATCCCAGCAACCCTGGAGAACTGACTGGCTTCTGGCTGGACTTTGTACTGATGATTGCAATAACAGGTAGCAACCAAGTCCTGCAGAAGATAATCATAGCTGGCATCTTTGAGAATCACTTTCTGGAGCAGAGCAGCTCTCCCACAGAGGGAGGGCAACCTCAGCAAAACTAACACTGTCCTCATGAACCTCCCCCATAACAACATTTTACACCATTTTAAGAACCATTTCACCACAGCAAAAGGATATCCCAACATTAGCAAGGTGAATATGTAAATACTTCAGAAGCAGCAGCTCCTCTCCTCTTATCTCCTGCAAGTGGCCTGAACCATAAGGCTGAGGGTACACAGTGTCTTCTTGGACCATGCACCTCTTAACTTTCAATTGAAAGCCAGATCAAGAGTCAAAGATCCCATTCTCTTCAATCCTCACTTTTCCTACACTGCACTTAGCCAAATATTCATATTTCATTTTTGTCTCATCTTCATTCCCCCCAGGAAGTAAATATCCCTTCCCTTATTCTCCCATGACTCATCCACAAACCTTCCCACTTCTAAACTATTTTATTTTGTCTTGTCTCATGCTTGTTTATCTTGGGTAAGATCCTAACCTCACTGAAGTCAGTGGCAAAACTCCCATTGACTCAAACAGAGCCAGGATTTCTTCTTTTTGTCTTGATTAGATTGTGGGTGTGTTTGCCTTGAATATAGTTAATCTTGTCCTGGTTTGATTGTAGTTTTTGGAAGAGGGCCATGTTGCATCTCTGTGCATTAAGCATTGTGTAAGCATATGTGACTTACAGGATAATAATTAGCATGAAGGATTTACTGTAGCAGTTTAGAAAGGTGTGGATGGAGGTAAATAAAGGAAGTCAAACATAAGTTTCCACATTTCATGCCTAACACTTATTTGCAATGAAGGCAGGGACCACAGAAAAGAAAACATTGCTCCCATTATTAGAGGCTCGGGGCTTATAAAGCACATCCACAGGGTTATAGTGCACTACAAGAGCTATTGCAGGGAAATGCTGATGCCACAGAAAGCAAAACAGGCTGAGCGACTGCAATGCAATAACAACTCAGACAGGCTTAATGTGAGGGGAAAACAGCACTGGTGCCAACAAGGCAGTGCTTCCACTGTTCAAATGGTCCAGGGAAAAAAAAAAAAAAAAAAAAAAAGTGCAGCCTGAAAAACACAAAGCAAAACACAACAGCTCGCTGAAAAGCAAGGAGATGGAAACACAGGGCAAGAGGTCTGTGTTCAGACCTGCCTTCCTGCAGCACTTCTACCTAGTGCAGTGCAGCCCAGAAGAGACAACCCCAGCAGGCACTGCATGGCCTTGGTGAGCAAAAATAGTCAGCCAAGTGCCACGTGGGGTTATGAGTTTCATTCTCTGCCCCCACCATGGAGAAAACAGCTTCTTTTCTCCTCTTCATAGTTATTTGTGCTGTCACTGCTTTGGGATCAGAATTGCCTTTTGTAAAGCTCCTTTCTGTCATTACAGGGAGTGACTTCCCAAAAGATAAGCACCTCTTCTGTTGCCAGGAGGATCCTCAAGGGAAATGGTAGAACTTTGTTTTCCTGAAGCCTTTAAAACTTGACTGAAGAATGCACTAAGGAGAGCCATGGGCAGTGTGGAATAGCTAAAAATGTGTGTTCTGGTTCTGTATGTGAAGATCTGTAAATTTCATAGACTGAGAAACCTCACAAGGCTTTGCTGTCAACAGCTGATAAGGTCTTCTAGAGTCAGTAAAATCTCTAAAAGGTCCACCCTCTCTGTGCACTAAGGTTGCTGGAAATGAGCAGAGCCAATGTGGGGACTTTTTGCCCAACTCTATCCTATGAATAATATCTAAATTATATATCTCCTGGGACAAGGCAGTGATTCTGCAATTTGTTAAGCACATCCTCATGACATGGAGGAGCAGACTGGGTATGTTTAGTGGAGTTACCACACTAAAGGTTTGTTCTGCTTTTGGCCAGATTGTCAGATATTTTTCAAAATATTCGTGTTTCAGTTTGTAATGGAAGAAACGGGTGATACTGACATTTGGAGTGGGATGAAATGGAGCTCTGCATTTATCACAGCTGGTACTAGCACTACCAGGAGGTGTGGGACTGACATGAGCATGAAAATTCTGGTGCAGTTCCCTTGGCCCAATTCATCCCATGTGTGTTTGAGGAGATCACCGCAAAATATTCAGAAGCAACGAGCCGCCAGAATCCTGGCAGAGGTTAAAACTCTTCTTTTAACCACTTTTTTTTCTGCCTCACAATTATGTGAAGAGAAATATTCAGCAATCTAGGCCATGCTTTCCAGGTATTGACAAAAATTTCAAGACACAAGAGGACTCTGTCAGAAAAAAAGCAAATCTGCTGCATAGGTCACAAATATCATTGGCTAGTCTTAAATCTTGAACCATATTCCAGCACAAGATAAGTCCTAGAGCTGTGAAAATATGTAATTATTAGTAACTTGATATAGATTTCTAGGTTTATTTTAACTTTCTTTGGGTAAGTAACATTATTTAATTGACTTAATATTACACCGCTTTTTTTTTTTTTCATCAAGAAGCTCTTGATCTTCTGTAGTCTTCAAAAATGCTATTTATTGTGAATAATCCAGTTTCACGGGGCTGTTTATATATCCACTGTTCAGTGACATTTCCTTTCCTATTATGTGACTTCAGCAAATAATGAGCATGCAGTGGGAATTTCAAACTTGCATTTCAAACATTACTTTTTTTGAGTGTAATGTCTGCAACTGAAAATTTGATCTTAAAATCCAATGAAGGTGATATCCAGCAATATTTATGGAAAGTGAGCACAAAGAGATAAGACATCTTCCCCCACCAAGGGGAAGCCACAAAAATTTTCCTGTTGCCTATGCATAGCAAATCTCTTTGAGTTTCATGCTCCATGCTACTTAGGGCTTTCAGTTAGTAATAACTAAGCAAACTTTAAACAAAAACTATGTTTACCTAGTTTTAAAAAGTTAAAATTTTCAAATAGTTCATTATGAATGATTATGAATGTAAGCCCCAAGTGAATTTCCTTTTTGTGCAGTGTTTAAAAACTAGCAAGAAAAGATATCTTTTTAAAGAGGAATTTACAGATGTCAAACACAGAAGGGGAAGACAAGCAAAAATAAAATACGATCTTTAGATTGAGATACCCAGGGTCGCAATACATTGAAGTATGTTTCAACACAGTAACTTGATATATATTTACTAAATTGTTTGGCACATTCAGCATGTCCCCAGGGAACTGTTGGAGGGAACTAGCAGTACATTTTTCACTCCTTCCCTGTGCATTAGCAGACATAAGGTCACACTAGTATAGCAAAGATGGGTGCAGCCTCAGGCTCATTAGCTCTCAGCAAGCTAGCCAGATGAGGCAGTGTGGTGTTTTCCTTTCATCATTCAAGCTTGAAAGGAAACTGTCGGCAGCCACTTGCTCTTAAAACAATGAAAATTTAGGTGACAGCAATCTCATTAGCTGAAAGGTAGCATTCAGTGGAGTTGAAGATTTCTAGGTAAAGATTTCCGTCTTCTGCAGCACATAGGCACAAACTTATTAGCAAACCATATCCTTTGAATGCAAAAATTCATGTATGAGAAGAACAAATAGAGCTTGTTAAATTACAGCAACCATGCATCAGTGAATTATATTTCTTGCAGGAAAATCAATGTCTGGGTGACTGGCTTCCTTTCAGAATAATGTATACATCTAGACATATATACATATTTACAGAACGGCAGTTTAATCTCTAACCTTTGCCACAGTTTTGATATTTTCCCCACAGATGTTTTCTTTGTCTTTCACAGAATCAAAATGCAGAAAATGCAAAGGGATATAAATGCTGTTATTCTCAGAGTTTTCCAGGCTTCAGCCATGATGTATGTTATGCCTGAAGATTGAATACCTTTTGCATTCCAATTACTGTATGTGATGTCCATTGATGATGTTTTATTGGTAATATTTCATTGCTGTAAGCTTTTAAGCTGAGTGGGACTGGATGTTTATCTATATTTCCTAAAGTCCAAGAGATCTAAAGCTGAAGACATATTTACACTCAGTTTTCTATTTTTAACATGCTTCAGTTCAAAACTGACCTAACACAGAGATGTTTTCCTGCTTGCTCCATTGTAAGTGGGAACTTGTTGGTATTAATGATTATTTCTAACTTCCCCAGTGGAGACAAGCTGTTGGTTTGGGTTTTTCTTTCTGATAGAGTAGTTCCACAGCATTAGCAAACACTGGAAAAAGAGTCCTTGCTCCTTCTAGCTGCCAGATATGAACAGGTTGATTACCAGAAGTGTAAAAAGCTTGTAGATGTCAAGCTTTCCGTAAAACCATGGCACTTCACTTCCTAGGACTGTTTTGATAATCTCAGACTTAGAGGTCTCAATTTGCTCTTCAAGTTTACATTTCAGCTTCTAATATATTTTCTTAGACTACCTCCCACTCAGAGCATTAACTTCCCTTTAATGACTCCCTGCCTCAACTGTTGCTTTCCCATCTTTTATGATCTTCCCGATTCCTATCTCTCCCTAGCTCCGTAGGGCACGTTCTCTCTCCAGGAAGCAGAAATTCAATCATCTCTATTATTGCTACTGTGGTAGCACTGACGAACCCAAACTGCCTGTCAGTGCAGCCAGAAGAGGGTCTCCAGAATATATCCCCATGGCCCAGCTGCCATTAATTTACTGCCTGTGATCCAGCAGGGGACTGCCAAGTGATGTTCTCTGAGCCCCACATAGGTGACCTGCTCTCATCTCCTGACCGCCTCGCAACCCTTCAATTTGTGACTTGCCACAAACCCCCATGGACCATAGGATGTGTTTGTGGTGCACTTCTGCATCCCTGATTCTGCAGGAAGTTTCTGCATTGTGCCTTCTGCCCTTTTTGACTTTGTCCTCTAAACCAGACTCTTTCCTTCAGCCTGCAAAGAATTCTCTCCCAGTTGTTTTCTCATACGCAGTCTTACACAATGCTCAGCCCCAAACCTGCCAGAGCCACTCTCTCAATCCTCTTCCTTACATTGGGATTTTTGCCAGAGTTTGCAAAGACTTGCATCCTGCAGTACACTCTGTGTTTGCCTAAAATTACATTTTCCTGATTTGCTTTATTTTTTCCCCCTTTAGCTTATTTTTGAAAATTACCATAGATAATATAGCAATGTATAGAACAGCCTTCACAGTCCTTTTGTATAAACAATAACTAACTTGGATGGAGCTTGCAACTAGGGAAAGTAGGTCAAAACAATGTGACTAAATCATTCCAAAATAATCATCGGAAAGAATCAAATTCACACCCACGGGGTTTATGCGAACAGATTCAAACCTGCCAGGACTTTGGCATCTATCACCATCTCCAGTACTTAAGGGTAGGATTCACCAACACTTTATGAGTCAAGGAAACAAAACAAAAAGTCCAAAGCTTAGAAAATAGTTTTCATCTGCATTTTTCAGGTTTTTTTGATCTTCAGAGCACTCTGTATTCAGTTGTGCGCTTACCAAGATGTGCTTCGTAGCCACACCAGCTTTTTAGCATGGTTAGGCCTCAGCTTCTCTGGAAAGTCTTTAGAAAAACAGAGGAGAAATGGGAAAATATCTTGATCATTGCTCTTTGCTATTTTTTGCAAACTAAACAGGTCAGTGTAGTTATCTGTTAAGATACCTGCAAGCAAATCTTCCTCAGTTTATAAATTTCTCTAAGAAAAGCAGAAACTGCGGGCTGTCAACACCCATGGCAACACAGGGTCTGACAACTGGTCCTCAGCAGGGCAAGTTTTCGTTCTCATATCTACAGACCTATCTGTTCATTCTGCAACCTGAAAATATTAGCCAATGCACAACACACTTTTAATCATTCTGATTTTGACCTGCTTTCCAGTTTGAGAACACAATAAGTGCAAAGTTTTCCATCTTCCAGTTATCATGTCTTTTGTATTCATGCTAGACATGAGCCTGAACCCTAAACAAAACGAAGGCATAGAAAAAAACAAACAAAAGCCCTAGTTCCCAATTCCTCCCACCTAATCTGAGCCATTCTTATCATGATTTGGAAGTATATGTTTGGCACCATTTTCTGCAATGAGACAAAATAAAATCCTGGATACAAATACTCCTACACATAGGAAAGTCTGAAGCTGGAAATGTGTGGCTTGTCCTAAATTTACATAGCACCTTTCCTCTGGAATTCTCCATTGTTTTACTGATGGCAACTCCACAGCACCACACTGTGGCAGCAGCTGGCAAGAAGGGAAACTGAGGCAAGTTATCTAAGAGCAGTGTAAGATGGGAGAAGGAGACCTCAGTGACCTAAACTGTCCCTCACTGGAGAAGAAGATGGGGAGAATTCAAAGTCTGCTTCATTTCTTTGTCAAGCCCATTGGTTTCATGCTAACAATTGACTCATGTCAGTCACCATTTTCACCTCTAAAAAAGTTTATTATGAAGCCACTTCACAAAAACACTTCCCTACACTCCTCTTTTCCCAAATGAAACATTTTCCATCATGAAGTAGCAAATATATATATATATATAAAAAAAAAAAAAAAGAGAAGAACAAAAGAAGTGTTGTTGTTATTATTATCATTATCATTATTATTATTATTATTAAAAAAAAAAGGAAAAAAATAAAATAATAATAATAAAAAAGCTACAGACCTTCTGTGAATCCCACCCTGTATTTCATATTTCTCCAGTGAGGCTCACATTCCTTTATTCAGATTCCAAAAGTAGAGATAATTTGTTCCAAATGTTTTCAAAGGCAATCAGCAGCATCGACTTACATTCTTTCCAGGGTTGGGTGAAAACTGTGAAATCTTCTAAACACTAATGGAGGAGTGAGCAAGGGAGCAAGGAGGAGGGATGGGGGAGAAGGGGAGAGGGAAGAAAATGAGAGGGGACAATGAGGGAAAAGGAAGAGAGGAAAGAAAGAGAGAAAAAATGCAGAAAGGAATATGCTGAGGATCTATTTGCTTATATTGTTACAGTTATGACTCCTTGAGCAGATCTGGAGAGACTTGCTGCTTGCCAGCAACATATTTCCATTGGCAAGGTAGCTAGCAGTTTGTAGCATGATATTATGTAGCAGAGTATGATTGAGAAATAGGCCATAAAATTATATATTTATCGCAAGACTGTCAGTGAGATTTTTGCAGGGAAGCTAAACATATAACTCCCTCTGTGTTGCATGTCTATTTTGTCTGCTACAGATCTTTACTGAGCTACTCATCAGTCATTGTGCAGTCTGGACAGATGTTACTAGTGCAAATAAAGACAAAAATGCTGCAATTTGTCTTCCATTTAAACATATACACAAGCCATGGGGTTGCTGAATGGCTGCCTTTAAGACACAGTGTGGTTTGCGAGCTGCCTCTGGGAGCAGAGAGGGCTCCCAGTGTGCTGCCGGCTTTGCCACTGGCTCCCTGTGTGGCCTTCGACAACTCATTTAATCCCTGGCTTCCCAAACCTATAAAGCAGGGACAATAACTCTTGCAGTGTTTCCTGTATGAGGATGATTGTTGGATTTCACCTCGTGCAGCTGTTGCCTCCCCAGGTCCTGGCCAGGTACGAGTTGCCATGACACCGCTGACATACCATGCTGAAGGCCAGCAGCATGCCAAGTGGTGTTGGTCTAAGGGTGACAGCTCAGTGCCAATACCTCTCACCACCTCCCTGCAAGCTCAAACCCCATGGCAAACCCCACAGAGAGACTTTCTTACCATTCCGGTGTTTCCAAGCTGGAGACATTTCTCCAGCCCCCTGAGAGGTCAAACATCTGTGCCTTTCCCCACACGTCAGCCTCTGCCCACCTCCCAGGCCAGGCACAGTGCCACGCACGTGGTCCTCTCTCCTCTCCCAGCACCAGGATGGTCCCTGCTAATTCATCCCTTGTCCCACATGCCGGCATGCCTGCAAGCACTGACAGCCGGAGCCGCTTGTGCGGCTCCTTATTGCCAGCAAACGGACAGTAAATGATTGGTGGTTAGTGTTTAATGGGCACGTATTAACTCTTAAGCTTTCAAAAGCTCTAATTAAGCCTGGCTTTCATTTGAAATCCACCCAAAGTGGGAGAGTAGGCCATTTGTTTTTACACAGCTGAGGAATGTGTGTTTAACTATCTCAGGAAGGAAAAAGAAATGAAAACCACTTGGAAATCTGGTAAACTCAAACACCTGTACTCCTTCAGCCTACTGGAAAGCTCCTCTCCCCACCATAGACCAGAGCTTTTGAGCACCTACAAGAGATGGCTGGTGTGAAACAAGGTTTATAAAAAGCTGGTTGCAAAACCCAGTAGAGCACGGAGAGTTTTAAACTGGAACGTTGTTATTGTCCACCCAGCATTGATGAATTTATCTGCTCTGTACTTGTGTATCGTAAGACATCTTTGCCTCTGCATTCCTGCTTCCCAGAGGTCCAGATCCTAAATAAGACAAGACATCCAGACAAAGCTGTGCAAACTCAGCTCTGTCTGACTAACTGTTTGGACAGGTTTTGCTTTAATCATAAACAGTAGAGTAAATTAACGCTAGCCATGCTGAATTGTTTTTAATGCCTACTTGCTTTCTGCTCTGTGCCCAAAATAATCCTGTTTTGTCTTCTGCCTATTACACCAGCGTCTAAAAAGTTATCCTACACTTAGGGGAAACATGTCTTGAGAGATGATAAAGGTACCCCAATTTGGGGGTCTGGAAAGGACAGCAGTGATATGTCTGGCAGTCAGTCTATGCCTGCACTCAGATGAAGAGTTCAGAATGAAGTGCTTATAGGCTCGCAGGACTCTTGCTTTTAGAGTGTGGGACACTGGTGTGTGTGAATGAGACATAAATTTGTGAGATTTTCCTATAACACTCACTGAAACTGTAAAAATACTTAAAGAAGTTTTAAAAGTAAAATATGAAATAAGATCTGGAAATTACATGAAAAGGAGACTACATGAAAAGGAAATAGAGGCTACATGAAAAGGAAATAAAGGAAACTAAAAGGAGATTTTCATGGGGAAAAGAAAAAAAAAAAAAAAGAAAGGAAGAAAGTCTTAAAAATCAGAAGAATTTCCTTGGTTTTCAGCAGCAAATAAAAATATATAAATATTTGGTTAAAATAGAAAAGGATGAAAAGAAACTGAAAAATGGCTATGGTTTATATATATATATATATATATACGTATATATATATATATATAAATAGCTACATTACAGGCAAACTAATACTTTAAATAAAAAGTCAGTTAATCATGTTACAGAAAGAAGGCTTGTGGTTTCACATATCCATCTCTGCCAGTGACTTCTTTGTAATCCAGAAAACCCTCCTAGACAACAGTTTTCACACGTGGTCTCCAGTGTGTTGATCTTTTAGTATCTCACTTTCTGGGTCTTCAGAGCAGGGAAATAGCTTGTACATACATTGAGCAGCAGCAGGCCAGGAATACCACCATTCTGGATGGTCAGTTTTTTCAAATGGTTTTGTAGCCGCTCCATTTTGATACCGAGATATGCTTCTGGAATTACTTTCCTTCAGACCCTTTCTGCAACCCCATTTTATTTTCTCAAACTAATCAGAAATGCAAAAGGCCATAAAAAAGCCAAAAAAAAAAAAAAAAAAAAAAAAGCCCACCCCCCCTCCAAAAAAAAAAAAAAGTCTTAGCTTTTTCCAAACGGGCTCTCTGGAGCAACCAGTTCCTCCCAATCCTGCTTGAGACAATGTTTGCAATTAGCTTCCCAATAACACCATCTGTAAGTGCATCGGCCCAACCATGTTTTCACACCCAGGCCTCAATATGACCATGAAATCAAAACAAAGCAGTTTTTCCAACCACCTGGCAAGTTTCCCCAGGATTTCTGAATTAAAAGAGCCAGTGCAAGAAACTTTGGCCTGATTCAACCACAGCTATGCTGTCTTGTAGCCCATGGCGAAAATGTCCTGCAGATTTAACCACAATCAGAACTTTCTTTTGGGCAAGGCCTTTTCCCAAGGTGTTTCTGTGGAAACTTTTGTCATCTGGCACCACTGTGCCAGGTTTGCTGTGCTCTGCATCCAGTCCTTAAGCATTGCCATCTGTGAGCATTATTGAAAGAAGTTTTGAAAGCAACAGGAGGATAAGACAGAAGCAGTCGCTAGGATTCTCCTCTAAGCTAAGTGACTCTCGACCACCAGAAGCTTTTACCCCTTGTCATTGCAGCTATATTGCAGCCCTGGCAAACCATGGGACCTTGTGATGGGTAAATTGGGAAGGTTCAGTCTGTTTCACTCTGATGTCCTTTTAAACAACCTTGAGATTCTTTCTTCTGGTACAGCACTTCTCACCTTGTTTTAAGATCCAGTTCTGTGTCCCTATGAATGCTTTCACATGGACAAGGGCATGCTATGGGATCCTGGTCAACAGCTATTCAAAAACACAAAAAATATTCTAGCACTTCATCTGCTATCTTCCAAAGAAAATCTGCTTCTACTATGTATTTTAGCCAAAAATATGATGAAATTCTGGGACTGGTTGAAGACTAATTCATACTATGCTGATAATTCATACTATGCTGATATCTTTCCCCAGTGACGTTTTTCCTTCTTGGTACTGTGACATGATGGAATAGCTGTTCAATATATGCTGCTGTGCCACTCTCCAGCTTGATCAGAATCATCCATGTTTTTACTGGCTCCAAGACTGCAGATTTGGAATTGAGTTCAGAATGTGTTTTAGGACATGCTGTTTTATTACTATTATCATTACTATTATTACTATTATTATTATTCATCCTAAATACATAGAAAACATAGGCTTTACTTAACAAGACACTTTTCTACAGATTCCATTTGTTGCCACTTCTCCTGAAGTTTGTGACACAATTACTATCAAGAAATTAAATTAAACTGAGTCTTTGCTCCTGCGAATAGACTACTGAGTGAATTCCAGGATCCAAGTTTTCCCCTGTATTTTCCTTCCCTCCTATCACTGTCTCCATCTGTGATGGGTTTGAGCTCCATTTTCTATAAAATCATGCAAAAAACAGCTCTTGCAATTTGACCTTTTATTCCTGTGTCCTTCACAGATTTTCTGTATTTTTCCATGCCTAGTCTTTTACTGCCTACATTTAAACAGAAACCCTCAATCTCTGAAGCATAACTCTAACTGGTTATGTGCAGGTTCAAACCACCAGCTGGTTGGTACCGGGCAATGTGAGCTGCAAAATTTCTTTTTCCAATTGCCCATTTCCTTCATTTATAAACAGAAGTTCTTCCTTTCAGTCTTTCACAGTTTCTGTGAACCATGTTAAATGCCTTCACCCAACATGCTGAGCCATGTCTCCACATATTTCCATGCCTTATTGTGAGGGGTCCTTCTTCATGTATTGTTAGGCTGCACCAAGGAGCTCTCCAGGTTCTTTGGTAAATTCAGAAATCTCCACTGCAGTCCTGGGCCTTATTTTGTTGATCTTAAATTGCCACCTCCCATAGAGCTGTGCCTTTTTTTCAGCTGCTCCAGGGATCTGGTGTTTGGGCATGCCAGAAGGACTAGTCTCTACAGGCACTTTGCAGGTTCAGGTGGGGTCTCCTTGGGTGTGCTCTGGCAAGCTGAGGTAAGTCCTTGGCATCATATGCCAAACACAGGGCTTCTACCAAATTTGGATAACAGAGCTTCTGTCCTGGGGACATGGTGCTGAGGTACCACTGAAGATGTTCAATCAAGTTTGCAGCCTGAAAATACCCCTTCCCCTTCCATCTCTCCCTCTCACACTTTTTATCCATTCTCCAAGTTTTTCACTTGGACTACAAAATGAAACAGAAGCAAGAACTCCCAGGGAGTTTTTCCCTCTAAAGTAATTGGCTTCTGTGTTACTCAGGCTGGGATAATCCAGCCTTTCTGTTCCAGCTCTCTGTTGGTTACAGACAATGTGGAAGATATATGTGCCCAGTCTTACCAAATCTTCCAACTGGCCGAGTTCCTCATCCACTGACTCATCCAGACATGCTGGTCTGCACGCCTTTCATTTCAGAAGCTGATGTTTTCAGCTCCCTGAGTCCATGTTGCAGGTCATGTTAGGCAGCACATCCTAGATTGAGCATAACTTTCTTCATGTCCTCTGCTAGGCTTGGGGACAGCCTGAGCCTCTCTTATCTACCTGCCAGGTTGGATGGAAGCTTTACCAGAGAGGTTCTGTGCCTGTTTGGACATTTTGTAGCTTTTGTCCTAAGACTTTTTTCTCTCCACATAGAGCTCAACTCTAAGCTCATTCAGGGATGGTTCCAGACATTCTTTTAAACCCCTCTTGTTTCATCTTCTGCCCTTGTTTTAGATTCTGTGTGATCGTTTCCGTTATTTGTTCCAGCTTGGATCAAGAGGAATTACCAGACTGCGATTTCCCTCCCTGGGAACCGGATCCTGCTGCTGATACTAACATGACTCCTTATGTCACAAGCAATTAATCAGTAGTCAGGGCCTCCAGGGTTGTTCTGTCAGGAGGCAGTGTTGCTACTATAGTCAAGTAATGCATGAGTGCCATCCTTTTTAGTCATAAAGAATATGTAAAAATATGCCTCATTTTCCTAAGCAGAGCAGGAGGCACCCAAAACAGCTTCCATGTTTCTAAGCATTTTTCTAATGGGCACTTCATCATCAGGACAGCACTATATAAGCCTTTATCATGGTATCTTATTTTTCTCACTCCAACCTAAACAGCCACTGCCTAATCCCTCCACAAAACTGTTACTGTATTTAATTGTATTTAGAATTTGAGACCAAAATTAAAGCCTTTGTTCTGAATAACCTAGTTTTCTACCATTTGTTTGCACTGTGACTTGGGCATTTTATTATGATTGTGTGTTATTAGCCTTAACTGTAATTCATCAAAGGATTAAAAAAAAAAAAAAAATCTCTCTATTTTTGCAACTCTTTATTAACTGACATGTCCCTGAAAAATTTTCCGATTACCTGGCCTTAAATTCTAAGCCAGATAAGTTTCCACCTGCCTCAGGTACCCCAGGAAATGGAGTGCTTTTCAATGTACTGCAGTTTTACTGCAATTCTATTGTAATTACACTTAGAATATATTTTTAAAAGTGTATAATTACTCCTAAGTTTAAGTGTATGACTGCATTATTAACTCTCTATTCTTAATGGAACAGAACTTAACCTACAGTCGTGATAGAATTATTCTGACATTTTTTATAACAGTTGTATATATATTAATGCAAAATAAAACTTTTAAATAATTATGGTGTAAAGTAACTTGTGCACAGAGATTCTAAAAATAAAATTCTTTAATCACAAAAGTCCATGTATAAATAAAATAATTACCCTTAATATAGCTCTTTTTTCCAAATATATTTGTCAAAATCTTTAACATCAAAGCAGTGACAGAGTAGTGTAATAAATCTGAAAGCTGTGCTAATATGGATAGCCTGACTTTTAATATGAATTTGTAGCAATTATAGACATAAAAAAGTGGAACCATTTGGTAATTACATAGGACATGTGATGAGATCACAGTCAAGTAATTATACTGTAGATTTTGTCTTGTAGTTGGATCTTCCTTTGGCCACTGGTTTTGTAATGAAAATAATTCCCTGAGACCTGGGTTCAAGAGTGAAGGCAACGGGCAATTAAGTATACTGTGGTATAAAGCAAATTTAGAATGACTTGCAATTATAGAAGCTTGAGTCAACACTCCATTATTTTTACACTTTCATAGTGTCTCTGATGTTGATGGAGCTAAACGTCTGTAAAATTGGTCTGACAGACTGGATATCAAGCCATTTTAAGAACAAGCTTATGAGGCTTTAGGTATTTCCTACCAATAGCTGTATTGTCAATACAGCTAAGAACAGCCTTTTCTCATGACTAAGAGCTGTTCACTGTCAGCACTGATAGGGCTTTGATTTAGTTATCACAGCCATTAAATTTCCAGTCAAAACCAGAAGTGGAAAAATGGGAGAAAATATGAGATATAATGAGGACAGAAACATTAATAGCCTGTTTTATTTGAACTGGAACAAAGTTATGTTCAAGCTTGGTCTGAGATAAGGGCAAGTGGCTGAGCACCATTCTTCTTGAAATGGCTCTGTCTGAATGGCTGAAACTCAGCCATTCCTATTTATTCTTCTTTTCAAGTTGTAAAATCTAAAAGCCCATAAAATAAGCAGCAGGTGACCAAAAACAGAGATACAGTGACTAACTGGACATACAGGAGAACTCCAAATGGAGTAGAAATACACACTTCAGTAGAGATTTATAGATTTTTTTGTCTCAAAATGTTTGGGTTCAAAAAATGTTTAATTACAGCAGAAACAGACAAGTTAAAACTCATGTGAAAACTCACATTAGATAAAGGGAAGTGTGTGAGATCTACTCTGTGAGAATGTCCTAGATAATGAGTGACAGCTGCGAGGTTTTGGTCTCACTTTCATTTTAATGGCATCCTCCAGTGATATGCACTGGATTTCAAGCCTTTGTGGCACTGTCAGCTCCTGTGATGATCCACAGAATATGGGCATTTGACAGGTCTTTAATAAAGAGTTTGCTGCTGGGATGAATTGAAGTTCAGCTGGATCCAGCTTGAGTTCAGCAGAAGAGACAGTGTTGTTAACTCACCTTTTTGGTACAAAAGAAAAAGAGAAGGAAGGAAAAAAAATAAAAATCCTTGGACACCTGCTATCTTTTCAGACACTAATTATGAGAGACCTCGTTTTTGCAGAGGATCAAAATGGAGTAACAAACAACAGTAATGCATTGTCTCTCAAAGAAAACTGCAGCTAAAAGCACTAGAAAACACTTTTTTTTTTTTCTTTTCTCAGATTTTAACCCACCTGTAGTCGATTACAAACCCTCCAGGGAACTCAGTCTGATGGCTTTTTGGCAGAGATGGGCTCTCAGGGCTGCGTTTTGTTTCCGTTGCATTAAGGGTCTTGTGGCGCTGACTCACAGAAGCAGTAATTGCCAGCTGAACACAGTGTCCATGCCAGGGCAAGGGCAAGGCAGGCAGCCTTTCACCCTGGAGATGAGATTGCTAAGGGAGGGTGAAGAGGAGCAAATCAGTTGTGGCCCAACTATCTATTTTAGATACTGCTATTTCCTCCATGGAGAAAGAGAGGTGGGTTGGAGTCAGGCCATCTGGGGCAACACCTGCCTCCATCTCTGTTGTTCCTTCTCCATCACAAAAAAAAAAAAAAAAAATTTAAAAAAATGGGAACCTCAGCTCTGCAGGACTTTTCTAGTCTACTCCGATCTTCATTTTTCCTTATTTTTTTCTGTTGCAGGAGTGACCTGATTCCCCACTCTTTATTTTATTTATTTATTTATTGACACAAATTCATTTGTCTTATTTGCCTTTTGTTTTCATTTAGACTGGCTACAGTTCAAGTGATGCTGTAATCTCAATGAGAAAACCTAATAGTTATGATTTAGCAAATGGAAGATCTTTTCTGGTGCCAATTTAGCAGAATCAGTACAGCAAAAGATAGGAGCTTGCACCTTTTACTGAAAGCCTTATTAGCTAGAAAAGCCTTTCTTCCACAGAATTGTATTTCACAAACATGAATATGCTTGGGAGCCAGACCTGAACCTGATGATTCAATGATCTCTAATTGTGTAGACAGTTTTATGTTTTATCCTGTGTGAATATTTGCAGAACTGAAACCATGCAGAGAAAACCTGAAGAATGCTGTTGGCATGGATAGACACTGTAAGGACTTGAGGCAAATTATAAAGGGTGAGGTGATGTTCTTGGACAAGATAGAACCTGATTTAATATCTGTGATATCACTCAAAGAAGATCAAGTTTTGATATTCTATTTTCTGTACTGGCTGTTGAATGCAACCACTCACTTAATTATCATATCAAAAACCTGAAGTTAATGAAGGCTGTAGCAATTGAGTAAACTGGGACTAAAATGGAGGAAGTAGGGGTTCTTTTGTTGCTGTTGTTGAAAGAATAATATATACCAACATGTGAGTAGGTTAAAATACAAATCCTTCCTCCATAACCTTTCTGGAATGAAAGAGCTAGGAAAGAAAATAAAATTCATGAACTCAGGTGACAATTTGTCTGTAGAATTTGAGGTCTTAGTACTTTAGTATTTACACAAAATTCTAAAAAGTAAAAGTAAAAGTAAAATAAAAATAAAAATAAAAATAAATAAAAATAAAAATAAGTCATGCCAGAGGCATACACTCAAGTGACTAAACTTTTTAAGGTGTATGTGTTTCTGATGGCCCCATTTATGCATAACTGGAAAGATGTTTGTCCTAACATGTCCTCTCTCAAAAATATCCAGACTGTGTAATGATTACAGTGAATACAATTGAGAGTGACATTTTAGAAGAAGATAATTTTGCATCACCTATACATAAATAGGAGAGCAGACAAGTATTAAAGTAGCCCAACTGAATGAAATCAGACAGTGTATGCTATTATAAGTGACAGCAGACATGTTTTGTTCCCTGCTCTATTCAGGGCTGTTAGCTGATTAGAGTTATTTCACTGGGCTGAGTCTCCCCTGCAATCTCATGGCATGTAGCTATAGCTGCTGCAGGACTCCTCCACAAGGGATTTTGTGGTGACCTGGATAGCTCTCTGCCTGGCCTTGTGAGACTGAACAGAAAAATTGATGGGGCCAATTTGGGTCATCCACTGCCTTAAGGAGAAGAGGTGAAACATTCTTGTTGCCAAACGGCTCAGCCAACACTTCTTACAAGAGGTCTAGTGGCATGTTTCCAGTTGTGTCTGTGTGCTGTTTCATGACCCTGGGATGGAGTGAATGGAGCTGGCTTGGAGCTCCGTGCAGGTCATGACATTGACTTAGGGGTCGTGCTCAGTGCAATGAGTTGGCTCCAACCTCCAGAGTTGCTCCTCATGCCACACCCAGCCAGAGTCAAAAAGCACAGAAACAAAAAGTTGTATTGAGCTGTAATTCAGGAAAGCTCCTAATGCATAGATCATTTCTCAATAGGAAAGCAGAAGGTAGCTAAGGTAGGACTACACTCAGATTCTTCTCAAAACTAATATAGGGGCTGTTTTCATTTCTAATACTACAGAACACCTCAGCTTACTGGATTGCTTTAAATACTTTCCATCTCCATTGAGCTATTAGGATAATAATAGAAATAATAATGTGCATTCATACTACATTTTGTTAATCCTTATGCTCCTTATGCTACAAAACATCATGGCTCTGTTCTTGTTTCAGATTTTTATTCAGGTAGTCAATAGTGTTTGTTTTGTTTTTCTTCTTATGGTGCCCAAGGCTTTTCCACTCTTTTATTTGCTTTTGTATATGGAAATCACATAATGTTAGGAGACAGGTTCTGAGGCTGGAGGACATAAGTTAAGGAGAAAGGGAGAGGCATAGATTATATCCAGAGGGAACTGGGGAAATCCAGGAAAATTCCACCTTGCTTTTTTTTCTCTTTCCCATTTTGCTACCTGTCTCAAACTGTTGTGAAGCTAAGGTGTGGTGGAGGGGAACTCAGGATGAGGGAGGAGGCTCCGGTCTTCTGAGATCAAAGACTCTGATCACCAACACATTGCAGTGCAGGGTCCCTGGAAGGGCTTTCTGCCAAGAGTTCAGTAAGTCAGCTAGGCAAGGGAGAGGCAAAAAAGCATGCCAGGGACTGAAAGCTGGGTGCAACTTTCAGAGAAGGGGCTTAGATCAAATTGAGTCAGGACTGGTTTTACCAGATGTTTGGGTGCAGTTTTTCATTGGAGAGGACATTTGGTGAAGAAGCAGAGAAAAAAAAAAAAAAAAAAGAAGGAAAGGAAAGGAAAGGAAAGGAAAGGAAAGGAAAGGAAAGGAAAGGAAAGGAAAGGAAAGGAAAGGAAAGGAAAGGAAAGGAAAGGAAAGGAAAGGAAAGGAAAGGAAAGGAAAGGAAAGGAAAGGAAAGGAAAGGAAAGGAAAGGAAAGGAAAGGAAAGGAAAGGAAAGGAAAGGAAAGGAAAGGAAAGGAAAGGAAAGGAAAGGAAAGGAAAGGAAAGGAAAGGAAAGGAAAGGAAAAAAACAGAAACTGTAAACTGTGGGAAAGTTTTTCTTGTATGAGAGATGAATCCAGAAAATGTGCAGAGAGGATGGACGAACAAAACTGCATGGGCAGGGTGGGTAGTGTAGTTGTCACCCTGATTACCATGGAGTGGAGTGAAAAGGGAGCATAAAACCACCAGCTGTTGTTGCAAGGAAGCAGGAAAGTGAAAAAGCTGGAGAGATGCTGGACAGTTGGAAAGTCCAGAAGGTGGAGTTTAAGAAAACCTAGGTATTCTTCCCAATATGTGACTGAGTTACTGTGAGATCTTTTAGCTGTGATACATATTGGTCCCTAATAATTGCAAAGGTCAGATTGCTCACAGAAAATAGGACAGTGAGGTAAAACTGTGCCTTTTTACAGGGCCATAACCAAGGGCCACAGACACCAGTGCCCAGAACCTGGAGAACTTCCCAGGTGCAGGTTCAGGTGTGCCCCACAACCTTATCTCCCCTCCAAAATCTCATTCTTATTTAAGTGAAAATAAATCACAACACTGAAAAGCAATATGCATTAGAGATTCAGTATCTTCAAAGGTTGCTGTCTGTTGGCACTTTTTATTTATGTGGTTTAATTTGAATAAAGATGGTGAATACCAGTGGCTCAGCATTCCTTAGGGCTCAGCTGACAACTCCCAAAAACATATATAGATTGAGGATAAGAAGTTATTAACATAATTGTCTTGTTCTCAACCACAAGCTTTGCCTCCTGTGTTCCAGCACAGCTTCTCACCACTATTTGTTACTGTTTACTTCAAATTCAGCAGATCCAGATGACTTTGTTCAGTAAACATCAAGAGAGATGTGGCCTAATTGAAGACAGTCCAGAGCAGATCAGGAAGAATGATTAGAGGTCTTGAAAGTATGATCTACAAAGGGGGATTGAAAAACTGGGGTTGTTCCACTTACAGAAAAGAAAATTGAAGGCATAAAACAATCTCAAAATACGTAAAAGACTGTGGCAAAATAAATAAATAAATGAATGAATAAATAGAATCTTCATTCCCCCTGTGCACAGAGCAAGTAACAGTGGGCTAAAAATGCAACAAGGGAAATTTCAGCTAGTCGCTAAGTGAGGCAGTCATCTCCTTTAGGTGTTGGTGTCCAGCCTGATGATTTCAGCAAGTGGATGATCTGGACTGAGCTGCAAAGACCCAGTTAACCTCCTCTCCAGCACTTCTGCAGAACTGGAGAGGAACCAGCAGGGTACTGGCAGGGAAAGCTCCAGTGTCTTTGCTGAATAATCTATGGCCTTTCAATACACTTAAGAATATATCACTAGCTATTAATGTAAACAGAGAACTGCACCTAAAGTACATGTAAATATTAGTGGTCAGGAAAGCGAGACGGATGAGTAGTACTGCAGGAATTCAATAGCAAGAAAAAAACAAGCATTTACTTCTAGACTCCAGCAGAGAACATTTTGTTTGCCTATTGTTTTGAAAATGCTGCTTCCTTTTTTTGTATCTTTCCAAGTGTCCTTCATTCTCTATTGCTTCAACATAAACTTCTTTCTGTCTAAGGCTTTTTATGTTATATCACCACCATGTACAATATATCCTTGTATATAATCAGTAAGGTTGTTACTTCCTCTCTCCTGCTTGCAATGTCAGAGGTACGACATTTTTTATTAAATTTTACAAGCAAGATATTTTTTTCTCACATTCTAGTAATGCATGAAAGACGCTTATTGAAAACTTCCTCAGAAACTGTTCTGTTCACCTTCATTGTTCTTTCCTAAAAATTCTCCCATGCTGTGACATCTGAAAAAAAAATAAATAATAAAAATGGTTGTGCTTACTAATATGTGATTTTTACTTTGCCTGTGGCTAATCATACATCTCAGAAACAAATCAATGTAAGCATGCATAACCTCTCATGTTTGTAGTGCTTTTTGAATGATTTCTTGAGTATCATTGACTGTCTTTTGGGCAGGTTTACTCTCATAAAATGATAGTTGTCTTTAGTGGTTCTTTCTCTGAACTGGTTGTCTAGATTTCCTCTATAATCAGTTACTGGAAACAGGCACTTTAAGGATAAAGTCTTTCTAGCCTGAGTTAGTTAGGTCAGATGAAAAACCATTTGGTGGTGATTTCCTCTCAGTTATGTCCAAAGGGATTTCATAATGAGTAGCTTAGATCAGTCCATAGTCAATATCTAAAGATTTCTGAGTTTAATTCTCACTTATATGCCTGTCATATTCAGGTCCCCAAAGGAACCTCTAGGAAGAGCTACAGAACAAACTATAATGACAGCTTGTAGAAAATTTCACCAGTATAATACTATAATGAAAACATTATTTAAAAAAAAAAAAAAAGAAAGAAAGAAAAAAAGAAAAGTCAAAAAAACCACACTCTGTGTCAATAATTCAGTGTCCACAAGCTGTAAGAAAAATCTTTTGGCAAATGACATCTATAATGTTCTTTGACTTGCTGCCATCTGTTATTGCTGCCTTATAATCAGGGTTGTTTTCAGACAGACTGTGCCTGATTCCTTGACGATAACCAGGGTGTGTATATTAACAGAAGTTACTAGCAGATCGATCTGTAACATGGGCAGGGCAAGAAAAGAATTGAATTATATATATTTGTGTAACACTTATAGCTGGCTCCCAGAAAGAGGGTTTGTTAGTCTTTAGGGGTGGTGGCAATAGTGTCTGTAATTAGGTGAAGGAAAGGGAAAGAGCTTGTGAGCTGGAATGACCTTTAGGGTGGAGAAGAAGGAGTACTGTTGAAAGAGGCACAGATGTCAATAAATCTCCCGACAGGTCAGCCAATCAAGGTAATTTAAAATATTTATAAGAGGATTAAAGATAAGATGAGGAGAAATGGCCTCAAGTTATGGTAGGGGAGGTTTAGGTTGGATATCAAGAAAAAATTCTTTACTGAAATAGCTGTGTGGCATTGGAATAGGCTGCTCAGGGAAGTGGTTGAGTCATCATCTGTGGAGGTCTTCAAGAAACATGTAAATTGAGAACTTAGTATCATGGTGTAGTGGTAGACTACAGTACTAGGTTAAAGTTTGGACCTGATGATCTTAGAGATCTTTTCCAACCTAAACAAATCTATGATTCTATGAAATTTTTATTCAAAAATACTAACATCTATGCAAAATTTATGTCCAAGGTATTATAAGTAAGCTTACAGCAGCAAAGGAGAGGCTTGAAGATTTTGACATAGAAAAGATACAGATACAAACACAGATACAAATGAGAGATAGATATAAAGATGTAATTATTTTTTTCATCTTTAGCCCCTCTGGTACAAATTTGGAAGTTCCTCTATAAGCATAAATTTTAGAGAATTGTCTGAAGTTTTGTATACTTACATAACAGTTTTAATTTTTTCTTTACAGAGTAAATATTGCATGACTTTAACTGTCATCTACTCCAAAGAGTGAGACAGTAGCTAAACATATCAGTGGTTTTGTGGGGTCAAGATCTACAATTGCAGGTTAATTTGTGTAAACCCCAAAGTCCTGGATTTACAAAAAGCAGCATCTTACTGTTTATAAATATCTGAAATGCTCTTTTTCAGACCCTTGGGTGCCTCCAACCTCTCTGTTTTTAAAGGTCTGTGTCTTCAGCAGTACATGTAAACAGTGTTGTGTATCCTTCCTGAAGGGATGTTCAGAGAGGTAAGGACAGGAGGAAACTCCATGTTTCCAGTGTAAAAGTAGAATCTAGTGTCTGTATTGAAGACATATGGATTAGGAGGACATTTCTGCTGCAGGCAGAAATAGTAGCCATTACATGTATTTTTATATCCTTTTCTTGGAAGATCTAGCATCAACTACTTCACTGGATGGACCATCAAATTTGGCATGCCTGTTTCTGTTTACCTGAAGTCCTTCCAATAAAATTTCTTAAAGTCAATTAACAGAACCTATTGGGTAAGGTGTGGATCTTCTTTACAGTGACAGGTCTGAGAAAGAGCATAATTTAAAAAGTAAATAGTTTTCCCACAAACAGAGCCCAGCAGTGAAGAAATTTAATTCAAGGTATATATCCTAGCTCCAAAGACATGTCAGATTCTGGGCTGCTCTCTCAAATAGATTAAAACCACACTCCTCAGCCTGAATTGTAGAAGGATATAGCAGGTGGCACAGTCCTGTATTCACAGGGGATGAACAAGGCAATTTGATAGAAGATCTACAAGCGAAATCCTGGCATCTTTGAAATCAGTGAAAATTTTTCCATTGGGATTACACTAAGATTTGAATGCCAGCATCCAATAAGTCAGGAGAAACCACAAGATAAAGTTTATTATACTGTTCTGAGGAAAGTCCAGGCTTAGATGCATTTAAATTTTGAATCTTCTTGCATGTAAAATAGGTTAGTTTAACTTAGCAGGGCTTAAATGATTGCTGCTTGTCAGGCTTAGCAGGAACTTTGTCCACAGCAAAGTTTAAATTATATATTTGAAGCCAAACAACCTGGACTTTTCTAATTTCAAGTGTCAACAGGACTTTGTGTCATGCTGCTTACATGAAAGAACAGACTATCTCCTTTTTCTCTGCTGCAGCAATTTACACAAAGAATAATAAACATAATAGTAATAATAATAGTAATAATTACAACAGCAGCTTTTTAGAATAGAGCTCTAAACAACATGTCATTTTGCTCATAGAAAGCCCTGAAAATGAAAGGTTACCAAACCCTTGGTACCTGCTGCTCAGGGTTTTCACACTAAATAAAGCTGACAAAAGAGATGAACAATTTTGTTTTGGTCACATTCTGAATGTTAGTATCACTATTTACTGCCTCTCGAAGTAATCAATTGCATGAGAGGTCCAGTAGCTCTCAATGTCCCTATTGATTGAAAACCAGAGCCATGGATTGCTATTTCTATGTTTGAGCCACCTTATATCCCTTTCTACAGTGACCTCTGCCTGTACACTTGTAGTGCTAGGGCTTTTGAAGCAAGAACATGCATTCAGTGTCTTTTCCATCCAATTAAAAATCTTTACTATCATTCCCTTTTATCTAGCCTTTGTAATTGGATTCCCAGTTTCTCAATTTTCATGGCAGCAAGGGGGAAATGATAGCAAGTCCCTGATTAAAAAAAAAAAAAAAAAAAAAAAAAAAAAAAAAAAAAAAGTTATGATTTAATTTATTTCAAAGTGTTAGTTTTTCTTTAGCTGAGTTTTTGAAGAGAGAAAAAAAAAAGACTTCTGTGATAATGCTATCATTTGTCCATCTGTGTTCTCCACTTAATAACTCTGGGATCTTTTGGCCTATTTCTATCAGATCTGAAGATGGGTTTATACCTCTCTTGTAACGCCTGTTGATCCTAAGCTCCTGACAGGTATATGAAATTGGCAGGTGGGTAGAGGAAAGAGATCCAACAGCCACAGAGAGAAAAATCCTGTGGTGTGAGCAGGTATCACTCAATCTGAGTACCTGGTTTCCCATGGCACATATCTGGTACCACACAGGCTGTGTGATAGCTGTGGGATGTCAGGGAGGACAGAAGGTATTGCAGCTTTTCATCACGCTAGGTGAGAGAAAGGAGAGGGCTAACAAAATAAGCACACCCAAACTGTTAGGAAAACAGGTTTCGTTAATGCCACTACTTATGAAATATCATTTGTAAGTGTCACAGCCTGGTGAGTTGTTTCCAAAGCTGTTTGTGTCTAATGTATTTTCTACTCCATGGTTGCTGGGAAATCTTGAAAATATGTTTAAGGAACATGCTATATACCAAGATAAATACCAAAGACAGGTGAAACGTATCACTACCTAGAGATAACTGTGGAGGGACTGTTTTAGTCTGCATGCTTCCCTCTTCTGTGGGGATGACTAGGTGAGATGAGTTGAAGGCTAACTGACCAGGGTTTTGTCATTATTAAAAACATGGAGCTGTATGGAAAAGAACATTTGTATTGTTGTAAATCTTGATGATTTATTTCACAATGAATCTACTAAATTATTATTCCCTCTCATGTGTAAAATTTTCCTTCTAGGAGAACTTCAGAAATGCTTGTAAATCAGTAATCTAGAAGCTGTGCCACAAATATTTAGAGGTACAAAAAAAGTCTGATCATATGCTTAACCTCACATAGTCTCTTCCTTTATTGATATTCCAAAGTCCTAGTCAAAAATCTTTAGATGACATCATCAGCATGGAACAATGATAGTTATTTTGTATTTTCCCTCGTGATAGAAGACGAAAGCCCAGAATTTAATACTCAGCAACAGCATTCTATTAAAAGGTCAAATATTTTTTATAATCATCCACAGAATGCTAGGAACTAGGAATTTCAAATATGATGAAATACTTGTGATTATAATTGCAAGGAGACAATATTTTGCAAACTTAAGCCTTTATGCTTATAATAATATGAGTTATTCCAGGTCTTTCTTCTCTGTTAAGTAAGGTACTGGATAGCCTTTGGATAACAGGAAAGTCAAATTAATGAAACAGAAGGTTAAAACAACTAAATAACTCTAACTTGGCAAATAGAGATAGGTAACAAGATAATTGTCTGTAAGTAGTTGAAGAGGGGGATAAGAATAGTTTCACATTGCTCAGGGGAGTGTAATTAGATATAATAGGATGAAATTAAGCAATGGAAAATATTATGCTCAATATTAGGAAGGAAAATCCTAATGAAAATCTCATTCAAAGACCTGGAATAGACTCCAAAGGTAGCTCTATTAGAGAAAGCTTTGGTTCTCCCAGTAAAAAGCAGGGAAAAAAAATGAAAATGCACCAGCTCTGCACTGTAAGTGCAATAGGGCAATCTTCAAAGTATATTCTGTCTTTAGTTTAGTCTAATCCTGTACCTATTGCCTTAGTATAATGGTACAATGAAAAAGGTTTCTTTGAAGATGATTTGTTGGTGTCCTTCATTTTTTGGTGTCAGAACCACCATTATCACATCTCGGCTTTCTAAATATTTCATTTATTTGGGTTGGTTAAAAATCCATAATCAAAAGCAATATAGGTGATTTCTCCCAACTAAATTTCTTTTTTTATTTTATTTTATCTGAAATTTGCCATTCACACTTTCCTAGCAATATTTCTTCATCATTGGCAGTTGCTGCAGGCTCTCTCCTTTCATTTTTAGATATTTGGTTTTGGAAGGGAGAGGCAATGAGGAGATTCACTTTCAACCCCATCTTCTCTGGAAAGAAGATGTGGAAAACATTAGCTTTCATTATTTGTATTTGTATGTTAGACCCACCATTATACAAGTCACTTCTTGTAAGATGGTTAATGTTGCTTGCATCAATGTCATTCTGCTAAACTTTATACATTTTTTATCAAGAAAATATTACAGACCAGGGCATAGAGGTGTTCTCTCTTATGTATTTTTATTAGCTTATTTACCTTGAACATAAGAAGCAGTACTGGGTGACCAAGCACTGATGAAATTTTCCCTCCATTATGATGTGCACAGACCTCTCTGCATGTATTTTGCTGATTCATCAGAGTGGTCCAACAACAAGTCACATTTTAACTGGCTGGATCTTTAGTATAGTCAAAGCATTGTTCCTTCTTTCATTCAAATCAGGAAACAGTTTTTGTCATAGCCACAGCAGTTTAAGGTGATTAGCAAGACATAGCTTTCAGGGGGAATGATAACATCTTTCTTCAGAATAAGGAATACAGTTGGAAAAGCTATGCATTTAGAGCACAGAGTCTTGTTTTAGGTCTGAGACAGAAGCAGCAATCTCCAAAGGAAATTGTACAAGTGAGAATAATAATTCTGAATGGAAGCGAGCACAGTGGGATGAAAATATTCAAGCATTATATTTCTGTTTTTCTAACTTGTGTTTCTTGGGTGGACTCTACCTCCTCTTTTAGCAAATCTATTTAATTAATATCTTACTTAAATGACAATGTGGACTTGCAGCCCAGAAAATCAGACATGTCCTGGGCTGCACCAAAAGCAACATGGGTGAGGCAGGCAATTCTCCCCCTCTGCTCTGCTCTCATGAGACCCCACATGGAGCCCTGTGTTCAGCTCTGGGATCCCCAGTACAAAAAGGACATGGAAATATTAGAGAAAGTCCAGAGGAGAGCCATGAGGATGATCAGAAGGCTGGAGCAACTCTCCTATGAGGACAGGCTGAGGGAGCTGGGGATGTTAAGCCTGGAGAAGAGAAGGCTCAGGGTAGACCTTATAGCAGCCTGCCGGTACCTAAAGGGGGCTACAGGAAAGCTTTGTCAGGAAGCACAGTGACCGGACTAGGGGGAATGGCTTTAAACTAAAAGATGGTGGATTTAGATTAAATATAAGGAAAAAAATCTTTATCATGAGGGTGGTGAGGCATTGGAAGATCTTGCCCAGAGAAGTTGGGATGCCCCACCCCTGGAAAGGTTCAAGGACAGGCTAGACAAAGCTTTGAGCATCCTGGTCTGGTAGGAGGAGTGCATACAGCCAGGGAGGATTGTAATAAAATGATCTTTAAGGTCCCTTCCAACACAGACCATTCTGTGATTCTCTGATTCTGTAAAACTCAGGTTTTATTTATTTTTTTCCCACACTTGTTTTAGCTTTGAATGCTACCGTTTCTATTTCAGACCTGAAGAAAGGCTTGTGTACCTCCAGAACTTGTCTATTTTTCCCAAAGTGTCTGTTGGTCTAATGAGAGATTTCATATCTCCCAAAGATCTTTCCATGTTCGTAATTCCTCCAGGAATTTGTTATTCCCATGACACATGGCAGCAATATGTAGGAAGTCCATGAAAACTTTCATCTCAGTTTTGCTCAAACATCTGTTATTTTGTCTGTTTGTTTGCTGGAGCTGCTGTTATTCCAGTTTCTGTGCGTGACATGGGTCTTTCAGACCACAACATAGGCAACATGACTTTGAAGAGAAAGCTTTATTTTCTTCCCGTTATATCTTTCGTAAGAAATCCCTTGGCTCTTCACAGGCTGATCAACACTGAACTGCTTCTGGAAGTAAAATCTTCATTTTACCATTTCTGCTTCTGCACAGGCCATGCTATGGAAAGAGCTACATGAATGGGATTCCCTCCCAACCCAGCGATTGCACATTCTGGCTCTGTCTGTCTTTCTTGTTGTGCAGAAGCTGTGTATAATGTTTTTCTCAGACAAATATGATGAGCAATCAACGAATATAAGATCTGTTTTCTCAAACCTGTTCTTCATACAGAGTCATGGTCATGTTGGTGTGAGCCCATGACTCACTCTCAGAGTTATGGATCATGTTTACAGTGTCAAGAGCAGGAGTTATTCCCTTCTGACTACTTTTTGGAACACGAGACAGAGAAAATCATCTCAAAAGTATTAGGGATAGACAGAAAGCATTAGCTAGCTCTGTGCTGAGAACAATCAACAAACCTAGATTTGAAGGGAGCCATCCATTTAACTCAAAATGAATGTTTGCAACCACAGCCACTGGATTTTGTTGTTACTTAACACACCCAAAGTACATTTTGTTTGGTAAAGGAGACTTTCTTAATACAATCACAATGGACAACTTTCTGATCTAATAAAAACAAGAGGACACATGACTATTTAAATTCCAAGATAACAATGTGACACAGATTGAATGTATTTCTATTCCTCACCCTTCTCTCATGCTGAAAAAAAAAAAAAAAAAAAAAAAAAAAAAGTACTTAATTCTTTAAAACTGCAGATATCTGCCAAAAGGCATCCTCTTTAAACAGTTTTGTGTGTGTGTATGTGGGTAGAGGTTTATCCATTCATGAGTTCTTGCAACATACAGACTCGCAGATGTAAAATTGCCACATGAATGTGAAGGTACGGACAGCAGATATATGACACAAGAATTTGCCTGCTTGCTGAATGATGTATTTCCACTGCCCTTTAAGGCAGCCAACAGCAGAAGGCAGAGCTTGTTGAAACACTTGAAAATCACTTATTATTTTCATGCAAGGACCACTAGGTCATTTTTTCTCCTTTGTTCTAAAGAGTCTTCCAAAGGGATTCAGCAGTGGAGATATAGCAGGGAAGAAGCTAAAGGCTTGGAGGAGCTGGTTTCTCCTAACAGCTCTGATCCTTGTGTAATCTTCAGCAAACCATTTCTGCGCCCCACCACCACCCCTCCCCCGCCCACTGCTATCCCTCACCCTTTATTTTTTGTCTAGGTTATTTAGATTCATAGGTTGCTTTGTGATTTTATAATGTTAGGTTTTAAATATCTCCTAGTTCCAAATTTTTCCCTACTTAAGTGTAGGCACTCACATGAGGCAACTTAAGATCCTTTCTGGATGTGACTGTATCTTTCTACTTTCCATCAAGCTGCTATCTCCAACACTTCACTACAATGCTTCAAAGCAAAGAGGCTAATAAGAACTTTACACTTTCCATGATCTGAAGCCTTCTTCCTGGTTGCAGCTTCTGTGTACTTCCATGATTTGAACACCAACAAAACTCAGCCTTTTTTACATCTAGACAATGCAACAAGTTTTGATAGCCCCAACAATAAGAGCTGTTTCATGAGGGCTCCTTCAAGTCCTTCCTTCTGTTTTATATACTTTTCTGATCTGTACACCAGTTCCTGGAGATCATGGATAATAATTAGCTTGAACACTTCCTAGGCATTTTTGACACCCACCAGATTCCTTTTTCACCATCTTCTGACCACGAGCTTTTGGCAACTCAATGTGCAGGAGCCAGGCAGCTGCCTCCTGAGACTGTAGTTCCCTGGCTGCAGTAGAGTTACTTCCAGCTGAGTGCCATGTAGCTCTCCAATCAAGGTAATTGAATCTGAATACACTTAGAAAAAACTTATCAAATCAGACAGACGAGTGATAGAGTCAGATTAGTAGTTAGGACTTCTGGATAAAGGATTATATTATTGAGTTACTCTTTTATTTTGATGCCCTGTTTAGTTACCAAATTTGTTCTACAGTATTTCAGTCAGGTCTACAGCAAGCTCCCTGAAGGGTTTATTCTAATAAGTAATGCAATTTGAAAAGGTAGGAAATTGCAGAAACTCGTTTAGTTTCACTCATTGTTACTAGTTTACCATTCTACATTGATTTTTCTTCTTCCTATTATACATGGGCTATGTTCTTTAGTGGGTTTACAAGTGTACTGATTAATGTGAGTAAAAATAATACTTGTTTTATTGCAAGAGTAAATAATGTCTTAACTACTTTGAACCCTACAGTCTTTTCAGAGCACTAATCTGACATGGCACTATCACAATGACTTCACCTGCCTCTTTTCCAAACCCTCTTAAAGCTGTTTTCACTCATTTTATTCTCATTTCCTCTGAATATTTGCTCAACACTTTTTTAATGGATTTGCTTTCACAGTGACTACACCTTTTGTGTGCAAACATTTCAATATCCCACCTTATCCTGTTGGGAATATTTATAGAAAGGGAATTTTTAAGTCACTATACAAATATTTAAAGAATGAATTTAAATTCAAGGCACAGATATTTGGACCAGAATTGCTACTGAGCTTATCTATGAAGGTGCAGGAAAAAATTGCTGGTGACTTTTTCAATAATTTATTAATAAACCTAACTGCTCCCACCACCCATTTCCTTTTGTTCATCAGTGTTGACTTTTGCTTACTTCTCAGTATCTTTCTGAACCTTCCAATGACAGCTTTTCTGCCACATTTCTATTTCCTGTAAATGAGGAATAAATGGTTTATTTTACATGCCAATATTTTAAGTTCTTCCATGTTTTTAGACACAAACCTTGCATATGGGTAATCCATTTGGTTCCCAATAACCATATTCAACACCTTTGTCTCTCTTCTCCTTTTCCCAGCAGCAAACACTTCCGTAGAATGAACATGTATCTTTATTCTGAGAGAATTGATAATAGAAATTCACAGGTTAACAGCAAACTAATACTTTCTTCTGGTAGAACTGCAGAAAAATTTAAAGGTAATTATTCTAGTTAAAAGGGGTTTATCCTGGGTAGTGGAAGCAGGTTAGTTGTGGTAGTGATGAATTCCAGGCAGGATAATTTTTTCTACTTTTCAGACTTTATAAAGCTTGGAGCCTTCAGTAACCAAGTTAGGAAGTTTACTGAAAAAAAAAAATAAAATAAAAATAAAAAATCTTCTTTGCATCATGTCTATGCTGGAGGTGGCTAGCTTGCTTTAGTAACTGGAAGCTGGTCTCCAGACCAGAAACCAAATGCCACAAAGTTAATTCTCTGGTTCTGCCACCCTGTCTCCAGAGAAGGATACCACACATATTTTCTGGCAATCTTTTCTTCCTCTTAACTCCTTCACTCAGCCTTGAACCCAAAAGTCTTCTTCCTGATTCTTGCAAACTCACCATCACTGTTCATTGTTATTCTAGGCACCTATACCTTTTTTTCCAACAGTTAAATCTACAGGGTAGATAAAGCTTTTTCTTCTATTTTATTTTTTCTACACAAGTGTCATAAAAAAAGATGATATTTAGACTGCTCTGAACTGACAAAAGGTTGGTGTAGTTAAATCCAATATGAAGTAGCTGGAAAAATTTTCACACTTTTTTTTTTCCTGTTTTCACAATGTTTAAAAAATGTGTTGACAAATTTGACAAAAATCACTCAGAAGTCTGAAATGTTTTATTAAATGTTTTCTTATTTCAGTTTAAAGATTTTTTTCATTTCAACATTTCCACAACATTTTTTAATTAAAAAAAAAAAATTCAAAACCTCATGCCATTTTGATATTTTTTTATTAATCAAATCATTGCAGACATTTTGAGAAAATAATATTATTGTTTGTCTGTTTGTATTTTTTCATTTGTTTTTGTTTGTTTTTTGTTGTTTTGTTTTGTGGTTGTTGTTTTTGTTTTTGTTTTGGTGATTTAAAGTTCATAAGAACTTCTATTTCTACTCCAAACAGATGAGAAAGGAGTAAGAGAAAGAAATAAGATTGGCAGGCTATGTTGACAAATTGCCCTCCTCCCAATACATCCGTTGATTATTGCTAAAGAACTGAAGACTTCTGAGATGCTGTCCTACAGTTAAAAAAAAAAAAAAAAATACAGTTCTTTAGAAGGCTAAAGCCCAGGCTACTGCCTCTCTTTACAAGAATAATATTTTTGAGAGCATACATGTGGAGAATGTATGTAATACAGAGAATTCAAACTGAGGAAACAGGGATTTTGCAAGTGGCATTTCTTGCTGAACTGCAAAAAGTTTGATAGTGACAAATGGCTGAATTCCATCTTTATTTGTTTTCTCATCCTTCCATCTCTGTAAATATATGTTGGGGTACCAAGTGTAGAATTCTCCTGCCTATTCACTCTATTGATAACCCAAGTGAGAAGACTAAAATACACTGATGGATTTAGCAATATAGTCAATGAGATCATGCAGTCACTGCCCTGAAAGCAATGCAGTGTGTTGGTGTAACTGGAATTGACGGTCACCCTCTCCCAGAGCCCTGGTTTACATGTTTAGCTGAGGCAAAATCAGCATGACTGCAGCCAGTGGAAATCACTCTGTCTGCATGAGTTGAGGATTTAGCTCCTGAAATACCCTTGATGAAAGAGAGCCGCTTCCCCAAAGTGTCTAGGGATCAACATGTAGATAGTCTAAAAGGAAAAAAAGGCTTGCAAAATCTAACGCTACTGGGCATCTCTTTATGTATTTAAGAATTCAATTAAGATGGGGATTCTGCACAGGGCTGGGATTGCAGAGGCAGCTGCAGTGTGTGTGGTGCAAGAGTAGAAAGCTGGCATGACATGAAACAGCAGCCGGAGCTGACCAGTCTCATTTCCTTCGCCAGGCAGGGTGAAGAATAAACAAAGAGCGTAACTGCTGCAGCGTCACTTGGATTTCAAAACCCATGCCTCCTTTTAGCAACCTGAAGATTTCAGGCAGATAAGCTTTTTTTTTTTTTTTTTTTTCTGTCTCTCAGTGAAATGTTTTAAATGCTGAATGTGATCTTTATCTTGGCAATGTCCCTTTAAAGTTTGATATCTTGTATTCTGTATATGCAAAGGAATGCATTTCAGATTTCTGCATTTCAGATTATCTCTGAATAAAAAATAAATAAATAAATGAAAGGAAAAACAATCTTCCTTTTTTGAATATGCATGCTGCTTACTGTGCCTCAGACACAGAGTATTAGCACCAGTGATTCTGTTATCCCCTTTGGTGATGGGACTGGGTTTTTTTCCTTTTTTTTTTTTTTTTTCCTTTTCTTTTTTTTTTTTACTCTCTCCACAACTGTTTCTCAAAAAGGAAGAGGGAGAGAGGGTGTATTTCCAGAACCCACCTCACAGCTTCTTTATTTTATACAGTCCCCCCTCCCCACCCAAAATACCTTGAATAGCCCTTTATGTAACTTCAATTAAAAAAAATAAAATAAAAAAAAATAAAATACAGCTGCTTCTCTGAAGCCATCCAAATCTAATTAACTACAGAAGCTGAAGTTATATTAAGCTTCTCACTTTCTTCGCCTTAGCATTGCCATTCATACCTTCATTCAATGTGTTCACAAAAAAAGGAATTTCTAATAATTGTATCTATAGTCTTGGAAAAAGAAAGGCACTAATCAGGAGGCCTGTGAAAGAGGAGAGATCGGAGGCTCGCTTGAACTTGGCAGTCTGGCCCCAAAAAACTTGCAGACAAAAGGGCGAAGGGAACTGAGGAGCTTAGCCCTACGTCTAAGGAAGCTGGTGAGAATTTGTTCAGCCTCTGAATAGAGATCTTCGTTTCAGTCCTAAATGGTGCCCGCACCGATTCATTGAAATGCCTTCTCCGAAGGAAGAGGGGGCGGGAGGAAAGGGAGAGAGAAGGCAAGGAAAGTTTGTTGAATATAAATGAGGTTACGTGTGGCTGAAGAGCGAGATAGAAGCTCTGCAGAGATTTATTCCTGACTGACATACAGTAACACAAAGGCAATAAAACGTGTCCTTGGCAAGTGGCATTAACAAGCAGGAACCTTAATCTTCAGAGAGATGAGATGATGCAACCCACCTCAGTGAAAAATACTTCCTTATTTGTGCAGGGAATTATTTAAAATAAATTTAGCCATTTCTGAAGAAGATATAACTAGCTATCTTACCATGACACACATTTGTGATTCAGGCAGTCTGCAGAGCCGCAAGATCAGCGAGAGTAAGGACTCTTGACATTTTCTCCATGGGGATCTCAGTAGTCCTACTGCACATTGTGTCTTGTCTAGGGGGAGCTTCATAGTCCAGCTCTCCGTGATGAAAGGCTTGATGGAAATGAGTGGAATTACACCTCAGATGACTTTTATTCAAGAGCATTTAGTATTTTTAACTAGAAAAAAAAGATGTATTTTTGGTCCAGTGGTCTCAGGGACGTGCTCTGATCTGGTTATTCACATTAATGTCTTCACTTATATTCACATCTTCTGCTATAAAAAGCCTTCTTGAAACTGCAGCATTACTCAATAAAAGCAAAGGAACTGAAGCCTGGCCATTAAATTAAAATAATTGACACTGCACAGAGGACAGAGGAAGCAACTCGTATATTAAAATAAGTATATTTAAGGTACAAAAAATGTGCTTAGTGTACAAAATCCCTTTGGGAACTACCATTGGTCCTGACCCAGAAAACAGGAGACTCATCCAAAGTGACAGATATTTTTATTTTATTTTATTTTAATTTAATTTTATTTTATTTTATTTTATTTTATTTTATGCAGTCCTGGCTGCATTTTTTGCTAATTTTCTAGCTGCCCACCACACATTACTGATTAGGAAATGGCACGACCCTTTCTTGGGCTCTTGATTTAAGATTCTGTAAGAAGGGCAAGGGATAATTTCCAAAGCTGGGAAGGAGGAGCTGTGCAGTGCCTCAGTAACTGAAGTCCCAGGCACTTGTTTGGAGAAGACTCATTTGGAGAAATTTGAAAAGGCTTTGCCTGTTTATTCCTCTGGTTCCTTTTCATCCTGAGAACGAAAGGCAGAGACCCTCTGTCATTAGCGCTAACAGGAAATGCTAATTAACAAGTGCCAGTGTCTAAGGAGGAGTAGAGTTACTTCCCCACTCCCACTGGTCTTCTGAGGTTGGATAAGTGTTATCTTGGTGCAACAAAGAGTGGTCTGGCATTAGGTCTTTACAAGAAGCATTTGTTGGCCATTAGTCTGAGGCACAGCACTGAAGATTTTGAGTGATAAGAAATTACCTGGCCCCCACAGCAATCTTCCCCTTTCCCTGCCTCTGAACTGGAAAACATCACGTTGCTGGAGGCTGAGAGCAGCCTCACACTGTACAGCCCTTTACATGATGAATGGAAAGTTATTTTTACTCCACAGCTTAAACAAAAAGTAAACATTTTGTGAGGTTTATATACTGTCTGCTATCTCCTTCCCCATAAATTAAAAAGAAATTGCAACTTTCCCTCACCACTCATTTTGGAGCTGTTTTTAGCTCGTCTGTATCTGGATTTTCTGCTATGTAGCTAAGGACATTTACAACAGATACAAATTTCATTATTGGCCTGTAATTGCATTTGTTTTGCTGTGCTTTGATGTTAAATATAAAGAACCCTGAGGCTACTTCATCTAACATAGGGTTGTTAGCAATGACTCCTGCTTAGGGAAGGCAGAGGACTGTATATAGTCTAATCTGGAATGACGATGTTTATCAGCTGAACGAGTTCCTAAATGAAGAAAGGCCCCGCTCATGGGCTTATGTACTGATACTGGTACCACATATGCCCCAGGATCTTCAAGCTCTTCAAATAGCACTGCACTGGGTAAAATGAGTGCATTTCCCTTCTGCCTCATTGTTTCTTTAACAATTACATCTCCTAGCAAACTCAGTAGAGGAGCAAAGATGTTATTTGTTACAATTTTATTGATGGGCTAGATTATGGAGATGGCAATAAAATCCAATCCATGTTCCCCTTGCCATCACCTTTCTCTAGGGCAATTCTAAACTTCTTGGTTACAAACCATAAATGCTCCAAAGCTGTATAAATATACAAATAAGGAGAACTCTTAACCATGTTCTTGTAAGCTAGACATCAAGCGGTTTGATTTTTTTCCCCTCTTCAAATATACAAAATAATTAGGGGAGTAATTTCCATGGACAATAAAAAAGACCTGAACATAACCTTCAAAAGAGATATAGAGGCCTGTCTCAAGAATCAAAGAATCAAGGAGGGAGAAAATATTTTTAAAAGTCATTGAAAGAAGAATAGAAGGGTCATGAACATCAAGGATGTCCCAAATAGACTACAGGAAGAATGCAGCCTCCACCTTCCTTTTCTCAGGGAGTTGTACTGGAATCAAATCTGCACTGGTGTGGAGTAAATACAATTATGCTGATATTTTCCTGTTTACAATTTGTAAGACACATTTAATTTTATGAGTGCTGTCCATGTAATCACAAGGACTTCCTAGTCTATAAGCAACTGAAATATCAGGGCCAGGCTTCTTAAACCATATCAGGTCTGGTGATAAACCACTGGCAATGTCATTCCCTGGGTGGGATGTCTCTTTCCCGCAGGGTAGCAGAGGAAAGCTGTGCTTTTGGGAAGCACTGTTAGTCCAGGGCCCTTGAAATTCATGTTAAAAAAGCCCTCTGTGTGGGCCTGAGGCAGCAGGGTTTAGCAGGGAAGCGGTTAAAGTGGGCACCCTCACCCTGCACTCGTCCTCTCCCCCAGATGGTCTTCTGCTGGCTTTAACTAGCACGGCCATTTTATTATGCCCCCAGATCCCACCACATGTTTTCATGCATATACCAATAAGTATTCCATACATCAAAAACACTTTTTATTGGTATTACTTGTGGGTACAAAGTATACTACCAGGCTAGTAAATATTCTGTCTCTGACCACACTAGGCTTGAGTCTGACTTTTGGTTTTAGCACTTCAGGTGTGTGGTCTCTCCTTACTTAGAGGAAGAGGAAGGGATGCCTTTGCCTGCATAGCAAAGGCATTGATGCAGACAGAAGTGTCTTGTGGCTTCACTGACAGGTTATCTTTGCTCTCTTTTTGACTTCATTGATGCACACAGCACCCTGAATGCAAATGCATCAACAGAGAAGTCTGCTGATGAGAGGGGGATGCCTGTCCACAGGAGCCTGGTGGTCACAACCTGCCCCTCATACAGCCAGCAGGCAGCAGGGATGACCAAGGCTTAGAAAATCTCCTTAACCAGGGAGTCTGAGCATGCCACAACATTTGCTATTCACCTTCACATCCCTCATCTGCTAACAGACACTGTTGGTAAGCTTGTGTTTTAGATATGGAAATGTAGATCACAGCTCTCAAAGCTACATCAATCTTCCTGATATAGGTGCCCAGGTTATGTGTCCAAGCTCCTAGGGCTGCCCAGTTCAAGACAATAATGGGCAACTGAGAGTGGCTGCTAGTCCCAGCTGCCAAGCTCCTGATCCATATGCAGGCAGCAGAGCAAGGCCAGCAGCACACTGAATACCATATGATTTGCCTAATCCAGGCTTTGTGACTTATTTTCCCTGGACTGACAGCTGTGGATGTGCACTGCCTGCTTGCAGTTTTCCAGGCATGGGGACAGCCATGCTATCACAGACAGACCCTGCAAAGCCATGTAGGAAACCCACAGTGGTGTGGGACTTGCCAACAGTTGGGGGCACCCAGTCCAGTGCCGTATTTTTCCTACCCCTCTGCAACTGCCATCACAGAAGAGATTGGGACTCGCTTCTGCAGCTCATTTCCGTTATCTTTCACATGCTGATAAGTTGAATAAAATATAATTTCCTCAACCAGTCGGCATGCCTTTGTCACTCTGATTTCTGAGGGGAAGCGATAGGCTTCCCATCATTCTGGACCAATCCTTGTTGAGGAGGAGTTTGACTCCCGTGACTGATTGTGCATAAGGTCATTTCAATCACGGCCTCTGCCCTGGTACCCAGACTCAGGGAGCACCAAGTGGTCAACTTCATTTAGCTCAGAATAAAAGTGTGCTCTGATTCTTGGTGATCTTGGTGATGCCTAATTAGGGTGTATCATTACAGATAATGCTTTTTTTTTTTTTCTATTTTTTTTCTATTTTTTTTTTCCCTGAAATATTCAAAAGGGAAGAGTGGAGCAAACACTCACCAGTCCTGATCTTTAGGATGATTTTCTGAGGTCCTCACAAGAAAGCACTATGGTCTAGCTTCCAGTACCATTTGATTTTACATCTCTCCATAATCAAAAGCTTTTTGTAGGCCTCAGTACCTGGAATCAGCTTATCGGAGATTCCCAAATGCAATTTTAAAAAGCTTATATTGTAGGGAAGCTTAGGATTCCTGCAGATACAACCAGCAAAAGACAAATAGGAACAAGAAAAATTGCAAATTTTTCACATCAGTCTCCAAAAAAATTGTCATCGGAGAGGGAGGATTTGAGCCACGACCCCTAGAAAAGAGCACTCAGCACTGGCAATTTGACTATCCCAGATGATGAGAAATGTGAAGCAGAGCACGGGCAGATTTCTCAGCTCTATTTCCCTTTCCTTACAGAGGCTGAATAACCAAAATGCCCTGGTAGCTAAAACCAGTGAGCATTGCAGGATTGCCTTGCTGTCCCCAGGGCAGCACCAAGGCTGAAAAGTGGCCCAAGACCAACTCTGGGAGCTGCTCAGCACCCCCTGCCTTTCCCAGCAATGCCATCAAAACGTTTCAGGGACTAACACCTCACAAGGGGGTGCACATGTTATTCACCAGGTCATTTGTGAAATACAAAGGCTCATTTCACTGCTCTGCTCTGTGCTTCCTGGGTGACCTTGCTGAGCCTCAAAGAGCAGTATTCATCCCAGCTGCTTTTAGCCATACAGGATTAGAGATGTAATCCTATAAAACATCAGTGAGCTCCCTTTATAAGCAGTAGGGAGAAAGAGATATATTCAAAAGCTAACTCACCTGGCCTACCTTAGATATGTTCAGTGTCTCAGTGCCCTGTCTGTGAAATGGGAATGGCAGCACTGTCCCATCTTCCTGGGGGTGCTAGGACAGACAGCTGAAATCCTTGGATAATCCAGATCTGATATTGTAGAAACATCTTCAATAGGCAGAAGTCACTGGGGAAAGCGGATATTCAGCTGTTTAGCACATCCAGAGAGAAAATTTTTTGTCCTAGTTAATTATGGCATTACTAAATTTCTGAGCACAGCATCTGGAAGTTTTAAATATTTCTCACTAAAAATCAGTGGCTGGGGTTTTGGGGGCAGTTGTTTTGTTTTTCCCCAGTGTAGCTAGTGCAATGAATGCTTTAGATAAATTAGACATTTGGAAAGATTTGAGGCAAGTCAGGATGGATAGAGATAAAGTAAATCAAGTCACCAGTATCATCTGCTCTGTGGGAGAGGAGGCTGGGGACATCTCTAGCTCTTTTCAGTTAGCAGATGCAAGAGATAGTGAAAAGGTCAGAGATAAATGCAGTGCTCGCTCTGTACTGCATATTCACTGGGGTTGGACTAAAGAGAGGCCAAAAAAACACGTGTGTACTTTCAACCTTTCACTGTAGGCAGTAAAGAGCATTACAGAGATGGAAATGACAGACTATTTTTGTGCAAAGCCTGGAGACCGTCACTGCAGCAGAGTGGGACCAAAATAATAAAACCCCAACCAAAAAATAATTTCCCTCTCTCCTTTCATCCTCCCTGCCTCTCCCACACCCCTTCCCCTCTCACGCCTTGCAGAAGCTATAAATCTAGGCCATCAGAGAGAAGCTGGAGCAGCAGCGTATTATCTTGAGAAATCACTCCCAGAAGGGAGCAGAAAGTTCACAAGTAGAGTGCCAAAAAAGGAGAAATCGCAGCACTGTCATTGGATCCGGCTGCGGCTGGAAGGCATCCAAGTTCCTCACACTGCTGACATCCTGCGCATAATCAGAAATTCCTTTCAATTATGTGGGAAAAAAGGAGCTTCTCATTGTCAGCCCAAGTGCCCCCATGAAGAAAGAGGCTGCCACAGCACCACTGTGGAAGGTCGTGGTGGAGCAGCATCCATTCAAGGCAGCTCATGGGGAAGGATTGGGAGCCAGAGGGAAGCATGTGGTGGCGATCCCACTGTGTGCTTTTCGAGCACTTTGCTCTTCCATTAGCACACTTAATCTGAGCATCTCTAAGTGTTCTGCAAGCATCAGTTGAATAAAGCTGATAGGAAACAGGTAGATGCTGTTAGCCCAGTATTATGCATGGCATCGGAGAAAACTCCATTGTGGTTTGCAAGCTGTCATTGAGTACTGGGAAGCGATTCCTGCAGCCACCTGTAGATTCTTCCTGCTTCTGTAGGCAAGAGGAACTGCCTTTCTCTAAGGTGTGTGCCCTGGGGGAGCAGGGACTTGAAACATAGCTTGGGAAATCTGTTGCCTGGGCACCTGCTCCACGGTCGGACCAAAGGAGCAGATTGGCTTCATGTTTAACAAGCCCCGCACTGCAGTGTCTAGGACTTCACAGTGTCCTGCTTTACATGTAAATCACAGTGCTGCTTGAGATGAGATGTGAAATTTATTGAAGGGATGGATGTTTTTCATTATTGTTCTTGAGTATGTTTGGCTGGAATGTGGAAAGATGTTAGGTTTCCTGTAAATGGATTCTCCCCACCACACATATAATTTTTGGGGCCAATTTATATCCATTAATAAATTTAGTGGGCAACTTGACAAAGTTAGGCAGCTGTGTGCTGCTTTTCCTGCTAGCTGCAAGGGTGTTATGCAAGGTTATTTTAGCCTAATGAACTTACTATCCCCAGACTCCCCCTCTGTTGTCAGCAAAGAGAAATGGTTTTCATCAGGAGGATGGAGAGCTCAGTTTGGACACTCTGAATTTCCTCATGTGCACAAGCCGTTCCTCTCCTGTTAGCAACAAGGGAGCTTAGGGAGACCAGTCCATTAGACAGAGGTGATTATTGTCCCTCACTGTCCTCCATTAACTGGCTGGGATATCAATACCATATGAGCTTATGCCATCTGACTTAGGTGTTCTGAGTCACTCCCTGAAAGCACCTATCTGATAACGCAGAAAACTGAGCCCATGACTTACATCTAAAATGGATACACCAAATAGTCTATAATATGTGGTGTGAATGTCTGCTATTGTCTGCAGTGTCTCAGTGGTTAGATCCCCAAGTCAGTGTTTCAGTGTTTGCACAGCGCTGAGCACAATGGGACATTTTAATTGCATCCCTGCTATACTCTCTCCTATCAGAGAACACATTTTTCATGTCAACGATCTATCACGATGCTTCCTCCCTACAAAGTAATGGGACTGAAAGGCCTGAAAGAAGAATGAACAATGTGCTCTGGGTGCTGAGTTAAGTTGTTGTGCCATTTAGAGACTTCAGATCTACTCTTGTGAATTACATGTCCAGGTCACTCTTGATAAATAGCCCTAGGGCTCTAAATCATCTAGAGGTTGTTGTTTTCTGCTTTTTTTTGTTTGTTTGTTTGTTTGTTTTTGTTTTTGTGCATGTATTTGTCCTAGTGAATCAAGAAATAGGGCTAGCTGATGAGTGCATTTGTGCTAGGGAACTCTTTAGCCTGAGAATGACGAAAGACCACTGACAACAAGAGCAGAAATTGCACAACTCATCAAAAACTAACCAGGGCTGGAGAGTGTTCTGCCTTGGAAAAAGTGCAGACAGCCTTCAGATTAGGACCAAGGACCATGCAGGAGGCATGGGGAGGAGGTGCTTCACTTTGGCTCTGCCATTCCTATTCCACTACTTCACGAAGGACCTCTTCAGTCCACAGGGCTGTCTCTCCAGTATCTTTCACTGGCCCTGTCATTATTTTGAATGAATAAATACACAGGAGACTAGCTGCATGCCGGAATGCCTGGAATGCCAATGCAATACTCAGCTAATAATGGTTCTATAGTGTAAATCAGCAGCATAGCGGGTCCTGGTTTCACTTGGCTGTGCTCCATGAATAGCAGAAGCGACATTGAGTAACAGTGAATTGAAAATCAGTTTAAAAAGAGGAAGAAGATAAACCCTGAAAAAACTCTCTGTTACGGTGTGAACTATTTTTATAAGCTGAGAATTAAATCTTTAAATGATTAACCCAGGGAAAGTATCTTGTTCTGTGAAGAGGTCACGTTATTCTGGCAAGGAGTAGCTTTGCAGCGAGTTGGTCCCAAGAAAAAAAACTTAGTGAAAGCGTGTTCTCTTGACTCTTACATGACCCAGGATTGACCCAAAAGAATCATATTCATCAGGGAGAATGCTGGGTGTTGCTAAAATTAATTTGCATCATGACCTCTGATTGGAGTTCCTACTAGCACAAAGAGACAGCTGTTGACTCACATTAAGTAGCTGGCAGATTGGTTCATTTATTTATTTTTAACTTTGCTGTGTATCAGTGGCCAACAAGAACTTAGCGGAGAACTGGGGAACATCTTTTTTAATGACCATTCTGTGTGCCTTTGTGAGTGCATTTATGATGGGCTACTGTGGTGAAGTCTATGCTATGAGATGTTGCTGGCATAGCTTCTTTGGCTAAGTGCACAAAAAGAAATTCAGATGTACCCAGCCAATGAATCTCTGCCAACAAAATCCTACTGCAGACACAGATATGCTGTTCAATGAGGTTTTCACAACTACGCTGGCAGGATTCTGGCTTCTGAGGGTTTTCACATTGTCTCCACTATGAGAAGGCCCTGTAGTATAGCAGCAATGGAAGGATCCTTCCTTCCAAAGCTAGCATGGAAGGATCCTTCCCAAAGCTGCCATTATTTCACCTAGCTTTTGCTACCAAACATAGGTCTCTGTGTCACGAGCTTGCCAGTCTAGGCCACCTTGATAGGTAAAGAGGATATGGGAATATGAGTCCTCTGGAATATAGATCAGATCTGAGATAGAATAAATCACCTTTAAGAAGTGTCCGGTTCTTTTCTGTGACTGTAGAAGGTACATCTGTGTCCAGAAGTGATAAACACTTTTCCTGGTGTATCTAGGTCATTAGATCAAACTTGACATGAAAGAAGACATGCATGCTAGCTTAATTTAAAAGCATCCTAAAAATCAAATATCAAGGACATCTCCATAAGGTTTTTACCACTTTTACCCAGGGCTGTTTATATATATGTCTTGCCCAGACTGAGAAACGAGTTGCAAGAGACTTTTTGATTATGATTTAAAGTGGAGAGGAATACACTGAGAGAAAACTGGGGGATGTAGCAGGAAGGTTCTGAGGAAAATGGCCTCCAAATCTAATTAATATGTGTCTATCTATAGGCATATAAGGTTGTAAAATTTTATGTGTTTATTATTATAAATCTACTATCTTAATTGTCTGTGTACCCACTAGCTAGTAAATACTGCTGTGTGTGGAAAATGTTCCTCCTGTGCCACTGGTGATGAAGTGTTAATGCCATGAGGCCACCTAGTTTGCTGGTAGATGCTTGTGGTGGGAGAGCATGAGGCAGAAACCAGGCAGTGCACACAAGCAGAAAAGCATGTTATCGGGAAAAAAAAATATATATATATATAAAAAAAATCAAGTAGGATCTGGATCAGTCATTTCCATCTCAAAGAGAGTGGGAGGGAGGAGTCTGTCTCTTGAAGTGACTGCGAGCAAGAGGGTGGAAAAGAGTCTCACAAGAGGGAATCTTCTGCAAAGATCACAGCAAACCTTGCAGCTGCTGCACTGCTCTGTCCCTCAGAAATTCAGTCAGCCAGCAAAAACACCTCAAATGAGGAGTAATGGTGAGCACCAGGTAGCCCTAGGAAAGACCAGATGTGTCGTGGCACCCTGGCAGGTCTGGTCTGCCCAGCAGAGATGCTCACATTAGGAGGTCTTCCTGGGACACGGGGAACTGGGCACAGCTGCCTTAAATCCTGTAGCATCAGTCTGTCATGGGTAAAGCAAGTAGGATGGTGCTGATGTGAACAAGCAACATATTCATAAATATGAAATCTGATCACACGTAACAGCTTTGAAGAAGAGTAAGATTTCACCAGTGCTTACAAAACTGCATGGGAGGCACAAACATCTCACAGTGTTGAAAAGAAATCATCATTACCTGAATATCTGGTGTGGACTGGCCACAAACTCTCCAGCTGCTTTCACTAGCTCACAGCAGAGACGTCAACCTGACAGGAAAAGACTACAGGGAGTAAACTTGTGCATGTCGCTGACAGTGAAACCTCCTGGCTTACGGACTTCCCTCATTTTCCTTTCTTTTACTAGTCAGCAATACACAAGACTGGAGAGCTTTCACACTGGAGTGGAAAGAGGCAATGAAATCTGTGTTCAAATTTAAGCATTGTTAAGGCTTTTGGTCTTAGGTCAAAGACCTTTTTAACATTGGTGCTAAATGAGTTATCTCTGCTCATTTGCTCAGCTCATTAAAGCTTCTTGTGACCTGAATTCTGAGCTTTTAATGTAAATCTGTTACCTGTGCTCTCATTTCTTTCAGCATGGCTTTTCCATCACCAGGTCATCTCTGAAATCATTGCACTGCCTCTACCACAACAGAAGCTGGTGCAGTGCAAGGGTGCCGAGCTGCCAAGTATCTTGCAAGTATCTTCGCTGTTCCCAAAGCTTTCCTTGACCAAGTGCTTTCAAGATGTGGTGATTAAAACATCAGCTTCCACAAGAGCTTTTCGTGGCAAAAGCTCAGCCAAGCAAGACAGCCCAGTAGCAAAAGCTCTGGCCTGAGCCCTTCCAAACTGGGTCCTGTTCCCAGCTCCCACCCAAAGCAGCTGTCCCAGCAGCTGCGCAAGTCATTCCACATTTATTTTCTCTCCCACTCTTTATCTGTCTCTTCTATTTAGACTATAAGCCCTTTAGGGCAGGGACTGTCTGTAAATACATGTTTATGCCATCACGAGCACAATGGAGCCTTGATCTCAGCTGGGGACCCTAGACATTATTTGGACGGCAGAAATAATTGAAGTTTCCTCTATCTGAGGCTGTATCAGTGCAATGGGAATCTCTGGCAGGGGAACTGGGTAGACATAGCCAAAGAGCACCCTGTCTCTATAGGTCAAAGAGTAATATATGCTCACAATTTTGTAAGCATCCATAGCTCCAAGCCCTCTGGAAGGTGCCAGACCACCTTCAGCAAATACAAATTGCTTTTACAACCCAGAACTTCACCATGTCTTCATTAGTGGATGTGGGAACAAAATGCCAGAGTGGTGTTTTCTGTGTTACACATGTTTAATTAGCTGACAAGCATAGCATCAGTAGATACAGATACAGATACACATGTTACAAGTGGCCATGTTTTAAATTAGCACCATATAATTTTCAATGGGTTAGAGGCATGATGGACTTTCCATATGAGAAGCTGCAAAGACTTGGATTATTTAACTCGGAAAGAAGGATAATTACTTGGGCTTAATTGGCCTATTTAAGATGATGAATGGTAGAAGAAAAGCTGATCATTCCTTCTCCTTACACTATGCAGTAACATGAGAACTGGTGCTCATATGTTAAAATAAATGGTAGGTAAATTTAAAATAAATAGAGGAAATACCCTTCCCCCTATAGTGCTGCAATTCATGTCTGTGGAGAATTAGACTCAAGAATGGATCTGAAACCAGGTGAGAAAATGTAATATTTCCAGGACAACATCAAAGCCCTGTGCTTAGGGGTGCACACATGCTGACTTTACACTGTGTCCAAGCCAGGACTGACAGTGTTCATCAGATGCTTTCAGACAGTTGTGCTGCACTGCTTGAAGACAGACTGCTCAGGTTCAAGCCAGCCCTCCCAGTCAGATTGTCCCAGTACATTGGTGGTAGAAACATGGAGGGAGAATCAGCTCGTGTTCAATGTCCTCAGCCTAACTGTGCAGGTGGTCCTGCAGTGCCTGCTCCACGTGGAGCCCAGGAGTTCCCATCCCTGAGTTAAGAAGGGGGATGTCCAGTGACTCTTGCTCAATTATGCTCCTCTGTGACTCTGGCTGAATTTCCAAAACACACAAGGAGTCAGCAGTGGGGCTGCGGTGGAAATGTACCTTGCTCCTGTGGGTATGTGAGAGAAAAGACCCCATCAAAGACCCTTATTCTTGTCTAACTGTTGCACCTCTTCAGTACAATGATTTCAACCAGAAATTAAGAAAAGATCCCAGAGACTGAAGAGTGAAGAGGCTGCTCTAATTTCCTCTCCTGTAAGACAGGTGGCCTCCACCATTTATTGAGTCTTAGCAAATCATGATTTAATCCTCAGTTTCACTGTCTGCTTTCCTAACCCCAGTGAGCATCAAGCTGAGGCTTAGGTTAGCTTTGTGTTAGCCCAGGAAAACTCTGGCCATTGCAACTGAAATCCTAAATGGCTGATTAAAAATCAACTCCCTGTTTTCACCTAGAGCTTCTCCAGCCCATGTTATCAGCAAATCACAGGGAAAAGAAGAACAGAAATAATTGGATGGCAAGAACATGAGCATATTGTAATTGTTTCTCTTTGAGATGAAAAGAGAAGCTGCAAAATATCTGCAGTGTGAAATCTCTTCAGACATGTTAAACAGGCATGATAAACTTAAAGCATGTGGGGATGCTTGGGATAATTTATTCTTCTAATCATAAGGATCCATCTTGAAATGAGACATTACAGTATCTTTAGACTTCATTTGCGTTCAAATAGTTCACCATAAGAGTTTGATTAGTACCAAAAAAAATTCGAGCCATACAGAAAAAGGATTGCTGTGTCAGGCAAGAATAGATTTTCCCAGGTGAACAGAAAGAACTTCTCTTACTGTTAAAAATAAATTTATCTGCTCTGTTCTGTTAGTTTTGTAGAGCCAATATCCAAACAGGATTATTTGGTCATTTAGTCTTCCCTTCTGCGTACCTCAAGCCATTACCTCAAGCCTCCTCAATATTTCTGAGCTGATCCTATAAAATGGGACTAAACAAAAGGCATTTCAACCACCAGGAGATAAAATGACTGTGTGCAAGGAGCAGAAATCTTGAGACCACAGCACCAATAACTCCCACAATCCCTGCAAAAGTGAATAATTCATTTGGTAGAACATGTTCAAGTGACTCTTGAAGGTGATCCAGTAAAAGAAAGTGATAAAATGCTATTTCTAGACATATAACATTTAAAAGCTTGAGGCAAAACAGAAGCAGATACCACTGTGATGCCAATGGCTTGGCTATAAAATGCTGCAAAGCACTGCACAACCACATCTGGTATCTGGTGATGTAGAGATCTGCAGGGCACATAAGCCAGTGCACAAGGAGGAATTTTGGACCTGAAACTCCTTTACATTAATTCCTGTAACTCCCATGCACATTATATATATATATATATATATATATATATATATATTTTTTTTTTTAAATAATGGATAAGACATATCTCTCTTTTCATGCTGGTGGGTTGGCATTTCTTGTCACATGTTGTGTGGATTCTGCAGATTTAAAAGACATCCTCATCCCTATGGGAAAAAAGAGTAAAGAGCAGATATATCTCCTTTGATTTTTACTGCATATCTTGGCAAGATTGTTTTTTAAGCATGGGTTTTTAAGTGCTACCATTTTTTTTATCTGAATTGTTTATCTTTTGCCTCAAATATTTGATGTTAAACTGTAGGAATAACCAAATGTCTGAGAGTGAGATTTTTGTGATGTAAAGTTACTTAACCCAAACATCTGCATCAGTCAAGAAAGTGAAATCCATAAATAAAGGGTTTGCAAGCTCAGTGACAGAGTTATTAGACTGAGTAGAATTTACTACAAATGCACTTTTACTATGATATAAGTTCATTGGATTTAGTGGGCTTATACAAGACATTAAATATGAGGAAGGTGGAGTAAAGGTTGGAGGTTGGACTCGATGACCTTGAGGTCTCTTCCAACCTAGAAAATTCTGTGATTCTGTGATTCTGTAAAGTTCTGTATGCTTCACAGCAGCAGGTGGTGAAGAAACTGCAATGTACCTCCAACTGACTGGACAACTGTGTTGTATATAGAAACCATTTCTTTGCCCCAGAGCTGCTGAATCCCATCTCTCTTCCTTCAAAGACTTTTTGTTTCTTAATGTTTTTCCATTTTCTGATTCATTATGCTTGGGATCCTGGACACACAGTGTCATTTTTATTCCATTGCTTTCTGACCTGGGCACCACTTCCTCCCTTTGCAATCGTATTTGTTCATAATCCTTGCTCCTCAGGTGACCATAGGAGAGTACCTGAAACCAGCAAGTTGCTTGTTATGAGAACGTCACAAAACAATGAATTTGGAAAAGCCATTGCATTGTTTTTCTTCTGTAGCACAACTGGGTGATTCCTCTGAAGGTCCAAAGAAGTATTGGCTACAATGACACCTGGATATGTCCTGATCAGGACATATCACACACTGACCATGTACATGGTTAAACACTGTCTGTCCTGAAGAATGGTCAGCCTGAACAGGGAATATGGAAGAAAGAGAAGTGGAAGTTACATGCTCAGCTAACATCGTGGGTAAGCATCAGGCGGAAAAACCCACCACTGCTCACTTAGGTCTTATGACCAATGCTCCAGTAGAGGTAAAATGGCTTTTACACCTTTGTTCCCCTTCTTCCTGTGCTCCCCTTGTTCAGTCATGGAAAACTGCAACTCTCTTCTTGTTTCAGGTCATGCTTTAGGATGGCAGAGGAGGCAGATACACTGCAGAGTGCAGAGCAGGAGTTTATGGGATGGTGTAATTAAATATACCTCTCTTTGCATCACCTGCTAGCAACCAGCATTCTAAAATATGCCACCATTTAATTCAGCCTTTATAAATCATTTAAGTATCATTTAAAAAATAATTTTAATCTGAGAAAAACCTTCCTTTCACCAATTGCCCTGACTTCACATGGATTGTTCTGTGTTGGGGGCTAAAAAATGACTCTGTTGCATGCACTAAAAAAATATTGCTTCACTTCCATTATGACACTCTCTTTTAAGTTTCCTCCCTTACAGTAAAAGTGTGACATTTCCCTGTGGCTGAAGGTCTTGATTTCTTACTTGTCATTCATTACACTTCTGAAAGATGGTGTCTTATTTAACCTTAAATCCTTGGAAAACTCTCTACGTGCTTCTTTCTTGGCTCATTTTGCTTCCCTTTTGAAGCAAATCCATTAGACTCATAGAATTACTCATTTTGATCACTTCCATAAAGTGAGTTTCTGGCAGCAATTAGTTCTCACACAGAGTTACTTTTTCACACTGACAAATGAAAAAAAAAAATGGCAAAATTTGATGTATTTTACACACTGTGCCTCATGTTTCTTGCATAGATAGAACTTGAAAAACACAAGCATTTCTGGTAGGGGATCCAAGGTCTTTCACTTAAAGAGACTAGCACTTTCTTTTTCTAGGGATAAAGATAGAATAATTAATTCACTATTTACTCTGAAAACCTTCCATCTTGAGTTTCACATAGTAATTCCATAAGAGGCACTGACTGATCTGACACAGATATTCTGGCTAAAAGTCAGACTTGTTTTTTTATTGAAAGTTCAAGCAAACTACTTAAGGATTGGTGTGTTGGTATATACATATATAACACAAATGTGGAGTAGCTTCACAGAAGCTAGATTGAGTTTAGACTGAAACATCTAATAAATTATGAACAATGCTTAAAAACAGGCAGCAGAAATGAGAAAAAAAAAAAAAAAAAAAAAAAAAAAAACACAAAACTAGACTAAAAGTCTGGATGAGACACATAGTCTATGGTCATACTGAAGTCCAAGAAATAAAGAGCTAAGAGGGATCCAAACTCATGTAATATAGTCAGAGGCAGGCATGAGCAGAAAGACAAAGTTCTTCCTGCCAGGAACAATCACTGTCAAAGGGTAATGGAGTCTATTTGTAGAAGGCAGAGCCTTCTTGAAGGCAGAGCTTTTCTTGTTTACCAAGAAAAGTCCAGTGCAACAAAGCCCCCTTGCCTCCTGTTCCCCTGGTAAATGATAAAGCATCTGAGTCTTCTCATCTCCAGAGTACCCAGGATGGTAAAATGGGATGGAGAGGCATCAATTAGAGACAGAACAGGTAAGACTGAATTGGAAACAGGCAATTAAAGAAGCAATATTGCCATTGGTACTGTTGGTTGAGTGAATTTCACAGTCAAATCTTTATCTTTGGACAAATTTCCAGTCTTGGGAATGGACTGAGAGTTCTACCTGTTTGTAGCCTGGAAGTTTTGTGTTGTATAATCATTTTCATGTTGTGATATTTTTCCCAGTTTGCAAATCTATGCAAGATATCTGGGCTCATATCTCCTGCTTCTATTAAGCTCCAAAATCCCACAAAATCTGGCATCACTTTTGTTTTCTGCTGCACCTGAGGAGGAAAAAGGTATAAAAGTGAAAATTATAGTATGCTGGAGGAGGAAAAACAATTTTTCTTACCATTCCAGAAGTCTACATGCAATTTGCATTTTACTTATAGTCTCTGGCAATAGCTGCAGGAAGGGCATTTCATCCATAAAAATATACACTCCTTTAATTATAATGATGTGTGCTATAAAAATACTGAACCATTAGAGTGGTCAATGAGAAAAAAAAATGAGGCATACACAAGGGTAGTGAATAATATGGGCTCAAAATAAAAATAATTTTATATCTTTCCACATCTGATATACATTTCTAATTTGTTTTGGGGTTTCCTTATGAATTAAATCTATGTTAAGAAACAGCAGGCTACTCTAAGATATGAAAACAAACATGATCTGAAAACCATGTCTCTTTCAGCAATTAGTTTTCGTTAATTGTTCCCTTCTTTAAGTTTCCAAGCAAGGAGTGAAAAAATATATATCTAGGCAGAAAGTCAAAATTCTTTTAAAATGTGGGGTGGGTTTTTTGTTTTGTTTTGTTTTGTTTTAATTTATTGCAAGCTAACTCCAGGAGGTAATTACAGCCGTTTTTTTTGTATTATTTTTGACACTGAGCCTAAAGTTTAAACTGAGTCCCATGAAGGATTTGACATCTGTAAAGTACAGTCAAAATGATGGCCTTTTCCTGTAGTATGTTATGACGCTGGAAGCCCTGTGAGAAAGAAATTTTCTGAGATGGTTTGCTGTTCAACTAGACTAGAGGGTGAGCCAAGACTCAGACCACAGGGCAACAGTGTTGTCCTGGAACTAGGGCAAGTGACTAGGCGGAAGCACTGGTGGGTTAAATGTTTCTGTGCGACTGCAAACTAATTTAAGAAACAACAACAATATTGACTCTAATCTTGAGCATCTGTGTGTTTGATTGTGCAGGTTGACATGGCCCAGATTAGACACTCAATAGCACAGGCCCTTCTGAAATAAATAGTTTCCTGAACTCCGCTCAGTTCAAGTCATAAAAGAGTTCTTTTCATTAAGCTGTAAAATGGGCATATTTATGATCAAACAATGGTGATAGGTAAACAAATCTTGAAAAGGAGAGTATTATAAGAACTGTATTATTAATAATGATTGCTTTTCCAGATTCAGAACTCCCTTACTCTTAGGACTACCATGAAGTTAAAAGCACCTTACCCAGAGGATCATCTTTCCTCTCAATAAATAAATAAATAAATAATAAAAACACATTTATTATTAAATTTTAAGTGTAGTTTATATCAAGATGGTAATTTGGGATTGTGATTACACAAGAGACAAGACTGCTAAAAGGTTGAGAAAAGCCACAGTTCATCACAGGCACTTTCCCATTGCCTGCTGGAGCAAATGTATTTCAGGGAGGCAGTTTTATTCCCCTAAACAGGGTGCTTGGAGAGTTTTTTGTCAAATAATTTTATACACTGTAGTCAGCAGATTGAGAAGAAGGGTCAAACAAAGGCCCTCAGAGAAAGCTACTCCCTGATTCATCCTGCCCATTGAAGGTGTCTGAAGTTAGTATATAGTTATGTGCCTTCATCTGCTCCCAGAAATGAATGGGGTGAGATGCAGTCCCCACAGGAGAGCCTGCCAGTCTGCTCCTCTTTGCCAATTCAGCAGGAATAAAGAGGCAAAAACATTGGTGGGTATTCGGAGCTATGTAGTATGAAATATGTAGTACGTAGTATGAATGTAGTATGTAGTATGAATGTAGTATGTAATAGTCTGAGAATAGTCTAAGAATCCTCTCCCATTCTTAACCCATGTGCTTGCTGACCACCTCACCATCAGCTTTGCAAGGACACTTGTGAGGTGTGGCCTGAGTTGTAAAGACCCCAGAGCATGGGAAGGGTATACACAATGAATGATTCATATACCCCATGTCAGGTTTTTTTGAGATGCATTCTACCCTCCTTTGAAATACTAATTTTCTATATTGACTGTAGGTAGAGACATGCTCAGATGCCTAAAATGTAGGGGAATGAATTCCATCCCTTCTTTTCTCTTGTACAATTCATTTTCTCTGTCCTAAATGTTGCCACAAGTTCAACTTGAAATACAGACTGGATTACCCATAATTACTTTAAAAACTCATCTTGATTACAACTTATTTCATAGTCTTCTCTGATGACATGAAACATAATTGAATCCATACATCATCTGCTTATAGATCACATCCTTCTATTGCCTATTAACCTGACAGATCTCTGCTTGTGCAAGGGGACTTAGCTAGGACAAAGTGAGAATATGTAATCAAAAATGCTCTTCACCTCACATCAATGAGGGAAGGCCAAACTTGTTGGCAGCCAGACCAGTTTTCAGAGCCAGCTTCACTCTTCTCCTTCTCCTGGCCTCCTTTCATCCCGGAGTCTTTCTCTCTGTCTTGTATTCTCATCCAGATGTGGGGTCTGAGCTGTGACCACAGAGCAGGCAAGAAACTATGGGACGCTGTTGCAATGGAAAAAGCCATCTCATCAGGGATAACCTCAAAGGAGACTTTTTGCTATCCTCCTGTCCTGTCTACTTGACACGGTGCAGCATACAGCCTTATGCAGAGGGGCAGACCAAAAGCTCCAGGTGTCTGGGAAATCTCAGCAGGGCACCATGGCCCTTTTGAATATGAGCAGGTTGCAGCTTTTGCAGCTTCTCATATAACACACAGGAAATTGTCTGGAAACATCTCATCAGAACAAAACACTGTGCTCAATGAGGCTTGATCTTCAATCATAGGTCATCCAGGTGAGGCTCTTAAATGATGGTTAACTATTAAAAATAAATAATTCAGAGATTTCAGGGGCTCTCTTTATGCTGTAGCACTGAATGCATTAGATTCCTACAGCCTTGGGAGGTAAAGGGGAAGGGAAAGAAATCTATATTCAGTTCCCTGAGAAAAATGTTCCTCTTCATAACCATCTATAAAAGATTATTGTCTTCATTTTATTTAATTATTCCATATGAAGTAATTAAAAGAGAATAATCAGCTAGTTCAGTGATGATAAATGTTTCAAGCAAGAACACAAAGGAGACTAATAAAGGCACCACCAGTCCACATCATTGTTATTCGGATCCCTACATCTTTAATTTTTCTCCTATTTTTATTGTTTGCTGAAAATTAATTGTTCGTTTCTCTTCTCAAGAAGCTTTATTGCAACTCTGTCACTTCTTGAGACTTTGGCAGCATGTGCAAGGCTAGCGCTCGAATGCTCTGAACATAACCAATTACTGTCTATTAAGGAGGAGTGTGGAGAAGCTGAGTCAGAACACTAATCCATTAGTAACACTCGTGCTGAGTTCACAAGCGCTTCTAGGAGCACACAGTTCTCCTTGTTAATGGCAACTTTGAGAACCTACTATCAAGCATATAGGTTTGGCCTCCAGAGTGGGATTTGAAAGGATAAGGTGATCAGTGCTTACTCTTTTATCATTACACATGTTACCAATACACCAGCCTTGCATTAAATTCCTCTTAATGTTTCTGCCCAACTATACCTATTGCCATATTAAAGTTTTCAAATGCAGGAAATGAAACAAGACTGAAAGCATCAACTTTCCCATGCTGTCCTTACATCTTGTAACATAGTTTTTCATTCTTTTTGTCAGGGGACACAGGGAATATAAGATTTACTGGTATTCAAATACATCCTTCCATTTCTGAGTTGCAATACACACAACCTATAAGGTTGGCTTGAATTTTTTAAGTATCACTAAGGAAGTCTAAAGAATAATTCAATTTTGGGTTTCCATTTCTAGGGAAAGTTGCATATTGCACTTGGGTACTATGCTGCTGATCTAAGTCCTGGGTTGGAACACAGGGAAGCCAAGAGTTTGACAGAGTCTGACGACTAGCCCATGGAATGATTTTGAGTGAGCAACTTTCTACATTGCAAATGTATTTCAGCATTTGCAAGTAATAATGAATAACAATGTGGAACATTAAAGATTGAGATCAATGTATTAATATAACTTGCTATATGTGAATGTGTTTAGGGAATTGTAACAAATTTCTAGTTCATAGTTCATCATAACATCCAATAAAGAGAGACAGTGTTTTTATTATTCAGAAAATAGATTATTGAAATTGAAATTGAATATCCAATGTTTCATTTAAAAACAACAACAAAAAAAAATTTTTGGATGCCTAAGGTGAGCCACTCAGAAAAGCTGATATTTTCCAAAACTGATGCCTATGCCTATTGTATGAGAACCTACATGCCCCAAATCCAGCTCTTTCACAATAATTCTTAGTCTATACTGCCCCATGCAGGTCCTGCAGCACTAAGTGAGCATACAATTCATTTTTATATCAATGGATCCCTTGTACTTCAAGGCAGTTGCACTGGATTTGTATGTGTTCCTTCCTGACTGTACTTTCTAAAAATTCATCTTCCACCTCAAAGCCCCATTTCATTGCATTTCCCTGTCATTCCACCTCATGTTTGCCTAGTAATTACAGGACACAATTTTCCAGTGATCAAATCAAACTGCATTAATACGTGCCTGTGTGCAGCTCAGTGTGAAAGAACCTTCTTTACACCCTTTGGGAGCTCATTATTATATACACAATCTTTGTATTTTTATTAGTCAGCCTTATGATTTGTGTGGTAAAGGGGACTGGCAATATTGTTTCACATACATCAAAGGCTGAAATGCAATTTAACAAGAGCCAGCAGGTTACATACAAGCCCCAAAACACTTGTTATAGGTGTGACTTGCCCAAACCAAACTAGGCAGTGAGTGTTGGCAGAAATTATTCCAAATCTCTGCAGCAGTCAGATCAGCAGCTGTAAAATGGGAATTTTTCATTAAAAAAAAAAAAAAAAAAAAAAAATCTAAAATATCACTTAATGCAAGATCTGAGTCTAGCCCAGTTCTTTTTTGGCTCTGCCTTATTGAGAGAAACAAGGCATGCTTGATGACTTATACAGCCCTCCCCCCAAAAAATTTCAATCATTTAGTCTCCTTCTAGGATTAGTTTACCCATAAAAAGTCTTCCAATTTACAAATTTGTCTTCCTAATTATTTTCAGAATGTGGGAGAAAACAGAAAGAGGAAATGCTCTGTATGCAGTTAACAAGGAAGGGAAGGAATATGAAGAGGTTTCTTTTTTTTTTTTTTCCTGAGTAAACCAGTCTTCTAAGCACTGTTAAGCACCCTAATTATAAATATTTTTATTGGGTTCTTTCTGTGTTTTTCTTGTTTGCTTGCTGAACATCATAGAAAAATTATCTTCCTCTTTATTCAAAGGGCAGCTAATATGCAGTCTTCCTCAAAGTCTATCCCAAGGGAAGCCAATTTTGAGAAAATGTGCTGTGCATTTCCCATAATTACCAGTGAGGTCATTTTTTTCTCTGCTTTGGATAATTTATAGGGAGCAGGGACATTTGATCTGATGATTTTGCTATCCAGTGAATCAATACTGGGCTATACTAAAGCACAGCTCCTACTGACTTCATTGCAAACAGATTTTGCCATCTGTACCTCCCTATACTGTACCCAGGGTGTGATCTAACCCCACCGAGGTCAGCGATTGTCTTTCCATTGATCAAAATGGGTTTGAGGCAACCCCTTTAATGCACAGGCACACTTCCTATTGATCTTAAGAGAAATGGTGCTGGAATTTCTTTGAGGAAAAATACTGTTGCTTTGCTGAAGCCTGCAGCATATGATGGTTCTGAGGAATACTGAATGTCAGAATGGACTGTGGAGCCTACACAAAGCTTGCTGAGAAGTGAGATTGCTGTTCTGAAGGATTTTTCAAAAACTAAGGAATGTATTAATTAGAATTTCTCTAAGAAATTATAGGCATTTCAGAGAAACTTATCAGGCCTGGGTGAATTTCCATAAACTTCCATCAACAGACCCATCCCCCTGTGGTACCAACACCTACCTAATGTCTGAGTCCCTGCTTACTCTGATTCAAAATAATCAGATTCTCATTTCAACTATGAAAAAAAAAAAATGTTTTGGCCCTGATAAAACTTCTCTGACAGAATTTTAACTGGAGCAAGCACATTTCAACTGAGAAAATGCTGCTTTGTTCCTCATTTTCTGTAGAATGGCTACGCTGTCAAACATTCTCAAACACCTTTATACCAAAAATCAAACAAGCAAGATGAAATCCCTGGTATCTAATCCCACCTCTGTGGCTGCCTTGTTAAAAAATAAAAAAGGCCTAGGAGTCTCTCAGTTAACCCAGGTTTGTACCTTCAGTAGGTGCTTGACAGAGGAGCAAGATATCTGTGCAATGTGATTCTTCAATATGAAGGTGATATGTGGGAAAGCTTGGACTGGCCCTGGGCACTGAGAGACATTCTTCTCCCTACCTGCCATCTCACTGCAATAATTCTGCTCTTGGAGAGAAGGCAGCTAGTAATATTTGTCAGGTGCAACTACCGTAATTATTGCTCAGCATCTTGAAAAGGTAAAAGTGTAAATGTTCATATGTATTGGCTTTATAATTCTTAAATAATGGCCAAAAATGACCATAGAGATAGATAGATAGATGGATAGATAGATGGATAGATAGATAGATAGATTTAAAAAAAAATGGTGTCAGAATAAAAAGAGAAAATAAGAAATCCACCAGAATAAATATTTGACTCTCTTTTCTTACCTCTGAGCCCTTCTTCCTTTTTTTTCTTGCTGTTTTTTCACAAGATAAAATTTCCCTGGGGATCTTTTTGCCCTAAATGACAATGGTGGGTAGGGAGAAGAAAGGTTTTCCAGAGCTTATGACACCTTTCAGGTGATTGCTCCCTTCCTGTACTCTGGGCAGCTAAGTCTGGCAGTATCAATCAGATATTTAACAAACATCACAAGAGCCATGCTATGGGCCATGGGTCTTGCCAGTCATGCATGATCATTGTTGTCAGCCCACATTTCTGGGAAGTGGATCAAAATTTTGAGGACCAGGATGCAATCTTGTTGTAATAGTACTAGCAGCATATGCCAGAGATCCTGAGGTCAGCAAATAAAGACGACTTCAAAAACATGGGATAAACACAGCAGTCCTCTTGTCTTTTTTTTTTTTTTTTTAAAAGATGTCCAAGTGTGAATTTTTTGCTTCTTCTAGTCCATGGGAACTCAACAAATCTAATCAGTGATCACCCCTCTCTGTGACAAAAATCAGCTTTGCTAAACTGTGATTCGTGCTGCTGCTCAGCTTCTCTGTACATGCTGAAAGTCATGCTACGTGGTGTGATGGCTTTAGCTGAATTGCAGATGATTGGGCTTGATGCAAGAATTGCTGGGTGACATTTTATGACTCGTGTTATGCAGGAGGTCAGACTAGATGATCATAATGGCTTTAAAATTCATTAATCTGTGTGGAGAAATATCTGTGAAAGGATTAAATAGAAGTCCCAACATTTATTCTACATGACAAGTAAATTGGATTCCAACAAAGGTCTTTAAAGCTGAAATGTAAACACCAAGCTGCCAACTCCCAAGTTTGAAAGGTCACACTAGTAAAACTTACCACTGAATGAGACCGAATTTAGCTAAATTCTTCCTCTTTTCTTGAAAATTTCAAGGCACTTTCTTTTAAAAGGGAAGGGAAGGGAAGGGAAGGGAAGGGAAGGGAAGGGAAGGGAAGGGAAGGGAAGGGAAGGGAAGGGAAGGGAAGGGAAGGGAAGGGAAGGGAAGGGAAGGGAAGGGAAGGGAAGGGAAGGGAAGGGAAGGGAAGGGAAGGGAAGGGAAGGGAAGGGAAGGGAAGGGAAGGGAAGGGAAGGGAAGGGAAGGGAAGGGAAGGGAAGGGAAGGGAAGGGAAGGGAAGGGAAGGGAAGGGAAGGGAAGGGAAGGGAAGGGAATCATTTCCATTTGAGAGAATCTTACCTTCTAAATGTTGAAGTCCCTTATAAGAGAATTATTTTTATTAAATAATATACATATATTTTTCACTTTGAAGAATTTTTTGAGGATTCCAAGATTTTGTCTCTATCTTGATTTTTTTTTGCAGTATCATAAAAATATTCATGGGATAAAGAAATCACTTCCTTTTGAGCACTACCAATGGTCCAAACTCAGCCTTGTGATTTGAAATTTCAAAGGATCCATGCTGTTTGATGTATACTGAGCTCAAGACACAGGGAAATCAATCTGTGTATCTCTGCCTACCTTGGTAGCTGTAGTCAATGTACTGTAAAGTCTTTGTTAAATATTTAATAATTAGCTGTGGTTTAATAATGTGTGTCTGAAGAAATGCTGAAGGCTGTGAGTGGATAATGAAAGAATGCTGTGTCCTGAAACGAATGCCTTGAGATATTATATACTGTGCTGTAGTGGTTTCCTCACTCAGCAAATTGAGTGACTTTGCCACTTGGGGGGAAATAGGCAATTGTGTCTAGCAGACATCTGCTTTTGTAACCTCCTGTTTCCCAGGGAGAATCCATTTAGAGATCTGAGCAAAAGCCTGTATGGTAATCCCAGGCCCAAAAATACTTCAGTGGAAAGAGTTTCCTTTAGACTGCTCATGTTTCCACTGAATAAAAGCATCTTTTATTCTATCCAGTAACCGAATGAAGCAAGAGTTTTGTGCAGGCATGTCTGCAGCTCTTTACATATGGACCATCCCATCAGCATGCAAGAATGCATCTTGAAGACAATGGATTTTTAGGTAGACCCTGTAGAACTTTTAGACAAATAGGTGTTTTTTCTTGTTCTGGAAGCAATTTAGACCTCTGGCCTGCTTAAAATGGTGACATTTACAATGGCGAAGACCTCTTTGCACAGCAGTATCTATTTACTTTTCTTTGGTGAGAGTGTTTTAAAGCCAACTTCTTGTGTTTTGCTCAAAAACAGACGAGTCAGGATATGTGGGGTCTAGCACCACTACTGCTGTATCTTTATGGATAGCCTTTCTCCGTGTCTGATCTTGTTGTCTTGAAATCTATCAGCTTCTCTTGATCCAAATATGAGACTGCATTGCTGACTTCCTTGATTTATGTACAATGCTGTGTCCATCTGACATGAAAGACCTTAAGGGGATGCAAGACATGAAAGACTTTAAGAGGATGTAAGGAATGATAAATAAATAAATAAATAAACAAAATCCACTGAAACAAAGAAAACATGGGGAGTTTTCTCTATAAGTCATCTCTGTGCTAGCTATGGTTTGTACCGAACCTTGGAATGAGAGAGGGCACCAGAAACAAACACAAGAAATTGGCAGTTACAGGTGACAAGATGTTGCAGGCTCTGGTTTTGTCACAGGACTGAAATGCCTCCAGTGAGCACAGAGCATCTTTTTGCTCTGTTGCATTGCAAGAAGATTAAAGAAATCAGTCCCTTCCACAAAGAGATTTTAGTCATCACAGACCTGAGTCTTCTTCATAAAATTCCAGAGCACTTGCAATTTCTAAAGGGACTACAGAGTGAAAGGTATCTTTAATTACTACTTAACACCATAGTAATCCTGGCTCCCAATGTAGGACTGATTGGAAAGCTGAAGGTGAACACTGCTGTGCTGCTTTCCTCTCTTTACAGGCAGGACACAGAGGACATTATTTACCCATGGGAGAGGACACTGGCTTTTCACAACAAGCTGTGCTGCGCAGAGGTGGTGAGGATGGACAATGTTCAGTGTTAGCTAGATGATGCTGTGCTTTTCCCCGTTTGCTCTATTAGTTGAACTGTACAGTCTTTGCTCAGTATGGACAGACACATTTCTTTGGCTTCTCTTTTGGAGTACTGGCCATTGTGGTTTTATTACTTGATTAATGTATTTGCAAGGGATAACAAGTTGATGCTTCAAATGGGCATTTTGTGACCAGGCATAGGCAATTTTGACCTGGGATGAATAATTTTTGCATATGAAAGAGGAGTTCATTTTGTAGATTTATTCTAACTCCGTATCTTTGGAATAGATCTGACTTTTATATTACCTGGTATAAAGTTAATAATTTCCTTTCATTCTGTGGGACAAAGAGCCAGCTCTCATATCCAGTGCAATAAGGGGATGGTGTCCCCTGACTCCACAGTATGACCTTCTGGAGGAAGCATGGAGATCTGCATGTTTTCAAAGACCCCAGCCTGCTCACAAAAATGTTATAGACACAGTAGCAGAACAGGCTCTTCTCATTTAGGTCTATAGAGGAATATTTGGAAGAGTACCAAAGTCAAGGACACTTTTAACCTTCCATTGGAAGCAAAGTTCAGTGGAACTGCTCACCAGATGAGGGCATCAGAATATGAATCTGTGTGTCAAATGATCATGCATCTCCACAGAGACATCTCCAAAAGAACCAGCTAAACAGAGCTGGAACTGTACACACACTCATATCCATACAGAAAGTTTTTAAAGCTGTATCAATAGACATAAAAGGGTAAACTTGTAAAATATATATTAAAAAAAAAAAAAAAAAAAAAAAAAGAGGGGGGGGAGGGAGGGCAGGTGTGCATACACAAATATAAATAAAAGCTGTTCATCATATAATTATTATACCACATATATTTACTGTCTAGTGCATTGTGTCTAAACCAATTGTATAAAATGCATATCTAAATATGCCAGAACATTTTTAATGACTAAACAAAATATGATAACATACATAGGCAAGGATAGGGAAAAAACACTTCTCTCCATTTCCACCTATGCATCTCAGTTCCAAATCCAGCTCAGGATACCTGAGCTCCCCTGTCCCTCGGCCTCTCCTACACTTGCCGGTGTGTGACTCCCTTTAACATTAATTGCAGCCACAGACCTGCAGGCATCCCTTAAAAAAGCATCAGCATGTAGGTGAACACATCACTCCTTTTTTACAATCTTTACACCAACTCCCTGTAAAATTCTCTATCGATTTCAAGGTTTTACTGCTTATTTTTATGGCATTCAGTGGCTGTGGCCCAATATATCTGACAGATCCTTTGTCACCATGTGTTCCTGAGGGTCAGAACCAGCAGGGTTATTAAGTCTGTCCAAGGAACAATCTTAACTCTTTTTGGAGCTAAGGTTTTCTAGAAACGATATGGCGTTATTGCAGGAGTCATGTCAGAGTTGTTTCTGAACTGCTCTTTCTTTCATGGTGTGTAAGAAGGAAGTAAATGCCTTTTGGTAAGTTTTATCCTGGTTAAAAGCTAACATCCTGTGACTTCAGGCTGACATATCAAAGAGGCATCACTGAGATACTGTTTAAATAACAGATGTTAAAAACTCATAAAGTCATCTGAAGCCAGGGATCTACAGGTCAGTCCAATATTATTCCTTTCAGTGCATTTCCTAATGCTTCATCCAACATAGCCCAAGGATGGACCAAGCAATGCTGCCCACTTTTATGCCTGTAAAGAAAAGCTGCATCTTGGACTTACTTGCATACATTAAGAACTATCATTCAGATTTTTCAGACTTGTATTAAGCAGGATAGTAATAATCAAACCTGAGTAAATATTTTAGAAAGAAAGAAAGAAAGAAAGAAAGAAAGAAAGAAAGAAAGAAAGAAAGAAAGAAAGAAAGAAAGAAAGAAAGAAAGAAAGAAAGAAAATCTATTTCAGTATTCAGAAAGACACATTTATTGAGTCCTGAAGTTTGTTCAGATCAATCCAGATTAGGATATGCAGAAGAAGACTGTGATTCCTTCAAAATGAAGGTTTAACATATATATATATATTTAAATGTTCTTGAACTGGTAAGTGGTTCTGAGTGTTTAGAAATCAAGCTGGGCTGTTTAGCTTTAATGGCCTGGAAGTTGTATGCTCATGTTTTGTTTCCCCACCTAGCTGAGTGTAACTCATCATAACTGGGACTTATGTAACCAACATTCATTTGATTATTTCAGGGGAAGTATTAATTTAGGAAACACAGTAGATAAGGTGGATTATGGAATGTAAAAAATTATAAACCCTTTTTCTTCTGGACTACTCACCTTTGCCCAAGACATCATTTTTTTTTTAAATAATAATAATAGTAATAACGAGGTCCTTTAAGATTAATCGGCTTGGTGTAGTTTAATTTTATCTCATCAGATTCAGGCTAAGCAAGTGCCCTCGCTGTGAAGATTCACTCAGCTCATGTCTGTCTTGTTTGACTGTCACTTTGACAGAGCTTTGGTTGAGGCTTTTGCTGGTGATCCTATTCCCCTGATGTGTGAAGCGGTGTCATCCTGTACAGCTTTTAGTGCAAAGATGAGAGCTAGTGTGAGCTTAACACTTGCTTTCTTTCTCATCTGATGCAAGAATTCATTTGCCCATAAGAAGTCACTGTCAAAATGATATACATCCTGCAGAGGCAAGTGCAAGTCTGTGTAGGAGTGAAGGGGCACAGAGCACTTCTGGATCTTGTGCAATGAGGTGAGCCACTTGGGGTCAACACAAGTGCTGTTACAAGAGCTACCCTCTGCAAAGCTCTCTTATTTTGCTTCAGCCTTTTTTATAGAGTTAAACCTGCCTTTGTTTTCTTGAAGAAACACATGCACCTCATCGATCAGTTGATAGATTTTCAGTTTTACTTTGCTTGTTTGTTTTCCATTTCATGGCTTTCCCTGTTGTGCCTGAAGCCATTTTCACTTAGGTAATAATCACTAACTCACAAACTGGACTTGGTCATTATACGGATGGGTAACATCAAAATGCTGAAGAAAAATACCCAGATGATTCAATATATTTGTATTCTTCATCACAGTGCTGCTGTACAATAGGGTGCTGGTATTGAGTGTTGTTTTGACAGCAGTGGCATCATTCAGAAAGCTTTCCTATTTACGATCATTCAAAAGCCCATGGCACTTTGCGTAATGCCTCTTTTCTGAGCCATTCCCATCACAGCTCAATGAACAACTGGAAAAAAAAAATAAATCCCTGTATTTTCCATTGCATCTGTGTGTCTGTGTGTGTGTGCAATAATTTAATCCAGCCCAGAGAAGGGTGCAGTTCAGTCACAGTCAAAGCAAGCCCTGAGGCTATGGACACATGAGCAGAGAGGCAAAGCTTGAGGCATAAACCTGAGTGGGTTGCATGGTGGCAGCTGGCACAAACCTGCTGTCTATATATGTCTGGGAGCGTGAGAAACAAGCAGACAGGCCTCTAAAAGGCAGGCAGCAAAATGTATGGGAAAATTGCCCCTGATTCATCCAGGGGGTAAATTGGCCATTCCTGGGACTGAGCCAAAGCTCTTTTGGAGATTGTGACATCTGTTTGCAGCTTTTGCAAGTCAGGACAGTTTGACTTGCTAGAGGTTAATCCATTCATGTGCTTGTAGCTGGAGTCAAGTTTACAGAACATGTAGTTGAAGGCTTTTCAGATTAGAAGGAATATACACAAGCATAAAGAGGTAAAGATTTGGTCCTACTGAAAGCAATTATATTTCCTTTGACTTTGGTGTCATCAGGATATCAACCAAGCTATAGCTATCCTCCCTAATGGAAGGGATTACACAGAGTTGTCTGACTATTCCAAACACTGGTGCTTGCCCAAAACAGAGCTTTCTCTCAGTTTTACATCTAACATCAGTTTCACATTTGTGTCACTGTCCCAAAGACCAGTGGACTTGCATTCTCAGTATATACCAGTTGGTCATTTAAAAAAAGAAAAGGAAAGGGGAAGAGGAAGAGGAAGGGGAAGGGGAAGGGGAAGGGGAAGGGGAAGGGGAAGGGGAAGGGGAAGGGGAAGGGGAAGGGGAAGGGGAAGGGGAAGGGGAAGGGGAAGGGGAAGGGGAAGGGGAAGGGGAAGGGGAAGGGGAAGGGGAAGGGGAAGGGGAAGGGGAAGGGGAAGGGGAAGGGGAAGGGAGAAGCTGCCATCTGATTGCAGTTTTTAAGATTTTCTTTAAGAAAACAATATTAAAATCTTGCCATCTCCAATTTTTATTTTTTTTTAACTCCCCTAGCATTTCAGTAAATCAGAATAACTCTGGCTTTTGTTCTTAGCTTGCTTCTTTCTAGAAATATTGAGAATTATTTTAAAAGTTAGGTAATAAACTTTCCTGTCTTATTTAAAAAAAAAAAAAAAAAAAAAGTCAAACCTATAGATCATTGATATTTTCAGATCATCAAACAGGAACTTGGAGAACTCCAGTGGTACGTGTTGTTGGTCCAGACATCCTGTGTTTTATTGTTTTAAGATGCTTCTCTTATTCATCTGGTAGTTTTCTAACATGCCTCACGTTAAATTTAACATGCTTCTTTCCTTCATCTGTAGCTTTTTCTGAGCTACTCTTTGATGATGAAATATGGACCAATGTAGTCAATAGTCTTTCACTAGAAAGTGAAAGAAAGATGTTTCTTGCTAACATCTCCCCTCTGTGGCCCCCTGTGGACTTCTCTTATAGCTCACCTTTCATTTCTGCAGATCCAGCAGAGAGAAGAAATTCAGCAAGCACCAGCATCCCCAGTCATCGGGGTTTAAAACATGAAAACTCTGCTCTGAGAGAGGAGAGTGAAGCAAGCTCCACTCCCAGCCCCCATGACATGATTTGGGATCACTGGCTTGCAAAAACTCCTTTCAGCTGCTGGCCGCCTGGCAGTTTCACAGCAGAGCTATTTTCGAAACAAATTCCCTCAGGTCACACAACTGGGTTATTCTTCTTTTTGCCATGCAGAAATGAAGGATGTGAGAAACCACACAGCTCTCTTCTTGCTTCCCTTGGCTTCAGGGGTCTCCACTGCCACTTACCAAACATTTATTTTTCCCTTGAGGGGCAGGAAAAGATGGAAGAACAAAATAGCTGCTACTTTTTTCAGAAGAAAGCGTTCAGAAAGATGCAGCAGCCCAAGTCCTACAGTCTCTGTGTAGGACACACTGATTCAGGCAATGTCTTTTCTGCTTCTCACAGAGCTTGACCTCTGTACACTGTTACATAAATCCTACTTGGAACTGAGAAATCCCTTACTTTATTCCTCTAATATTAGACTATAAGGACAGGCAAATATCACGTTCAGCTTCCATGATGTTGCTATGGCGCAGTGCGCATTGTCTCTTGACTGTGTCAGTCATGTAGGTGTTTACCACTGCTTTAGTCACTTCAGCCTTCTTTCAGGATGTGATTCATTTTGTCCCGATATAGATATCAAAACACTAAGATGAATTGTGCCCTAAAAGTACTTTTTCCACCCTCATCCCATTGACTACAAAGGGAGCCCAGGATAACCAGTTTTGGTGTTGCCATTTATGTGGGAGATGTGTAAAGTTAACCAAAACTGGATTGCACTCCTGGGGACACATTTTATTACACTGAGACCACATGCACTTAGACTTTGTGGTTCTTTCTCTGAAAGTTGTTGGTAGTGGCAAAATACCAGGTTTTCTCAGTATAAGCTGACAGTCCCTGTGGGAACATCCTGTTTCACTAAAAACATGGCACCACAGCTACTTGGCATTTTAAAGGGCAGTGTTGCAAAATGATTTTTTTGGAAGAAGGAATCCTTAAGAAAGCATTTGTCCCAAGGAAAGAATGTGAGAGGTGCAGATGTTGCTGAGGCTTTGATATGGGGTGAGAAAGGAAAGGCGTTTCATGAGGGATAAATTTTATCTGGCCATAGATGTCCACAACAAAGGGGTCTATGCATGACCTAGCCATCCTGGCTCCAACCAGCATCAGCAAAACTCCAGTCAAAGCAGTAAATGGAAATTAGGAAGAGATTCATCTAATCAAATGTTAAGAGTCAACTCAAAGATGAAATTAATTTTGTCCTAATGCCCATTAACTGTCTTGCCCAAGTCTCCCTGAGCATAGTGAGGTACTAGATATGTAGATGACATGTAAACTCCTTCACTGTAGACACCTATGTTTAGGTTAGTTTACTTCTTTCTAGATCTCTTGTATTTAAATTTGAATTCGTCATCCTGGCATCCCTGTGTGCCAGCAGAAGGAAATATGCTTTTCTAGAGAGTGATCATCTGACTACATTGAGTAATACTCAGAGAGTGGGATGAATCACTGTCCAGAACTGATGAATTTGGGACATCCCATTTCTCTCCAGAAGGTTGTGTCGTTCTTTCCTCCTTTTGTAATTTTTACTATTAATACATTAATATATATTTTTTTGAGTTTATCTCTACTTTTATGGTGTTTTTCTCTCCTGCAATAAGGAATCATAGAATAGCAGTAGATGAAAATAGCTGCAATCACCCCTGCATGTTAAATTCCTGTTTCTTTTACACACCAGATAATTTTGAGGACACTTCTGTATTTTGAAGCATCTTCTGTCCTTATTGCAGCAGCTCCTTGTAAAAGACCTGGTCTTTTGTGCAGGAAGGTGACGCTGAACAGTATGTCTTCTTGTCCTGTATTTGGGAAGTTCTTGTCCTGGTTATGCCCAGGACCCTTGACTCATGAATATATATGCATTTGGAATTAATTAATAATAAACTTCTACATCCTCCAGAGGAGAGTCACAGTACTTTGAAGGCATCTAAGACTTGTTGCACCCTATTGTGCATCTTTTCATTTTGAAGAACTGCAAGAGAAGATACAAAATGAAGTCGTTGCTGTTTGGTGCCCATGCATTTCATGCATGCACAGCCCTGTGTAGGGTAGAGGAGAACTCACAAGGGAGTGTTTCCATCAGGGCTCTCCCCAGTGCCAAAGAGAATCACAGAAGCAAGAGCAGCAGAAGAAAGAGAAAACAAACTTCTGCTAGTGTCCTGGCCTCCAAGCTGACCTGCCAGTTGACAGAACTCACACAAGGGGATTGATCCTTCAACCATTTCTGCCCAAAACAGCCTTATACATTTCTATGCTGTCTCCTAGATTCCCCCTTTCCCTGCCTCCCCACTGATCTCTGTTTCCAGAGTCTGCTTCTCGTTCATCTCATCATAGCCTCTCCTCATGTGCCCTAGCCCAATTTAATGCCTTTCACCCAGGCAACTTTTCCTTTTGACTCACATTTCTTCTCGTTCAGGTTTCCTCAGAGATAAATGGCATCTGCCCATATCTCCCTACACCACCTGACCGTGCATCACCCCTGCCAGCAGATCTCTCCAGAGAAAGGTCTGGAGTTCCTATTCTAATCTCTAACAAGTGTTTTTACTCTAAAATATCCATTCTTCCAAGCATTTTTTCTTTCTGAACAGGGTAATGACATTCCCAAGAGTCCCTGCTATATAGATAGGGAGACTGAGATACACAACCTAAGCTACTTGGCCAAACTGAATGTTTTGATGGACTGCTCCTTAAAATCTTCCAGCCTTCAGTTTATTCTTTCTATGTATGTGTCTTTAGGCCAACCTTTTTTACCCATGAGAAAAGAGCAGAGTCTTTACCTTTCCCTTAACTTTTATCCTGTATTTGAATAGGACAGAACTGTGGAGAAAGACAGATTATTCTTAAACTGGTGACATTTGTAAGGAAAAGAGGACGTTTTGTCATAGCCTACTAGACAGGTGATTCTAAGTTTTCAACTCTTCATTTCTGGAAAACAGAAGCAAAATAATAAAGAGGGAGTTTGTGGCTTCTTTTTTTCCCTCCCCACTTACAGATAGCTGTTTATGTGAGTTAAAAAAAAAAAAAACAAAAAAAAAAAACAATGTACTTGAGCAGAGATTTGCAAGAGAGCTCTTGTTTATTTCTTGCTTGGTATTAATGATGACCTGCACTTCCTACCATAATGATTATCTTAAAAGTCTTTTTGGCTTGAAGAGGTTGTCTCAGCTTTTGGAGTACTTGTCTTGTGAAGGAATATAATCCAAAGAGAAGAAGTCTATTACCTTAGAATTCATTATTCCTTTTTTTTTTTTTTTTTTTTTTTTTTTTTGAGACAGTCGATGCCATAAATTAAACTGCTTGAGTTGGCTTTGTGTTTTTTTGCATACACAGCAAGGATAACTACACATCAGATTTATGGGCATTGTGCTCAGGTTGCTATGACAACCACTCGAGCCGCTGTACACCAAATAACCTTGTCATGTGAACATTTATCACCAGCACATCAAGTACGGGATTGCTCTGTATGGTCTTTGGCTAAACAGTAGGATTTTTCTGAATAATAATCGGTCGTGGCCTTTTATGTTATGAGTCAAAGTTAATCAACTTCCAGATTGGAAATTAACCATCGATAAGACATAATCTGAGTACTGCTCGTCATGACCATGCTACTCGGCAAAAGAGAACTTTGCAGGAAGCACTGCCCCCTTTTCACCACAACTGTGGGTTGTTTTCTTTTATTGCCATTACAACCTCACAAAACCCATATGTAAAATGACAGGCTGTGTCTGTGTGTGAGTATAACATATTATTGGGCTGTAAATGAAATATGAATTGTAACTATCAAATCATTTGTGGGAAATAAAGCCTTTTTTTTTTTTAAAAAAAAAAAAAAAAAAAAAAAGGTAACTTCTAAAGCTAGAGCCACGTTCTAATTCTTCACACCCACTTTTAGGTATATTTTTAGGGGAAATTTGCAGGCTGCACACCTGGTCCTTCAATAAACCATTTGAAAGGCTTTCTTATGCATTTAAAGTCCTCCCTGTGCAACCACAATTTAAAGAAAATCCAGGAATTTAACCATGTTTCTAATTTATAGTTTCATAGGGAAAGATTAGTATGTGTGAGGGATTAGTGATCTGTGTAAATTGCTCCAGTAATTTTTATACAACAGTTATATCATAGGTAAACTCCAGCTCACGCATATGACTAAGAATGTTATTATTTTCATTTGAGAAGAAATAATATCTTAGGTTGTAGGCACAGGAATTTTCAAAATGCATACATTTCTAGTGTAACTCTCATGTTTAAAAGTTACTATGGGGCATTTTTAGGGTACATTGGCTTAAATGCCCTAATTCAACCAGTATGAAAGAGCTTTGTAAGTCAGTTTACAAAATTATAACATCAAAATAAGCAAGTATTGGTATTTTTTTTTTTTTTGAATAAGTAGGATGAATTATATTAATTCATATTCTTACACTTACATGTTTTTTGTTTTCATTTTTTTCAAATGATGCTTTATTGTATTATAGGTATTCATAAACACTACACACAAAATTTGCTGGACTTGTTATAAAGACTACCATTGGCTTGAGACAGGCACTGTTAGGAAATAGATACTATTTCTTTAATTTGTTTTAAATGTTTCCTGCAGAATGAGATGTGCTTTTCCCTACAAATGGTTACTTTTAGCCATTACTTTCAGGGAGGCCAGGGTGAGATGTAGAAATACATATTGCAGATGGCAATATTTAGTTAGTTGAATCTTTTGCTGAAAGTCTTAAAATTAAGATCAAGTGATTAAATGCTTAAATGATCAAGTGAGTAAACGCTTAAATGCTTTGGCCAAGTGCAAGTTATTTGCCTTAATCTAGGCATAACGAGGTGGCATTCTCTGCTGTTCATTATGCATAATGTCAGATTATATGATTTAATCTCACAGATTTGCCAGACAGGTTCCCCTAAATATTCTACATCTCCTGAGATGGAGGTTTCTGGATAAAATTTGTGAACATTAAATGCTCACTTTGTGATTTTCTTATGAAGAGTGTCTTCTTCTACACCGCTGCTCACAAAACACCAGCTGAATAAAGAGACTGGATTTCATGCACAAATGCATGAGCCTTTTGCAGAAACTTTTTCTTCTATAGTCTAAATGAATCCCTGTTGAATTCTTTGTTTATGATTTGAAAAGACCATAGGGGAATTAGATAAACAAACTTAGCTCAACTGTTTTCCTTTGGGACCTTCATCCTTCGTGTTTTGCTTCCACTGTAATTTTGGAAATTTTCTTTATTAGTAACCAGATTTGGAGGAAGAATAAAGTGCCAACTAGTATCACAAGATATATCAATATATGTAGGAGTAAAATGACATGTTTTTAGAGTCCTTAAGATTTTTTTCATGCCTGAAACAAAACCAGCAGTTTACTGTCAAAAGATTTCCTTGTTGGAAAGGTTTCACAGATTGTTGTCCCGTGCTCACTTTGTCTAGCTATTTGATTTCATAAGGTCCCTGATTTTTGAGTTCCCATTCTTATCTCAAGTGTGGTAATGACAGATACAATTAATGTACTTAATGCTGAGGATGTCAGATAAAAGGATGAATAGCAGAAGATGAAGCTGCTTGGGGTCAGCTGTACGTCAGACACTTTTGGTTTGTTACATTGTTCTTAGTTTCTGGAAGAAGAAATGAGTCAACTGTTTAAGACTTTGTCATTTTTCTTTGCCTTTATTTGCCCTTTGGTTGGAACAACAGGAAAAAAAAAAAAAAAAAAAAAAAGTCTTTAAACGCAGAATCACTTGCAGAAGATACGCTGGAGTTAAATCCTTGTTCACATCTGGAACTGATGGAGTGTTCCTGGAGCCGTAGTCCTTGTTCACGGACCTTTTTTTCCTCAGAAACCATACCTAGAGGACTAAGGTATCCATGGCTTAAACTGGAAAATCATCTGGGAAAGAGGATTTCTGCTGTGTAGAATACTAGAGAGCAAACTACAATTTAGGTGATTTCTAGATCATCCAAAGTTTCTGGCTTTATTGTGTGGAATGGCAGCAGAATATAGTTGTTCATTTCTGCCTATCTAGCTATGTACATAGTAGTTACTGCAATTCCACAACCTTTAAGTTATATAATATTGTTTCTTAACATTAAAATATATCTTTAAAGAGAATCTCAGCAATCTTGGGAGACAGAATTCATTCCTATTCTCTCCAACCAAGTAGACCTCAGAAAAGAGTAAGGAAAGCACCTTTACTATGCATACATGCATAGCCATGCAAACCACCAGAAACAATTTTATTCACTATTCAGCTGTGACCTTTTTGATGAGACTAGCAATTAGGGTAATAGTGATGGTATTTTTCTGTTAGTGATCAGTAGCATCTGGACATGAAAGCAATCCACTTTCTATTCCCAGTACAAATGGGAGAAATACCATGACTTCAGGGAGCTACTCCTTATGGGGAGAGACTCTTTTACCAGGGAGTATAGCAATAGGAAAGGAATACTGGATTTACGCTAAAAGAAAGCAGATTCAGATTAGACATTAGGAAAATAATCTTTACTATGAGGGTTGTGAGGCACTGGAACAGGTTGCCCAGAGGCATTATGGATGCCCCATTGCTATAAGTGCTTAAGGACAGACTGTATGGGGCTTTGGGCAACCAGTGGGAGGTGTCCCTGCCCCGGGAGAGATTGGAATTAGGTGGTCTTTAAGTTCTCTTCCAACCCACACCATTCTGTGATTCTATTATTTAGTACTTTACTGACATTACTGAGGTGATTTTCAAATAGCAACAAGATTCCTGTTAACTACAGCATATATTGTTTTAATGACTGAATGGTGGATGTAAAGTAGAGGTTATCATCTGATTCTTTCACAAAGGGTTTGAGACTTCTTGAGCATTATGCACCACATTTGGGCTCTGTAGGTCAACCAGCAGAAGGATATTTATAGCTCCTACATGACATGACAAGCCTCCAGCCTACAGGGTTACTAAGAAGACATCAACCTTCAGAGAGTTAAAGAAATTTGGAGATGAAAAACTCCCAGAATTTAAGGCTTTCTAGGGTTGTCACTGCAATTATTAGAAGTGCTGACCACAGGAATGCAAATTAAAATGAAGTGACATATCTCTCCTGCTGTCATGGGAAGTGCACTGCTATTTTTCCAGGAAGATTTATGCTGGAATTCTGAGACATATTTAAAAATTGTTGGAGTTCTTTCAATATGTCTATTTTCTGGGTTGTTTTACAGTCCATGTGCTGTATTGTCACATCCTTCCTGAAAACTGGTTGTTTGCATTGGCGACTGAAGCTCTAAAGAAACTGGATGAAAGATAGTTCTCCAGCAGTTTTTGGAAATTTCTCTTAAAAAAATGGGATTGAATAGATGGTATGTCTGGAAGAAAAGTTAAAAATGCATGGTTAAAATTGTACAGAATACACAACATCATGAAAGGCTAATAAGCAGAATGCATCATAAGAACTCTATCAAGTTGAAGTGTTTAGACAGTGACCTAATTTTAAGGAAATATTTTATACAAAGAAAGCAATTGAAAAATAGGAGCAAGAAGAATATATTTTAAGTCATTTCTCTACAATGAAGTATTTAAGCTTATGCTTTATTTTATAGAATTTTGATTTATAGTGAGGTTTATCAATAACTATAAATTTCTAGTTGGATTAAAAAAATTAAAAGTATTACTTTCAAATCTGAGATAATAGCTGGACCTATATCACTTCTCCAATGATCTCAAAACCTCAGAAGACACAGACACTTTCTAGTTTGTTACTAAACTTTAAAGATTCTTTTTCCATCTACTCTTGTAAAAGCATAACTATTTTCAGATAGGAAAGATGCCATATGGAATAGAAATGAGATGTTGAAGAAGAAAGCATGCCTGTGACATGAGCCTAGACTGAGCTTGGGAAAGAGCATTATGATCACTTTTTATACCAGCATATCTGATATCACATATGGTGTCATCTCCCTGATCTCCAAAGAATTTCATCAGCATGAACTAGAAGAGAACTTGACCCTTTCATGACTAAGAAGTACTGCAGAAATCATGAGTCTTACCTAAAGACCAAGAGAGGAAGGCAGAGTGAGGAGGGAAAAAAAAAATGCTGGAGAAAGACAAAGAGAGAGCAAAGATGCTGAACCTGAGCTGGTAATTTTATCTTCAGAGTTCAGCTGCTCAATGAAAAGCTGATTTTACAAGAGGTCACGCTGTGCATATTCTCAATTTAAGCATGTAAAAGAATCATTAACTCTTCTGCCAAAATTATCAAATAATTTATATAGAGTATTGGAATTTTCCTTGTGTTAAACACAAGACATGTCTTTCAGTAAAGAGGACAAAGATGGAAGAAAAGCCTTCGGGAAAGTATGTACAAGAGCCTAAACTGACAAAATATCCATCTGGGAAGTCATCAGCAAGGTCAAAGCATAGCTGATGGAGAAATAGCTGATAAATTGCTCTTCTGCTGAGCAGTAGCAGATGTAAAAGTCTTGAAGTTCGTCTTCCTAGCCATGGAGAAGTCAGCACTGGAAACACCTGCTCTTTGGACGCATTGTGTTGGACAAGCTTGGTTGTTTTTCTTCCATCCAATAACCTGGTAAAGAGGTGTGTAAGTAACACACATGCAGTCTCTTAAGAGCACCAATCTGAGAAACAAAATTTCATTCTCTATTGTGTCTTAGTGACAGCTGTCACTAAGATATACAGCAACTTCTTTTGTTGCTTTCTCCAAAATTCATGGTGTCATGATACTGGAAACCAGCTATCCTTGAACCTGAACTGGGCTTCTGCAATGAAGGAAGAGGCAGGACTATCTGAGAGCATAATGGGGTCAGGTTACTTGTTATTCTAGCTTTCACTGCATCTCAGAGCCACAGGTTCCATAATTTGTTGGCACACCCTGAAAATTTCTTCCTACGTTTCACTTCAATATCTGATAGTGTCACGTGTTAATTCCTGCAACATATAACACAAACACATAGAAACATACAGTATATAACCTAAGTGATCCCTCTCCTCACTTCACTTCAGTTCTCTCTTACATTCCTATCCTCCTCTATGAAAGAATTTCCCCCTCATAAACAGGGAAGAATAAGTATGTCCACAACAATCTCAAAGACTGGAAAATTTTTCAAGTGGATTAATAAAAAACCACTTGTCTAGATTACATCAAACTTCACTAGAAATCTCTCAGTTCACTGTGGTTGTAAATTTGAGAAAAAAAATGTAATAATTTCTGGGAAACAACTCATTCATCTTCACCATTGTTAACTATGTTATTGAAACAGGGCCTCTCTCATCCTGTACCTATGTGAACATAGCACAAGAATGACCTGACTTTATGGTGGTCCTTATGGAGGATAACAGACTGATGGTTATGCTATGCAATAACCATCTCATTTCATATCAAGGAAATACTCATTTCCTTGATAATTTTTTTCCATCCTTACAGATGTCTCTTGGGTGATAACAGACATTGAGTTTCCATTGCTGACAGCTACTGATATGTTGCAAAAAAATTTAACTTAAGATGGGTTTGACAAAAGACCTTGGCCCTAGAGCAGGGCAGGGCAAGGAAATCCAAGGACTGATGAAAAGAACTCAGAAGTTTCCCTGTCCAAATTCCCCTGTAGCACCATGAGAAAGTTTCTGCTGACTTTCCCAAGCAGAGGAGCTCAGACAGGTGTTTCCTTCAGGGAGGTTTTGATGTCATCAGACGGAAGAACAAGTGAAAGGCAAGAATGGGCGCCCAGAGATACCTCAGTGGAAGGGGAAATACTTTAACAGAAAGCAAATTTTCATAAGACTGTGACCTTTGCCAATTCTTGTCAGAATTGGTTGGGAACTTGTCAAGTAACCAGTTTATTTCCCATTGGAAATACTGATTTATCAGGAGTGAATCATTTGGACTAGAAGATTGGTTTTCTTAAGGGATCATAGAGGAAGGGGCTAGAATAATATCATTTATTTTAAGCTGTTGAGATGTTTGACTTGATCTTCTTAAATAATTCCAAGTGTCAGCTCAGAATAACATTGCTACAGGATATTCTAGTTGATTTGTAATTAAAAAGATAGTTTGAATTGAAATGAAGCATTACCAAATCTTTTAAATTGAATCATTTAATTATATTTCCTGTGCTTCACATTTGCTAGGTGCAACAGTGAGCATGGGTAGTGGTTATTTGAAGTTTGCAGCATTTGGTTGTTGAACCATTCAAAGGCCAGCCACAACAGCCAGATGTGCTCAGCATTTTGCAAGGACTGATTTCCCTGAAGATTTAACAGATTAAGTAAGCATAAAAAAAAAAATACAAGCAAATGAGAAGTAAGATCATAGTAACATCTTAGCTCAGCCATCTAACTAAAAGCTGAGGTATGACTTAGGCCTTCTTTTTAAGGCCAATAGAGAGAAATAAGCACCCATGCAGCTCAGTGTTGGTCCAGGATATGAAAAAAACCTGTCTACACGTGAAAAAAACAAATGATAAGTTTTCATTAAGTGATGAAAAACACACAGTCTTTTGTTTTAAAGATATTCTCCGAGGAGATGTACTAGAGCAACACACACACACAAAAAAAAAAAAAAAAAAAAAAAAAAAAAAAAAAAAAGAGAGAGAGAGAGAATTAAAGAGAGCAGAAGACAGCATTACCACAAATCTTCAAGCTGTAGGTTTGTTTCACTCCTGGATAGAGACTGATTCTTAGCTGAGGAAGGTTTATACCTATGCTCTTCTCTCCTACTACTGTTACTAAAGACAGTGTTTAAGACTTACCACAGCTTAGAGCTGGAGGATGCTTCCGGAGTCCATGGGTAAACCTCACTTCTGCTCAGCTGTAGTTTTGTGACTGTGAGTGAGTTGTTTAATTTATACTAATTATCTTCTTAGTAAAAGTAGGTGTGGTTTGTTTGCTCTTAGTTTCCCAACAGGAATCAAGAATTTACCACAGCTTTTTATGAGATCTCATGGGAATAGTTATACATAAGCGAAGTTAAAAAGTTGACTTTGTCCCAGCTGCACTGATAAACTGACTTTGGGGTACTGAGTCATCAAGCCACAGAAACCTTAAATGGCTTGCTATGTTGTTTCTGTGGTACAGGGGCTCTGTCTGTTCCAGACTGAAGTTCAACCCTCTGTAGGAACTCAAAACCACAAGTGGGGTAGGGGGCTTGGGGTAGAAAGTCTCTATATTGTTTTACAGACCAAGGTACCTAAAGTAACATCCTAATTCAGGGTGAATTATATCCTCCATGAGCATGATGGCACCAGATTGTTTCCACAGTGGTGTAGGAGGTTCTCCTGTATCCTTCTCTTTACGAAAAACAAACTTTATAAGTGTATTTCACCTCTGAAAGAAAATAACACAAACAGCATAGCAGCCTTCCTTCCATCATCAGTAATTGTGTTTGTCTGCTTCTCATCATACATTTTAAATGGTCACAATTAAAGCTTGCGTGTTGATTTTGAGATATTGCTGATCCCAATAGCTTTACTTCACTTTAGTATAGGGAATCTAAAGCTTTTGAAAGTCTTGACATTTGTGTATACAGTCTCTTTCATTTCCTAAAAACACAGTATTTGACTCTATTTAAAAAATCTTTGATCAATCCAAATTTCAGCAGGTTTGAAAGCAGCCTGTGTCAAGTGACTTTTTCACACTAACTTCCATGTTGATTTAGCCTGCTTTTAGAACCCAAGTTTCCTCTAGCTCCAGAAGCATTTCTCTATAATGAATCACCTGACAGAAAACAGTGAAAACATGTGGCTCTTTTGTGTGACTGCTCCCTCTCTTCAGGGGTCATGATACCCCGGTATTTGCTCATTGTGTTTGTCTCTGTCCACCTCTATCTCTTCTTTTCCAATTAGACTAGTTTCTTAGATAAGAGACCATATTTTTAACCTGCTTCTGTATAACATCCAGTGCAGCTGGACTAACCAGGTCTCTAGTCTTACCATATGCCCTTCCATGGGTGCTGTCAACTAGATCATCTCTTGGAAAGAGTCTGGCCTGGTGGTAGGTGCTGCAGTGGAATAGATTTGATGAACACACATATTTCAATCCTACACTATCTAATATTTAGCTGAGTTTCTTCAGGATAGCTGCATTGTCACCACCTCAGATCTCCCCAGAGCAGTTATCTTCTCCAGGCATCTCTGTAGAAGCACACATTGCATAGTGCTATAATTCACATGATTCTTAAGATTTAATCCCTCTACTTGCTTTTCCTCCTGCAGAAACTGCATAGTGACTTTACACCCAGGCAGGACCCTTCCTAAGCAAATTCTGCAATAGATAGAGTAAAAAAATGAGGTACCTAAAGGTGTTAGAAATATCTACAGTTATTCCTCAAAGTCCATTATCCTGCATGGAAAAACCTACATGAGCATCAGATGCTCTGCAGTTAGCACAGATCTGGTGTTGGGTTGAACTGATATCAAGGAGTGTATTCCCTGGTGTAGGGAATGATAAACTCAGGGTCTCTTTCATGCTCTGACTCACTACAATATGACTTCAACGACACCCAGTTTCTCAAGCTGTTGAGAGCATGAATAATTACTTTAGTGACTACAGGTTTGTATGTCAGAAGTACAAGCCCCTGCCTCTATTTAGTTCTGCTGACTTCAGTAGCTCATTGTGACCTGCCAGATCCCAATGGAGGACAAGCATCTTTGTCACCGATAGATGTGCATTGATCTGTGATGTGGGTTTGCTCAACTCTGTACAATTACAGCAGTGATGCAGAGCTCAAATACAAAACCTTTGTTTATTCCTCGTATCACTCATGGTCTGGCAACAGCATGGGGTTTAGTTTTTTAAACTCTCCTATAACCAAGTGAGGTTTCTATTAACAAATTTTATCGATCAAGTGACTATCATCCTTATGGACAATTTGGCATGGAAGATGGCAATTTGTTTTTTCTCTACATGGGAAGGGAAGGGAAGGGAAGGGAAGGGAAGGGAAGGGAAGGGAAGGGAAGGGAAGGGAAGGGAAGGGAAGGGAAGGGAAGGGAAGGGAAGGGAAGGGAAGGGAAGGGAAGGGAAGGGAAGGGAAGGGAAGGGAAGGGAAGGGAAGGGAAGGGAAGGGAAGGGAAGGGAAGGGAAGGGAAGGGAAGGGAAGGGAAGGGAAGGGAAGGGAAGGGAAGGGAAGGGAAGGGAAGGGAAGGGAAGGGAAGGGAAGGGAAGGGAAGGGAAGGGAAGGGAAGGGAAGGGAAGGGAAGGGAAGGGAAGGGAAGGGAAGGGAAGGGAAGGGAAGGGAAGGGAAGGGAAGGGAAGGGAAGGGAAGGGAAGAATGTCTAATTATCTTGCCTTACTTTCTGACAACCCTTTTGTACCTTCATATCAGAAGGGATTGGGGCTTGACCCCGGAGAGTAGCAAATGAAGAGACAGATTATTTCCCACAGAATAGTTTCTGAAGAAGAAGTTCTCTAGCAAGACTGGATGGTTGATGAATGTTAAAAATTATGAAGATGAATCTGCAAACATTGACTATTCAGGGTAGAAACTGCAAGCCCTGAGAACTGTAGAGTGTTTTATTTCTTAAAGCTTTTTAAATTTTATAGCTCATTTATGTTCCAATAGAATTAAATATGTGATAATGTAGTGTTCTTAACTGCAGTCTTCAGAGCAAATCCTGCCCTTTTTAAAGTATTGCTTTGATACAGAAATAATTAATGAAGAATTATAATTTAGAAGAGACCATCATAGCCATCTAATCTGATGTACATAACACCAGACCACAAAACCTTGCTAACTGTGTCTACACCAAGCACTTAATTGAGTTTAAATAATAGTTTTTCTTTAGCTCATTTCCAAGTGGTGGAGAGTCCTCCATACATCCAGTTCAGCTGCTTCAATAGTTAATTATCTTCAGAGTCAAAAATTTTATGCCACATTCCTACTCTGTGTTCACAGTAGCTTTGTTTTACAGTACCAAATCTCATTAAGCTTTGCGCTGCTAAATTAAAGAATTGTCTGCTTTCCAAAATCCTTTCTCAACATAGATATTTGTAGACTATAATCAATTCACCTCTTAATCTACTCCTGGATAAGCCAAATAGACTGAACTTCTTAAATCTCTCGCGGTGAGACAGGTTTTTCAGACTCTAATCGTGCTTGTAAATTGTTTCTGAATGCTTTCTGATTCTCCCACATCCACTTGTGAAGTGTAGAAACCTGCACTAGGATACCACCTTCCAGTAACAGTTTCCAACATGACAAGAAATATTGCCTCCCTACTGTATTTGACATTCATCTCTGCTTAGATGTCCAGGATTGCATTTGCCTTCTTAGTGACATTAGGTACCTATATGGACATGGCTACCTACTTGAAGACAATGTTTATTCCGGACACCTGTTTCTTTTGTATTATCCCTATACATGTACTATTATGAACCAGTATAAGGTTGTCCTAGCATAAATTTTCCTCATCTGATGCAGTGGTTTTCATTGTCCACTGCATGCTGATTTGTGCACTTGGGTTGCAGAGACCTGCAACTGAATGGAGCTTGAGGAATCCTCCTTTCCTTCTCTATTTTGTGGGAAGCCAATGAAGTCACAAGCTACACCCTTCCAACACTTGTCTTAGCTAAAAACCCCAGTCTAGAGTCTGTGAATCCTGATCTCCCATCCTTTGAGTCCATCACTCCTCTTCAGTACTTCTACAAGGAGTGTGCCTGCAGAGCGCATTGCAGTGTTGTGATACCCTCACTAGCTTTCAGAAACATCCAATTCACTGCAGACACTGATTGTAAAGCAGCAGCAGGAGGTAAATTCAGTAACATAAAGTCACCTTCTGATTTCTTCTTTCTCTCCTTGAAAAGATTATTCTTGCCAAGAAAAGTACTTTGTGAGAGCTAAGTATTTACTGCTCTTTCGAGATCCAATTCTGCTTTGACTGACCCTGTTTACATGTCCCTTCTCATCCCCATTTATCTGGCAAATTTCACAAAATCTGTTGTGGGAGAATAAAGGCATCTGTTCATTTTGAATGAGCAATTGTTGAAATTCTACAAAAATGCAAGGAGCAGTGGACAAAAGAAAGGGTGAGAAGAGAATTGAAGTTCAGAACATTTCATGAAAGCCCTCCACTATTTAGTGTCATTACTAACTCTACAACCTGAAGCAATTTATTAAGAGTTTGAAAAAGCAGCTTAGAGAGCAGGATGCGAAGATTTCCATTGGAAATAGATGACTACTTTAAAGGTTGCAATTGGTTTCTAAAGAACAGGCTAGATGAAAATTGCAAGAGGTGAATAGCTACTGAAATCTCTGGGCTGGGGGAGGGGGAGAAAATTGCCACCTACTTGAAATAAATAGCTCTTCTAAAATAATGGGTTTTAAACTTTAAAATTGTTTTGTTCTGTGACATACAGAAGGATCTATTTAGAGTTGTTTTCAACTTCTCCAAACAGGAGACATTTGCCTGGGAAATAATTTCCATATAAAAATATGATAATGTAATTATTCTAACTGGTATTTTCTATAATTTTGTGCCCTATTCATAATAATCTCTCATATTTGGCAGTAATGTTAGCTATCTGTATGAACTCCATCTGTGCTACAAGACAAAGAGGACTTTAATAGAAATTGAGCCACCTAATCTTTCCACTAGCTTTTGCTTTAAATTGATGCAATGAACTCATTCCAGAAATGCCAAAAATCAAAAGGGTTATGGTTGCTAATATTACTAATGGTAATTCAGTTGATTGATTCATTCCAACAGTAGGATTTTTTAAGTGACGTATCTGGAAGGTGATGGGGTGATTTTTGCTCTCTTACAGGCCATTAGACAGAAGAGATTTAGCTCTGTTGGCTGTGAAGACCATTTTTGCTCTACACCCATGCTTACAACTCTCACAGATCTTGCTCGCTTGACAAATCAGTGATTTAGTAATTCTTCCCAGCCTACATCTCACCTTCTATCCCACTAACACAAGGCAAAGTATCCACTGAAATCAAGGTACATTTTGTTATCTCAAATCAGCATTTTCTAACAGAGAACCCTTCTTCTGGAAAATATTTGACCAGCGTTAGTACACGTCTTCTTCCTCTTAGTCCAGAGGAGAAAGACACTGACAAAAAGTCCTTTCAGAAGTGGTTTGATGATCGTTTCTTTTTTATCAACACATTTAACCCCCAGGAGTTTTTTTTTCTGTGATGGTCTTCAGTCCATATCTTCATGGAAAAGGAAAATACAGTTTGCAGCATTTCACGTGAGACAATAATACAGAAACAGCATGTCCTGTGCCAAGTGCAGCCAGCAACAGAGCAAGGGATTTGAATACAGACCTCTTGTAATTAGATCTCTGACCACTAAACCAGTTTTCAGCTTTGGTCTTGGTAAAGCTCTGAGATATCTGACTGTACAGTCAAGGCACAAAGATCATTCTGCTAAGACTTCAAGACAGAGCAGGAAGACAACCACCTGCAAATCCACTTGCTGACCCAACTAGGAGTGTCCTTTCTCCTATTTGTGCCCTATGTAATCACTGGGATGCAAGACTATGGGTGGAGGTGGCTTGTTGCCCTCTGAGGAGTGCTTAATAGAAAACACACTCCTGGCCACTAGAAATACCAGATGCAGTCCAAACACTTGAGAACAGGTTTAGTCTCACTAAATTTAATAGTCAAGGTTTAAAGGCAGGAAAGCATGAGTTAGGCTTTTGGGGAATTTTCCAATAATCTTCCTATTATTAATGTTTACACTTTTGTATCCCATCTCTCAGAGACACCACGGACTGTTAAAAACACACAAAAAAAAATAATAATTGAGAAAGTGAGTTCAGGAGGAACACATTCTGATACGAAGTCAAGAGATCTGCAAATAAACTGGAATGAAAGAAATATTAAATATTTATAAAATTATTTATAAATATTTATAATTGTTTTTTACATTTGTAGATGTGTTTTAAGGATACTAAAGCAACAATAGGGTAGCTGGCAGACTACTTGGTGGTGTTTTGTGTTTTTTTTTTAAAAAAAGGGCAAAATAAAAATGGAAACTCTTGCTGGTTTATATCTTAGACACATTTAGGTCAACCCCAAGGTCCATAGCACAGTAGTGACACGAGAGTTTGAACTAGTATTTCATGTTTTGATGATGCATTTCCTCATCTATACGAAGGCTGTCCTGGTTTCAGTTAGGACAGAGTTAATTTTCTTCCTAGTAGCTGGTAGGGTGCTATGTTTTGGCTTAGGATGAGAAGAGTGCTGATAACACGCTGATGTTTTAATTGTTGTAGAGCAGTGCTTACACCAAGCCAAGGACGTTTCAGCTTCTCGCTCTGTCCTGCCAGTGGGCAGGCTGGGGGTGCAGCAGGAACTGGGAGGGGACAGACCCAGAACAGCTGACCCCAACTGCCCAAAGGGGTATTCCATCCCATCTGGGGTCATGCTGAATGATATATAGGGGTGGCTAGCTGGGGTGGGGGGGTCGGACTGCTCGGGGTTAGGCTGGGCATCAGTCAGAGGGTGGTGAGCAATTGCATTGTGCATCACTTGTTTCATACACATTAGTAGTAGTAGTACTATTATCATCATTATTGTTATTATTATTAATGTTATTATTATTTTTCTGTCTTAATAAACTATCTTTATCTCAACTCACAGGCTTCAGTTTCCCGTTTCTCTCCCCCATCCCAGAGAGGGAGGGGAGAGGGTGAGCGAACGGCTGTGTGGTGTTTAGCTGCCGGCCGGGTTAAACCACAACAAAGGCTCATTCCAAAATATTTGTGTGTCAACAGATGCTTTTCATGTAGTAGAGTAAGGATATGGACACCCTGGTCTGCATGTCAGCAGAAGGGCTTGAAGCTGAAGGTGTTGTAAAAAACACAAAAATCAGCTATTGATTAACTGTTGATGGCTTTTGTTCAGTACTTCACCAACATACAACCTGAGTTGTTGGCACGTGAGACCACCTGGGGCCACTACAAAAACAAATACTGAAGGTGAGGTCAGGTGAGTTCCATATTCCCAAATTCTGCTGAAGGAATGCATTGGAGGACACAAATGTGCTTAGTTCAGATGTGCAAGTGTCTGTATTACAGCTTGACCATCTGCATTCCAGAGAAGAGATGATGGGCTTCTGGCTCACTCAGGGGAGAAAGCATCATTTGGTATAGTCAGCTAACATTCCTAAGGAAACTAAGACATGAAATAGTCTTGGAAAACAAAAACAAAAACAAAAACAAAAACAAAAAACAAATAAAAAAGAGAGAGAGAGAAACAAACAAATAAACAAGCAAAAACAAACAAACAAACTGTTCCCATCAACTGGTCCCAGCCAACATGAGTTCATGAGTGGTAGGTCCTGCCTAACAAATCTGATTTCCTTTTATGATAAGATCACCCATCTAGTCGATCAAGGGAAACCAGCTGATGGAATCTTTTTGGACTTCAGCAAAGCTTTTGACATGGTTTCCCATAGGATCCTACTGGATAAAATGTCCAGCATACAACTAACCAAAAACATCATATGATTTGTGGGTAATTGGCTGAAGGGCAGGGCTCAAAGGGTTGTGGTAAAGGGGGTCACATCTGGCTGGATGGTCACAACTGGGGCCCCCCAAGGCTCCATTTTATGGCCAGTCCTCTTCAATGTTTTTATAAATGATTTGGATGTAGGACTAGAAGGTGTTTTGAGTAAATTTGCTGACACCAAACTTGGAGTTGTGGACTCTGATGAGGGTGGAAAGGCTTTGCAGAGAGATCTGGACAGACTGGAGAGCTGGGCAATCACCCATGAAGTTTAACAAAGCATGAAGTTTAACAAAGGCAAGTGTTGGGTCCTGCACCTGGGACGGGGCAACCCTGGCTTTACGTACAGTCTGGACAATGAGACGCTGGAGAGCAGCCCCGCAGAGAGGGATCTGGGGGTTGTGGTTGACAGCAAGTTGAATATGAGCCAGCAGTGTGCCCAGGCAGCCAGGAGGGCCAACGTGGGGTGCACCAAGCACGGCATCACTAGTCAGTCAAAGGAAGTGATTGTCCCACTTTACTCTGTGCTGGTTTGGCCTCACCTCGAGTACTGTGTGCAGTTCTGGGCACCACAGTACAAAGAGGACCTTAAACTGTTGGAGAGTGTCCAGAAGAGGGCAACAAAGATGGTGAAGGGCCTAGAGGAGAAGACATATGAGGAGCAACTGAAGTCACTGGGCCTGTTCAGCCTGGAGAAGAGGAAGCTGAGGGGAGACCTCATCACAACCTACAGCTACCTCACGAGAGGGAGTGGAGAGGCAGGTGACCTATTCTCCTTAATCGCCAGTGATGGGACCCGCGGGAATAGTGTCAAGCTGAGGCGGGGGAGGTTTAGGCTGAACATCATGAAGAGGTTCTTCACCAAGAGGGTGGTTGCACACTGGAACAGGCTCCCCAGGGATGTACCAAGTCTGTCTGAATTTAAGTGTTTGGACTGTGCACTTAGTCACATGACCTAAAATTTTGGGTAGACCTGTGTGGTGTCAGGAGTTGGACTTGATGATCCTTATGGGTCCCTTCCAACTCAGGATATTCTATGATTCTATGATTCTGTGATTATATTCCCTAAATATGAATATATATATTCCCTTATATTTCTAAGCACATATTGCAGGGCTATTTTGAGAATGAGTTAAACATGTTCACTTCCTTTTTCTCATGTCCTGCTTCTCCAGGTTAGCAATATCTTCCCAGGTTATTGAACAGTTCCCAGTCTCCTCCCTAACCAAGTGCCTATCAGCTCAGACCTGTGGTCCCAGCAGAGAAACATTAATGTTGTAGTCACTAAAAATATACACATCATGTGTCAAAGGGGTTGATCTTTAAATTTTGGGCTGTTGAGTAGAGTGCAGGAGCCAATCTCATCCCTGGTAGACAGTTAATTACTTAGAATAAAAGATATACTAAGGAAAGAAAGATATGTAATATAGACCAATGTTTTTCACATCTCTGGGCAAATCAATATCAATACGTTCAATACAAATTTTCAGTCAGCTTGAAGTCTGAGGATGGTATGGTGTAATTAGCTGTGTTTTAGCAATTTGGTTTCTTAATGATAATGATGCTCAACAGGACTTTTAGTATGTCCCTGTTACAACTCTTTTTCAGTACATTTAAGTCCTTCATCATCTGGCTTGTATGGTTGCAGGAGTTACATTCATTTTAAGACAACTAAATGGAGTTAAAAGAGAACATAATCCAGGATGCTTTCCAGCCAGCTTTAGCCACTAAACCAGGGTGCTAAAATTAGGAGTGTAGCCACTATATATGTAGCCTCATATTTAACGGAGACAGGGATAGAACAAGCACTCCAGCTCTGATGGTGATAAATAAACTAGATAGGCTGTATCACCCTCTTTATTTTCCCATGTGAAAAGCGTATTCTGGCTAAACATTTTCAATTTGTTTTTAGAAATGCCAGAGAAAACAGTGAAGTAGTGTGGTGTCATGTACTTTAAAGTATTTTCTCATGCACAATACTGTTCCTGACTTCAGTCTAGCCCTTCCTCATTCAGCAAATATTACCCCAAAACAGTTTAATTCACACATTTGTGTTTTCAACTGTCTTCTCTTTTTATTGCCCTAGAAGAATTACATTAAAATAGGGCATCATTTTCACAGTGAAGCAAATAAAAATATCAGGGAAAGCCAGACATTCAGGTGGATGTACTATTAAATCAGGTAAATCAATAGGCAAAGAGGCCAAAAAAAAATCAAGAGTGCTCAGAAAGATACATCCACCTGAAGATGGAGAGAGGCAGTGAAGAAATGAAAGCAAGCCAAAATACCATTAATTGACAACAAAAGATCTTTATACCCCTGCAAAACGTGCTTGTTTATTTTCCTGGAAGGCTTAGCAAAATATAATCCTCCGCCCTAAGCATATGAACAGTGCCATGCAATCATGTTGCCTTTCTTTTTCCACTCAGTCTTTCTACTGAAATAGATTGAACCTAACGAGTGGAAAGTACAGCTATTAAACCTTCTTCTTTCCCTTTTTTTTTTTTTTTTTTTTTTTTTAACAAGCTCAGCAGTACAGGAATGCCAGGGGAGGTAATCTGTGTGTCTGAGTTTATAAAAAAGCTAGAACAGCATCTGTAACAGCACTTGTATCATCTGGTATTGCAGAAGGAAAAGGATAAAGCTACAGAGATGAGTTAGAAGAAAAAGAACAAACCATACTTCTCATAATATGTGTATTTCACTGGACAGAACTTCTGTGTCTGAGCCAAACAGTCACTCCCCACTTTCTCCACCCATCTTCTTAGTTATAATTGTCATCAAACTCTTCAATGTCCCAACTGGATTTCCTCCAAAGAGAAAACACAAACTGTGAGAACCATACTCAGGTGGATGGTTTAACACCTGCTGGCGCTGACAACCTGATGCTATAGTGAGACCTGTTTGGGAAATTCATGACGCCTAACGAAAAATGTTGTTTTCTAAAACTGAGGCTTTTCATATTTAAAAATTCATTCTCTCTCCCCCCCGTCCCCCACCTCCACTCCCCACATGGATTTTCTGTTGTGACAAGGAAAAACTGATCAAGACCATCAGATAGGAGTTACAAGACCAACTGGAAGAAGACAGTTCTTCAATATCTTGAGTCCTAGAAACCAGAAGGAAAATTGACTTATTTGTGACAGAAAAGGAAAGAAGCTAAGTGTCTGGGTGGCAAGTTCTTGTTTTACCATACAGATTTAATACTAATGGTGGAATATCACAGAGAAAGATCTAAGTGGCACTTGCCACTGAGGAATGAAGAGGATGCACAAGGCCAGAGGACAAAGATTAATCTTAGGAGTTCAGCTCTCCATGGTGATTGAGGCCATTAGGATCAAAAAGGGTAATAAGACAGGTCAAGGGAAAGAAAACCAAGGTAGATATGGAAAGGCAATAAGAAGCAAAATAAATTCTGCTGATTTCTTCACTGTGCAATTCACAGCCTGATGTAAACACATGCTAACAACTCCTGCCCCTTGAAGAATGCTAAATAGACAGTAAAGAAAAAATATACGATCAGCAGTATTTTAAAGATAGAATGTCCTTACTCAGAACTGCTTAGTAAATCTGTGGAAGAATGAGAATTTGAATCTACAGCCTTGAACAAAAGTGCATCTATTTTGTGTACCATCTCTAAAAGGCACATTTCAGTCAGGCTTGAAGTCAGGCATTAGGAGTATCCTTTTATCAGTGTTCAAGACCTGCTACTCAAGACTGTATTTATTACAGACCTGCAAAAACAAGCTGGCTAGCTATTAAAATTTGGTAATTCAAGTAACTGGGATGCTGAGAAAGGGATCGTTCTCCTTAAAACCAAAGGGATTATTATGGCTTTTGAATAGACATAAAAAATTATCTGGACACATAAATACTGCACAGTTTTTTCAAGAAAGAAAAATTGACTACAAATTGCAGTATGAAGCTGTTATAGTCAGCCACATAATCTGCCATCCAAGTCTTAAACCAACACCACTCTAAACCTGATTCTTTTCTCCTTAATAGCAAAACCACTGTTGTAGAAAAGAAATCCACTGTGGGGCAATTTGTTCTCTTGCCACATGTATTTCAGCTACAAAATAGTCGGCGGCACTTAGGCATTAGAAAGACTCCAGAGAAAGTTAACACAGATGATTAGCCCTAAAGGAGCTGTAAGATGATGAGAAGCTGAGTGAATTAAATTTATTTTCCTTAGTGTGAATCAGTGGAGTGATGTTGAGGTTTACAATATTTGTGTTCAGAGATCTCACCACATCTGTATAATGGGAGGGATATAGGGGGATTAGTGTGGATGGACAGCAAATTGCAGGGGGGACATGGGACAAGAGGATATATGGGGTCTTTTTATTCCATTTTTCTTTTTCACTGCTAGCTGATTAAGGAAAGCAAGGGCATCCTGGATTCTGCATTTGAAAGGCTGCTAGATGACTGCAAGAAACATTAGGCTGCTTGAAAATGTCAGCACTTTACACTTTATGTAGGACTGAGCTGATTGCTACGGTGAAGAGAACATAAGTGATTCAAAGGTGAACCAGAGGTCTCCGTGTTAGAGATGTGAATATGAGCAGGATGGGGGAAGGGAGCCTGTCTCTGTAAAATGCTGAATTCATTAACACAATGAAGAGTCTATAGCGATTTCATATATATTGCATTTTTATATGAATTAGTGAGTGACTTCCTGTCAACAAAGATGTCTTCAATTTGGAATTAGATCTGGGAAAGGAGATAACACAGCCCAATAGCTTATTCTTGTAGGCTCAAAATCTGTGACAAAAATCTAGTTAAAAAGTAAAAATGGCCTTGCTTCAAGGAAAGGGAAGGGAAGCTGTGTCTTGGCTGACTCATGCTAACTAGCACAGGGTGAAATGCTAATGAAGGTCAAGCTGTTTTTCTTGTCATTAACAAATTAAAAAATATCCTGAGACTTTCCCATTATTTACCTGCTGAAGCACAGTAATCTACCAATTGTATTCTTCTTGCCTGGATTTTGCAATGGGCAGGACTCACCTTGGTTAAGTTCAGTGGTCTCAGTTACTCCAGTGCAAAGCTCGGGGGTCTCTCTGCAGAGCTCGACCACTGCAATGCGAGAACTATCCTGTTTGTCTCAGCTGCATACCTAAGGATACATGACATTGTCATTTGAAGGTGCATTTCTTTGTTGTCCAAATCAGGCAACAAAATGTATACAGTTCAATTTACATCTGGTTAGACAAATCTCACCTCACCTCTTAGTTAGCTTATGTGAAACACTACTTGTTCTTCTAGAGCATATTTACCAAATATGTAATGGCATCTTTAAAATGTGCTCCAATTAGGGTGCATTTGATAACTTCATTTTTCAGAAATCTTACTTTCAAGCTCCCAGCAGGAGAGAGTACTGGCAGCTGAAAAGAAAAAAAAAAAAAAAAAGAAAAAAAAAAAAAAAGGCAAAGGACACAGTCTCAAGAAAATAGATTTTCCCCTGACATTCTAGTAAAAGGAGCCCGTGATCAGTTTAATTTTTCATTTCAGTCCTGTGGTTTATCTTTATAAAAAGATTAAGACTGCAGGGCTAAGACAAATTACTGTGTTGAGAACATCTTCTCCATGCTTGAGACTGTTGTAGGAAACATAATCATAATTTAATAATTTTTAATTTTTCTCTTTATTTCCATCATTGGTTTTACCAAGACTCACATTAAAGTTTTTTGAGTTCCTACATCTAGCCTAGATTTCCATCATCCAGTGCTTGGACCACCTACTGCAGCACTCTAGCTTCAGGTGTTGGCAGGGTTGCTCAGTGCCTCTGTTTGGCCAGGGGATGGATTGTGACGCCATGTCCTTGAGTGGCATTACCTGTATGGGTATGTCTCTGGCTGGGATCGAAGCATTCATCACAGCAATAGACTATGAAATGGCATCTCTGCAAGGAAAACTAGGGGATTGTGCCATGGTTTTCCTGCAAAATTAATCATTCCCAGAGTACACATACATCCATTGTCCAGGTAATCAGGCCTTAGCAAGCTCCAAGAAGGAAGGCCTGGTGGCCTGGGACCGGGAAAATCCAGCCAGAGGAGTTGTCTCCTGGCCAGGAGTACTCCTACAAGGCAGTGCTACAAGGCACTTAGGCTTGACATTTCAGAATTGATTTTAGGCAGCATTGTGAATCGCTTGTAATTATTGCTCAGCTAGCACCAGATTGCCAGCTTGGCTTCAGGACAATACAACATAGCAGGAGAAAAGTGTATTCATGGGATAGCTCTTCCCATTCCTGAGCAGGTAATCTCCACAGCACTGAACTCACTAATCTGGATCAGACCTAAAAAAGACCTTAAAGCTAAGGATTCCTCTGCAGAAGACAGAGAGCAGGAGAGGGAGAAGCTGCTATGGTTTATCTCATAAAAATCAGTGGGACTTTCCTCCCTAGCAAACTCCTCCCTACCTTACCAGTAAGGTTAGGACAGATTCATGTATATGGTGCTGGAAATGCTTTATTTAGCACTGAGAGTTGGTCAAGACAGAAAAAATCTACCATCAGGGGAGCTGATCACTGCTCAAGAACATAACTAACTCCCAGTGGCTCTGCTGTGTAACAGGCAAGGCAAACAGCAAGTACAGGGCAGCTCAGTGCATGAGAAACCAGCAGAGAGAGGACTTTTAAAAAATCTTTTGGAGATGAATTTACAACTCAGACCCCTAGGGCATTAATCGGTTCCACTTTTACTGTTTCCCATCAACTAACCATCTGCAGGCAACACCTTTTAACAACTTGCTGTAATACATTTACTGGACATTTTGTCATTGTAGTATATTTGAGATATCAAAAAACAGCTGGTAGAAGGCTATAAACAAGGACTTTATTACATATTGTTTATCGTCACTTTAGTTTTGGAAGGCTAACCAAGAACGTTAATGTACAGCAACATTAAGATGCATCTTTACTGTTGCCAGGAAGGCTAAAGGTTACTTCACTAATAATATGCAAATGGAAGCTTTACTGCACATAATGAATAATCACTTTAGATTAAAGATAGAAATTTCCTTTAGTAGTACTTCCAATAAAACCTTTTGCATGAATTTAATAATTAATTTAAAGAATTATCACTTCAGTGAGTCTGAATACATTATTTATTAAATGTAATTGAAGTATTTATTAGGCAAGTAATAAATGATGGACAACAGTAATGGGTGGCTTTACTGTTTTATAAAATAACCTCAGCCTGTGTTTACAGGCAGTGATGGAAGTCTTCCTGTATTGTTATAACAGCTTAATTATCTTCAGAAAAATAGGTATAATTGCTTTCATTACTAGGTGGATTTTTCTTACTATTTATTTCTTCTCCTTGGATGTAGAAAGAGAGGAATTCGAATGTTATTATCAGAGACTACTTACACTGACAGTTTGAGCTCTAGTTGTGTATGACCATTTTTTACTCTGCACTCTAAAATTTAGGTTGCGAGTGTGTCTTTCCATCATTTGACAATCTCAGCACATACATAAAGTCAGGGTGCTTGTAACAAGTAAGTTAGACATTGGAGTTGTCAAGTGAGAGTAACATTGACTTGCATTGAAACCAACGGTAGAGATTACTTAACAACTCCAGCTTAAAATAAGCTCATTAGAATATAAGGAATTTAACAGAAGAAAGATAAATGATGAGATTAGCAATATTAGTTGCCTTTTTATGTTTCTGGAACAGTCTAAAACACGCCTAGTTAAATTGTTTTAAAGGCAGCAAGCCTGAAGTTGATCCAAGAGTCTCTAAACAATGCCATCAAGCTGTGGAAGCCAAAGCCAAAGTTCCTGTTTCTATCCAGGGACTAGTGACGGTGCAAAAATATTGACTCCCGGATATGCCTGTAAAGGACAGGATTTGATGTAGGAAAGATGTGTGCTCTGTTCTGTGGAATTTATTCTACCTGCCTATCCCACTACATGTTTTCATATAGTCAAGAAACAGGTGAAAAGGTGATCTTAGCTGTCTTGCTTTCTAGATGTACTCAGAATGTTCTCTCCAGTCTCAAAAAAAAAACCCAAAATGTGAAGGACTATGAGACTCACATAACTACTTAAAATCATATGGGATGTTTTTGTGTCCATGTCCCAGGAGTTATGGGAAAGGACTCCAAAATTCACTAAGACAAAAATTGTTTTCCAAAATATTAACTGTTCATGCTTTCTTCCCATATCAAAAACTTATATCACAGGAAAAAAAAAAAAAAAAAAAAAAAAAAAAAAAAAAGATTATAAATGTGTTTCTTTAAACAAAAAAGATATCTATTCCTCTAAGGCTTAAACAATTTTATTTCCTCCAAATCTAAAAACAAAAATTAAAATTAAAATTAAAATTAAAATAACAAGATTGATAATCTTTTAGCCTATTTTCTTTTAACAAGTAAGAAGTAAAATGTAGGCTGGCATACAGTACTATCATACTAGAATTTTAGCAGTATTCTGAATCTGAATTACTGCTGGATTACTTTGTAATAAGGAAAATGAATGCCCAGAAATTATATTCACAAAATATTTTTGTCTTTACTTGGCCACCTGTATTTAAAATACACTGTCCCTGGTAACTATCAGCTATCACTATGAGAATATTTCAGTTGGAAGGGGCCTACAAAGATCACGAAATCCCATTGCCTGACTACCTCCAGGCTAACAGAATATGCCTTCCAGACCATTCACCAGCTTTGTTGCCCTCCTCTGGACATTTCTAAGCACCTTAACATCCTTGTTTTATTGTGGAGCTCAGAACTGCACACAGTATTCAAGGTGAGGCAGCTCCAACACTAAGTGCAGTAAAGGAGTCACCTCTTTTGACTGTGTGCATCAAGAAGGTGCACTACAGATATTTAGATGATTAAACGTTGAAAAGATACATAGCTTCAGGAAGCCTTAATTCTTGTGGACATGTACATGTCAAGCCCCAGCACTTAGAAGTTAAAGTTGCATTCTGGTGTTCAAGTGACTAGTTCAAGTTCTAGTTCAAGTGACTACTTGAACTTGACAAGGTGCCAGAGTTGCTCACCCTCGATGCTTTTGCATTGAGTGGATGTCTTAATATTAGTCATCATGTCATTTGCATCCCAGATGAACTTTTCTGGCATCTCATGGAGACCAGCTGAACGTCTTAGTAGTTGGTTTTGGTGTTGCAGTCCATGACATACCTTTCCTTTCCTTCAGTGATTCTTATAAGATAATTATAATAATTACAAATAATTAGAAATGGAGATTTGTTTTCACTCCACAGTGGTGGGAGAAAAAGACATTGAGTGTGTGGCAATGGATGCAAACAGTCTGTCATAAAACAGGTCTTCTAGTATCCTATATAACTAACCCCCGGCTGGCTAGCTTCAATTCTCTAAAGAGCTTGGCCTTTTTATGCTAGTGCTTTCCCATGGTCTTTTTTATTATTATTGCTTTATTGTGATAGATTGGATATTTTATCATGAAATGGTTAAATAGCTGTTTCAACGTTCATTGCTTTACCTGAAAAAGCTTGTTAGATGTTGGCTCTAAAGATGTTGCTCTTCTTCTCTTCTTCCCCCAGATCTCTGGACTGCTGACAAAGGCAGGGCAGTGTGCTGGGTAAACTTTCCCCTCAGTTTTCACTGAGAAGCCTTTCAACCAGCTTAATTAATTCTCCCACTTGACTGTGTATTACAAGTGTTTGATGGGATAAGTTTATATATGTCTATAAAAGTGAAAAACTGATATACAAGAGACACTTGTGACTCATGGTCCATTATCATGATTATTAACTTCTCTGAAGTCCTGTAATGAGCAATCTGTCACTTACAAGCCAGCAGTACATCATCGTTTAATGCGCTGAATACTTCTGCATTGCTAAAAAGCTAATAATCCATTAAGTAGCCTGTCCCACTATAACAGATCTTTACCAGTCTTTGAGGGAGGGTTACCAGAAACCTTTTGAGCTTTCTGTATGTCTTTTCTCTGTATGTCTTGCAACAAAGTGTCCACATGCTTTGAAAGTCTTGGCAGAATAGATCGTGTCCAGCAGGCTTATATATTTATGTCTTACAGCTGTCTGTTATGCCTATCTTCTGTCATACTTTGGCACATTATTGTAATTTATTGTCCAGCAAACTCAATTCTGCTTGTGTCTGAACTTGTGTTTTCAACGATATGTTTGAGAATTATTCTTAAGGGTTTTTTCAAATGGTTTTGCATTTCATGTTTGACTTTTCTAGTGACATCCGGTTGTGGAAAAGTTTAGTACTCTAGTTAAATTAACTTTAAATATTTCCTGTTAGCTCCTCTTACGCAGAGACGCTTCTGTAAGTACTCTTGAAAACACTCCTGCTTTAAGGAACTTCCTTCCAGGCCTTATTTTTTCTATCCTGCACCCATTTTCAGTAATCAGGGGAATCTTTTCATTTTGGTGCCTACAAGTGGGTATCACTAATTTAAATTTATTACTCTTAGGCAGATTTCAAAGATATTTCATTACTAGAAACTTTGGTCAATTTATCTATCAGAGGAAACTTTTCAGATGTTAAACATATAAACTAAAACCTTAATGGTCACACTTGTTTTATCAAGGTCACATTCATAAATAATTTACCGTAGGTGGGCTACAAGATTATTAAAAGTTAATAATATGATTGTTACCAACTCAAGTAACTAAATGGATGGTGTAGTGTAGAATAATATATAACTACGTTACTGATGTTTTTATCCCCATCTTTTTCAGATGCTACTTTTGTCAGTAGCAAGTTTAAAATATCTACCAATCATTTCTGAATCTTTTGGTGATGTTTTATATAAGCACTTAAAAAAAAAAAAAAAAAAAAAAAAAAAAAGGCCTATTGAATAATACTTACTTTCTACAGTCTAATAAACACCTCTAAAATCATCTAGACCTGCTTCCTCTAGGATATTTATAGAGAAACTCATTCCAATATGTCAAACTCTGTGAAAAACTTTTCCTTAAAACAGACATAACAGTGTGGTTTGGTACATCTATTAAGCAAGAATTTTGGTTATTGATTTTAATTTCAGGCTGCCATTAATTCTTTTATGCACATGCAATGTGGCTACACTTGCATCAATAATTCCAGCTGCAAAGGGTGTATCTATTATTTCCTGATTTTGTGCCTGGAAAAAACAAACAAACAAACAAACAAACAAACAAAAAAAGCCTCTTCAGATAACAAGACAATTCTTGATACCAGTTGGATTTTTAAAAATGTTTTACATTTTCTGCATATATATACTTAAATCATGTACAAATCTGGGGAGCATGTACGTGTGGGCCTAAACACATATGACACACATCTTTATGTATTGACAATTTCCACTGAGTGTATGAGCAGGTAGCAGTGTCTAAACAGCTCAAAGCAAAATGCATTCAAGGATAACTCAGTAAAGTTATGAAGAAAGCTTTAACAATTGTGGTTCTTAAATTAAAGCACTAGGATATAATGCACAGTCAACAGTAATGGAGGTGAGCAAAGATATCACCCCACAAATCACAGTGTAAAAAGGATGATTAACAACCTCCCAGGCTCAAAATAAAAAACAACATCAACTCTGTTTCATAAAACAGGCAGGCCTCCATGGCTCAAAAATAAATACCAGCTTGTCAGACTCTTTGACTATATGAAGCACCTGGCATGCTCCTGATACTATCCAGGTTGTAAATCATAATGAGAAAATATCAGAGACCTGGGCTCATTGACCCATGTGGTTCTTTTCATCTCTGTGTTCCTGTGATTAACTATTCAAACAAGATCTACAGAACCTGATCTAACTGATCTGCTTGTCTTTAGATGCTCAGGAATACCTCTCCATCTGTTTTCTATGTATCCATCCCTGTGGCACCTGGCATAATTCAGCATTAAAAGTACAGGCAAGACTTGAATCAGCCTGCTTGAGCTATTGCAGCCTGGGGTTTGGTTCAGGCCCAAATCTTTAGATGTACTCAGGGGTGGGATTCTGCCTTTAATAAAGGCCCTAACTTCACCTGACTTTCAGATGCTGAACCACCTTAAGGTGCCTGAAGTTCAGTGAAGAAGATCTAGCTCCAGAAAGATTCCAAGAAGCAAACAGATCCTCAAATAAGTCTAAAAAGAGCTTCTTAGAAGCATACAACTTAGGCACTGTTTGGATGTATAGACACCTGGATCCCTGAATCAACCAAAAGACAGATGCCTAAACAGTACAGTGGGTCAAATCTCAAGTGCCTAAATTCATGCACACATCATTACTTTTATCACTGTAGGAGGTATCGCATCCATCAAATTTCCATTGTCTTCCATTGAGTCAAAATTTTTCTCTGCAAAGCAGGCACCCAAGAAACACCTGAGCCAAAAGCCTAGACAATGCAGGAGGTAGATTGCCACAAGGGAAGCAAGACCTTCACTGTTTAGCATTTGCTTTTCTTCCTTACACTTCAGAAAAGCCATTTGTCAGGGCACTGGTAAGACAGCCACAAAGCACCGTCTCTTGGAGACAGCAATCTACTAAAACACGATGTTCTTTTGTAGAGTTTAAGAAGGATATTTATTGTGTCTACTGAATAAATCAAATATGTTTATAGCATTTTTACCTGCTTTATTAAAAATTCCCTTCCTATTCCACCTCATAATGTTCACATTCCGTTGCTCTGCCTGGTTTTCTTCACTTACTTCTCTAAATATTTGTCATTAGGTTATTTGAGAGAGAGGGGGAGAGAGAGAGAGAGATCCATACTGCTTGCAGGAAGAAAAGACTTAAACAGGCTGAGAATTAGTTTATGCATTGATTTGTCTTTTATGCTGTTTAGAAAGCCTTAACTGTGAGACAGAATTTTTTGTCATATATCATCCACACTCTCACACTGAAGCAGCCTTTATTTGACCTCTTAATCAATCTGAGTGCCAGTGCATGGAAAAAAAAAAAAAAAAAAAGGAGATACAAGATAGCTTATATAAATGCCAAGTTGGCTGTGTTCCTCTGAACCATCTGCACTTCTAGCCATGGTCAGACTAAATGTCTGCTAATGGCCGCCTTCTTCTGTGATCCATTTATATGTCCCTCTTTATTTTTTTCTTTTTATTTTTTTCTTTTTTATTTTCTTTTTTTTTTCTTTTTTAAGTGGAAAACAAATGGCATTACTGGACCTGCTCCGCTTCAATGCAGCTGTGAATTGCAGGCCTAGAAAGGCAGCCAAGGAGAAGTCAGACAGCAAAGCCTTTCTGCTTAGAGAAGCAAGGCCAAAACTGCTGATTTGGCTTCATTTTGATACATGATATATTTTTTTTAATCCATAAATTTTAATGTGGTCCTTAGAGGACATATTTTGAGCTGATGTTTTTTCCATTTCTTTTCTTCTTCCCCCACCTTTCAGAAGCAAAGAGGTCTGTTGTACTTTTCCTGGGTTATAATTACCAGACCTTGCAACTTGTTAATCTGTCTGCTGATAGGATGAAACCTGAAGTCAAGGACAATTATATGTGATGATAAGACAGGGACCAGGATTGGCTTTCTGAAGAATTAGGCTTTGGCCACAAAACAATGCTTCTCAGTTGTGCTTTGATGCTAGCTGAAGGTGTATTTTGCAAGAAGCAGGAGAGGAAAAGTGGAGAGGAGCCAGCAAAACAAGGCCCTGAGTCCAGCTGTGAACTCCAGGTACTCCTGTATTACAAATAACAATTAATCATTGTTCTCTAAAGCTGAATGCAAATCTTTAGGGCTTCCTCTCAGAGCCTGGCTTTGTGCAATAGCACATCTTTGTGATGCTAATTTTCCCTATAGTTAAAAGAGTTATGTAGTCAAGTATTGACCCATTGCCAACAGCATTGAACCATTGTCAACAGCTTCCACACACATCCCTAAGGATATGCACCCAGTCTTGTTTTGCCCAGTCACTGTGAGCAAGACTCTACTCTGATATGGAAACCTCATGGTGGGGTTAGAGTAGCATTGGGCCAAGATCTTGCATAGGAAGTATGTATTGTCCTGGGAACAGCTCTTCATTCACAAATAAAATAAAATAAGATAAAATAAAATAAGATAAAATAAAATAAAATAAAATAAAATAAAATAAAATAAAATAAAATAAAATAAAATAAAATAAAATAATGTGGGGAAAGTAAGTGAATGTTTAAATAAAATCAGTGCATTGATGTGTCACATTTCAAACAAAAAAGGTACTAAACATCATCAGAAAGGCAGGAAAGATAAGCTTTCAGACTTCCTCCCAGTGTCTTTAAATGCTAATCTAGTATGTACATGTGAACCTTTTCTCTTTAAAACTACCTGGTGTTCATGACTGATTTAATATGGTGACAATATCATGACATCATAAATTTTCTCCCATAAAGTGGAAAATTTGAATCTTCAAAGGTACCAAGAATTTGATGAAAAATCAGTGGGAACTGGGTTTCTGAATGCTTTGGATGATCTTGACTGAGAGTTTTGAATTAGAGACCCCAGCTCCATAGTCAGTCACCTACATAGAGGCTCTCATTTTCAAAGGTGCCCAGCACTTAGTAGTCCTTGCTGTAGAGGACATGTCCAGTCTGCTTGGAAAGGAAAGCTGCAGTTGATACTGAGTTCTGTCTGCTGTTTGTTAGGGCCAGAATACAAAAATCAGGTCTCATGTGTTGCACTCATTCCTGCTGCATGACTAGTTTGAGTGCATAATCTATTCCCCTCCAACCAAATCACTAGCAGAGACATTCAGCACCAGAGACTGTCCTCAGATGAAGTTCACCTTTTAATCAATTAACCTTGCAAAAAACATTTTTTCTCCACTTCCTTTTCCTACAAGACCTCTCTATGAATACATATATGCGTGCAAGCACACAGCTTTAAGGAGAGCCTTATTTTCTGGGCAAAAAGCCAGATGCTACAATTTCTTCCCAGCCATTGGTTGTTTCAGGCCCTGGTGAAGACAACAGGTGAGCCCCATTCTTTGTATAAAGACTCGTTCTGTCAGTCTTGGCACCAGGGGGAGTTTGTTTTTGGAGTTTATTGAAATTAAAAATTTTAAAAATGAGGGATGCACTGAGTAGAGGCAGTTCTCACCTCTTCACAAGGTAATCCCTGACTAGAAGAATGTGAGAAGGGGCTCCCAGACATGTTGTGAATGAGGCTTTTTGAGCTAATCATGCTTTGTCATGGCAGGTGTGCATTTCCCTTCAGAGCTCAACCTGTAGCCAATTCACAATCTGCTCTCCCCACAACTTTGCCTTGCAGGACCCCAAGGCCAGGTTTTGAAATTGCTTCCTTCAGTTTAATCCTGAGTTCAACAGAACTAAAACAACAATCTCTTCTGTGGAGAGTGCAAAAATACAGTGCCAGTGTTGCTTAAAAGTTAGAGATGAGCCATGCATCTTCTTCCTCTGTTCTTCTGAAACTGTAGGAGCTGATTTATATGTATCTGTACTTGTGAGCTAAATTGTATAAGCCATGCTGCCAGGAATAACACCATTACTTTTAATGAAAATAAGCCATGTATGATCCAAAGCTCTGTAAAAGTTCCACAGACTGTGTTGAATACATAAAGTCTAAGGTTTCCTTCTAAAGAAGTAAGTTGCTTTTTATCTCAATCATCATCATCATCATCATTGCTAATAAGACTATGGATAAAAAAGGATAACAAAGGAAGGATAATTCTGGTTAAGAAATGATTGAAATTATTACAAAGTTCAGTTTGTAGGTCAAAGGAGTCAGCACATAAATAATCAAGGTCCTCATCCTTGACCATGAGCCAGCAGTATGCCCTGGTGGCCAAGAAGGCCAATGAGATCCTGGTGTGCATAAAAATGAGCATGGCCAGCAGGTCAAGGGAGGTGATCCTTCCCCTCTACTCTGCCTTGGTCAAGCCTTAGCTGGAGTACTGTGTCCAGTTCTGGGCTCCCCAGTACAAAAAAGACAGGGATCTCCTGGAAAGAGTCCAGCGGAGGGCAACAAAGTTGATATGGGGCCTGGAGCATCTTCCCTATGAAGAAAGGCATAGAAAGAGAGACCTGGGTCTGTTCAGCCTGGAGAAAAGAAGACTGAGAGGGGATCTTATCAATGTTTACAAATATCTTGACTGTGGGAGACAGAGGGATTTGGCCAACCTCTTTTCAGTGGTTTGCAGGGACAGGACAAGGGGTAATAGCCACAAGACAGGAAGTTCTGCACCAACATGTGAAAGAACTTCATGGTGAGGATGACAGAGCACTGGAACAGGCTGCCCAGGAAGGCTGTGGACTCTCCTTCTCTGGAGATATTCAAGGGTCATCTGGAGGCCTACCTGGGCAACCTGGTCTAGGGAACCTGCTTTGGCAGGGGGGTTGGACCCGATGATCTCTTGAGGTCCCTTCCAACCCCTACAGTTCTGTGAAATTCTGTAAAGTCTGATCACTGTTTTTAGTCACTATAGATGATAACTTGCAATGATTTCCCTGTTTCATCTGAAATAGTCCTGAACCTACCCAACTGCCAAGGTTTTAGGTAATGTGCACATAGAAGAACAAATTGCTAAAGCCATGAGACTCCTACTTCATAAAGAAACATTTGAACTCTTACAAAAAATATGAGCCCTGTCTGTATGTATTAGATATATTCTGGCCCTGATTTTATACCACTGAAGTCAATAATAATGTGGCTAAGCCACTTGTGAGGAGTAGGTTCTTGGCTGAGTCTTATATATTTCCTTTTGGTGTCTAATATTCTTGTCCAAAGCTTTATGCTGTGAGAATTGTAATTGCAACAAAGCGGATTAGTTTAATACCAAATTTGCATCTGTGTCAATACATCTCAAAATATAAGAATAACCTACTACTTTGATCAAATTCTGAGGTACACATAAATCAGTGTGGAGCAACTCCGAGAACGTTAAAGATGATACAATATGAAACTGAGTTATATCTTATTAGATACAATTTTTTCTTCCATAAATGGTTTGAATATATGCAGGCACATTTGCAAACTTGACACTTAGCCCCAACATGCCATCTCTGAATTTAGATAGCTGTGCATGGCTGGTGGAGTCAGTATAACAAACCTAAAGGGGAATGGAAGTAGGAATATAAATAAATAAATAAATAAATAAATAAATAAAATGAGACAAAGAAAGAGAAAAAGCCTTGATGTACATTAAAGGAAGAACTTGCTGATTTTAAATAACATCTCCTTGCCTACTGTAGTGCAGTTCATCCGGTCTTATAATTATTTATCCAGTCATATGAATAAATAAATAGGTGTGAATAGGACCTGTGTTTTGGAAATGGGGGGCTGTTCAAAATTCCTCAATAATTTTTTGGAGAAACTACCAGAAAGTTTCATACACACAAATACACAAACACAGCATAACAGTACAGTGGTGTGAAATGAGGATGACATCTCATGTTAAAACAGGTGAAGGAGAAACAGAACTATTTCCTCATTTTAGCACAGTAAATACCTAGGGCACCTTAGCTAGGATGTGAGTGACTGAAACAGAGGTGGCTATACTTCAAATCATGCACAGTGGGCATCCCAGCCCCTCTGATTGTCTTCTGCTGGTCCTGTTCCTATGCTTAGGGTAGGTATCTGAAACACAGGCTCCTTCTTTCATCATTGTCTGATCACACACTTTAGAATAAAACTGATGTTACGGGGTTTTGGCTGCCTTCTAAATTCATAATCCTTTTTTGATTAAGGATAGCACCAAAATATTACATTTAAAGCACCTATTTCTATAATTTAGATTCAGCCTGTTGCAATTACTGCACTATAGTTACAACTCTGGACAGGGAAAAAAAAAAAAAAAAGTTTCTCAACTGATTAGTTGATTTTTACCTTCTGTTGTTTCTTTCAAAATATTTTTATCATAACAAACGCAGTATATATAAGGATTCATCTCTATTTTCTAAAATGAAAGATGGACAAATAGAGATGTGACAAATCAGGGAAATTTAGCCCTTGTTTATCAAGTCCAAAGCATGCTATGTATGTTTTCAGCAGTGATCCTCAACTTCTCCATGTTAGGAAGCATGGTATGAATTGTGCTTTATATTACAGTACTTCCCAGAGAGGCATCTGTATCGGCTGTGCTCAGTACCCATAGTTAGACTTGCTTTTTTCCTCATGAATGCACAGTGTAAATGGAGATGATGACAAGTAAGAGGAAAAACTCTCAGCAGGTATTTTACATGGTCAGAAATTAAATCTGGATCTTCCAGTCTGACGCTGACTGCATTCATCAGCCCTGCTCTCACCTGTCCCTGCACTGAGGACATTTGGAGGCCTGATAGATGTGATTCTGTGCTCAAACTCAGCACAGCCTATTAAGTGCTCAGGTACTATGGTAATGAGCTCAGTCTAAACTCCTCACCAGATAAGAAAGACAGACGGAGTGACCTTTAAATCCACTTGCCTTCGTTTTGGCATCTTATCAGCATTTTACAGTTCCTTCTTAATGTGTGACAGTGTAGAAAGTTTCATAATTCATTTCAGCTGTTGAATCCAAATATGAAATTACTGGAGAAATGCAGTCTCTTCGTCCAGAAAGAAATTGTATTTTGAGATCTGAAATTGGCTCATGCATGGCATTTCTAATGACTAAGATGGCATCAAGATCACAATGAGCACAGTGCTTCATTCCCAGCTGAACGATGTGCGCAGTATAGCTAACCCATTCTTAAAATTACTGTCTGCAATTTAGGGTGAGTCAGAAACAAGCTTCTCCTTCTGCCAAAACCAACACCTGCATCCTTTCCAATTACGTTTTGTATTTATTTGAGGGTTTGGTTGGTGGCACTCTGGTGAGTTTAAAGCACTTTGGGATCTGTTGTCAGAAAAGACATATCACAGTGGTTGGGATTAAAAAAAAAAAAAAAAAAAGATTCTCTGAAAGCTCTTACTTGGAGGTTTGATCTCTACTCCTCCACACATCTCAGAGTCTCTCATGCTGTGAACCTTGAAGGGGGTGAGGAATAGAGCTGTTTCATCAGTGCTTCTACCTTTGAGCCCTTAATTTGGACTGAAATTAGTAAAGGCTGAGCTTTAGATTATATGTCAACATTTGTAGAGTGATACAACCAAGAGGTAATGCCTTTGCTCTTTCTGTTAAGGGAATTTCCTGTATGTTTTGTCTTGTATTTTTCTGCATAAGACCAGTTCCCTCATTTGAGAACAACAGTGATCAGTTCAGGAAGAAGACATTTAGCAGTAACCACGAGCAACAGCCACCTGCCATGCAGCTGATGATACTTATATAAACCCCATCTGAATCAGTGGACATTGCACACCACTCTTTTGAGAAATCTTTTGACTTGAACCGCACCCTCCTACTGGTGGAAGTACCATGCTACTGTAGCACTGAAATTACCTGAAGGAAAAAAGTTGTCTAACACCTCAGGCTACCTAAAAGTCTCAAACTTTGGATACAGCATCCTGCTGAGTGTAATCACTGTCTGATGACAATGAGTCAACACAGAGGTGCATTTCTGGCACAGAGTGAGACTCTACCAGCCCACAAAGGAAGTGGACAGAGCCAGTATTGCAGGCTTTCTCCAAAAACAAAACTTATAAACATTTTCTCAAGTCTGAACAATTTCTGGGGGGGATGTAATATTTCCATTGCAGTGAAACTGTTGGGCTTAAAATCACTATGCATAGTCCTGTGGATTTCACCTGCTTGTAGAGAGATTCTTTTTTCCTTTTCCTGGAACCTAGTTACAGCAATGACAGATAGAGAGAGATACTCTTGTGATTTATATCACAGCTGCCACTACGGTATGTGATCACTTGTGGTAGAAGACATAGATGCCAGTAATCTAGGAGCTATTTAGATTCCAAATCCTATAATGTGTTGGCAGAAATCTTATGACTCCATTAAGTTGTGTTATACTATATGGAAAATAGACATATCAATCATCTTCTGTTACATAGTTAGAACTTGTGATATTTAAAAGAACAATGATCTTTAAGATATAAAAATAGTATGCTCAATTAATCTATTCTACTCTCTAGCAGGCTTAGTCTCAGTTACACGGCAAGTGAAATTGTCCCAGTGATTTAAATTCACAGCAGGGTATGAATTAACTAAAATTAACATAGTACGAAAGATTGGGTGAGAGTGATGCGTACACATGATGGAACTGTGATCTATCACAGAGCTTTGTGCAGCCTACCAGAAACAAAGACAAAGTGAGGAAGCGTTGGGCCATGCAGTATGAAAAGGGATGTTGTTGTGGGTGCTCATCTGTTTCTCACCAAGAGGATATCTGCAACGGGAGGTTTGAAGCCTGCAAGATGAACTATTTACTGTAGTCAGGGAAATTGAAGTGCTAGCCAAGCAAATGCTGAGAGACTGCAGGGGAATTCAGAGAATTATGGTAAATGCACAATTTCTGAATACACGGCTGCACAGTGAGCAGAAGTAATGATACAGAGGGGAAAAATGGCAATGGGCATTTATTCTGGAGCATTCTAACTCCAAAAGCATCATGGAGCATGATAGTTTTATTTTCTGTTTATCTCTACCACTTCATACAAATATCAGGTCTTTAGGAACAAGAGGAACTCTGCAGGGAAAGCATCTCTCTTTTCTCTGGTAATATTTTACCTCTAGGAGAAAAGAAAAGAAAAGAAAAGAAAAGAAAAGAAAAGAAAAGAAAAGAAAAGAAAAGAAAAGAAAAGAAAAGAAAAGAAAAGAAAAGAAAAGAAAAGAAAAGAAAAGAAAAGAAAAGAAAAGAAAAGAAAAGAAAAGAAAAGAAAAGAAAAGAAAAGAAAAGAAAAGAAAAGAAAAGAAAAGAAAAGAAAAGAAAAGAAAAGAAAAGAAAAGAAAAGAAAGAAAAGAAAAGAAGAAAAAAGAAAAGAAAAGAAAAGAAAAGAAAGAAAGAGAAGAGAAGAGAAGAGAAGAGAAGAGAAGAGAAGAGAAGAGAAGAGAAGAGAAGAGAAGAGAAGAGAAGAGAAGAGAAGAGAAGAGAAGAGAAGAGAAGAGAAGAGAAGAGAAGAGAAGAGAAGAGAAGAGAAGAGAAGAGAAGAGAAGAGAAGAGAAGAGAAGAGAAGAGAAAGAGAAAAGAAAGAGAAAAGAAAAGAAGAGAAAAGAAAAGAAGAGAAAAGAAAAGAAGAGAAAAGAAAAGAAGAGAAAAGAAAAGAAGAGAAAAGAAAAGAAGAGAAAAGAAAAGAAAAGAAAAGAAAAGAAAAGAAAAGAAAAGAAAAGAAAAGGAAAGGAAAGGAAAGGAAAGGAAAGGAAAGGAAAGGAAAGGAAAAGGAAAGGAAAGGAAAGGAAAGGAAAGGAAAGGAAAGGAAAGGAAAGGAAAGGAAAGGAAAGGAAAGGAAAGGAAAGGAAAGGAAAGGAAAGGAAAGGAAAGGAAAGGAAAGGAAAGGAAAGGAAAGGAAAGGAAAGGAAAGGAAAGGAAAGGAAAGGAAAGGAAAGGAAAGGAAAGGAAAGGAAAGGAAAGGAAAGGAAAAGGAAAGGAAAGGAAAGGAAAGGAAAGGAAAGGAAAGGAAAGGAAAGGAAAGGAAAGGAAAGGAAAGGAAAGGAAAGGAAAGGAAAGGAAAGGAAAGGAAAGGAAAGGAAAGGAAAGGAAAGGAAAGGAAAGGAAAGGAAAGGAGAAGAGAAGAGAAGAGAAGAGAAGAGAAGAGAAGAGAAGAGAAGAGAAGAGAAGAGAAGAGAAGAGAAGAGAAGAGAAGAGAAGAGAAGAGAAGAGAAGAGAAGAGAAGAGAAGAGAAGAGAAGAGAAGAGAAGAGAAGAGAAGAGAAGAGAAGAGAAGAATGAAGTAGGAAGTGCCAGATCAGAACAGACACATGGGCTAACTAGTATATATCCAGTGTCCAACAGCAGCCTGGGCCAGATGCCTCAGAGGAATGTGTACTAAGCCTGCAGAAGGCAGATGTTTGGTAATCTGTTCTCAGAGAATGTTTCATCCTAAATCATAACAGTTACAGATTGATTTAAACCCTGAAACATGAAGTCTTACATCTCTTTCATAAATTTTTTTTTTTTTGTATTATCTGTGATCTTTCTGGATATTCCTGTTATTTGTGCAAATCTTACTAATTTCTTGGCCCCAATGACATCTTGTGGTGAGGAGTTCTATAGCCTGGTGCCAGAATTTCAGCCTTTTCTTGGTTTTACATATCTTTCCTTCCCATTTATTCAGGTTTCAATTTTTTCTGTTTGTTTTACATAAATGTACATAGTTCATGACTTATTCTTGTTTTTCAGCTTCATATGGGCCTCAGAACTAGATGCTGAACCTCTTTAATAATGAAAGGTTTGATGGGATGGACTAAATCTTTCTGGTCAACTACAAAGTCATAAGGTCACAGAGTCACACATCTGTGTGCATAATTAATGATTACCATTGCAAACAGCAAACTGCATTTCATTTATTTCTGACAAGTAGGAAGAGAAAGACATGAGTTCAACTATCTGTACAGGAAACAAGAATTTTACATTTTCCTATGCTACCTATTTGGTATCATAGTTCTAAGGGTGGACACAGGTACAGTGATCTCAGTTCTTGTTTCAATTTGCATAAAAGAATGAAGAATTCAGTCAGTTCAAAAGAGTATCTTTGATTATGTCCAGGTACTGCCCAATGGCATTTTAACACTAGAAAAATAAACAAATAAGCAACAACAGTAACGCAACAAAAAGGCATACCTGAAGTGCCTAACTTCTTCCCTCTGTTTCTGTGGATTTTGTTTGTATGCAAAGATGCATACGAAAGTGCTAAGCCAAGGAAAGACTAAGGTAGGAACTAATTGCTATCTTCAGCTACCAAATTGGGCTTTTAGGGATGACAAACCTTGACTCTCCTCAGAGTGGCTCAACAGATGTTGTAAAACAAATTTCCAGAAATAAGGAAAAATTTTCACTCAGAGAGTGATTACACATGGAAGGAGGTTGTGCAGATCTCCAGTCTCAGATATTCTCAGAATTCAGATGAACAAGGCTCTGAACAGCTAAACCTAACTTTGAAGCCAGACTTGCTCAGAACAGTGGCTTAGTACCAAGTGCTCCTCAGACATTCCCTTCCAACCCCAGCTATTCTATAATTTTGTGATGCTGCATAATTCCTATCTAGGATTAAGCTACCTGTAATTTGCCCAATGTCCAAAATGTTACTTAGGATTAACCTCTTTAAAGCCCAAATTCAAGTCTTTAGCTTCAAAATCAAACTTGCTTTCAAGAGAATTAAATGTTTCAGAGGAAAAATAAAGATTGATTTTAGGAAGATTTTGCCCTCCCACAAACATTGTCCAATTCTGTATTTGATCTTCAGTCTCTGTTCAGTGATGAACCTGCTGCCATGATAGCCTGACAGTTATTTGGATTTATTACTGTAAGGAAATTTAAAGCTGAGGAGAGATCAAACCAAATTAAGTAAAACAAAAATAAGCATCAACATTGTATTTTGACTGTGAATTTAAAGCATCAGATGAAAGAGCTCAGATGTGAAGTCTGACTACTCCAGAAAGCACTGATCTGGTGCAACAGAGTAATTCTGTAATTACACCTGTGTCTCCTCTACCTTTGATCAGAGAGTAGTGCCTTGGCATTGATTAAAACATATTTCCTGATAATTAAGAGACAGAAACATGAAGAGTTCAGGGTTTTGGTTGTTTTGTTTTGTTATATTGTTTTGTTCTGCTTGCACAAAACCAAGTTTAGGAGTCCAGAAATTGTTTACACTGTAATGCTGCATGGTTCAAGGATCTTAGAGCCAGTACTCAGTGAATTTGCTTCACCCACACAATCCCACTCAAAGGTACTAAGGATGAGTTAGATTTATATATAAAGTATGTATCCTCAGTGCAGATCTGCTTCAAGTACCCTTAGCAGGGATTGTTAACAGTGATGTGTGTTATGGAGCAGGCTTGGGCAAGGGCAACCCCAGACTTTCTGCTTTATGCACCTTTCTGCTGTCTGACAATACCTCCCAGTTCTTGTGGGGTCACTAATCTACAAAGCACAATGTTATGGGGACATCTAATCCTGTTGGCACTGCTGAAACAAGTTCAGGTCATTACATCCACTGGAGATTTGGTGAAGAGCATTGTAGAGAGCAACATGGGTGATGAATGGATGGGGTGATGGTGTAATTAAATCTGACATATGTTGTTATAAATCAAAACTGACAGAAATCCCAGATTTATTTTAGAAATCTCTGTGCAGTCTGGAATGTCCAAGTCTTTCAAGCAAAATATAAAACCCAAATCCTGACCTTCCTTGTCTTTAATGAGGCAACAACCATATTTTAAATAACTGAGCTGAGCATGTGGTGACTGAAGACAAAGCCTTTCTTGATCAAGAGCAGCAAGCTATACATTAAAAAGAGCAGGTAGATCCAAGTTTTCCCTTTGCTAGGGATGCAATATAAAACTGCCATCTAAAAAGCTACTCTCATCATGAGGTGTAAACTGCTGGCACCTGGACTTATTTCTGTGTTCCCAGAAACATGAAAAGAGGATACTGATCAGATCTTTCAAAAAGTATTTTAATATAAAGTAAAACAAAATAGAGGAAAAATACCCTTACCCTTTCCAAAACTTTTATGTCAAAAAGACAGAAAATCTGGAGTCCCTGTGAAATCTGCTAAGGACTTTGCTGATGTTGCTGGTTCTCCCTGGAAGCTGTTCAGTGTGCCTTGAAAACTGGGAGAATAAAATTCATGGGCAGGCAGGCTGTCTGGAAATCAAATCCTGACCTTCTGCCTGCCCTTATTTCCCCACAGTTTTGATTGGAAATAGGATTATTCAGTACTTTCTGGTCTGAGGGCAGGGTTGGACTTGGTGACCTCCAGAGGTCCCTTCCAGCAGAAATTACTGCAAGATTCCATGGTTCCCTCCTAAACAGTTGTGTAAGAGGAAGAAGCATCCATCATACTTGGCCATAATTCAGTTTATGCTTTTTCTTTTTTCCTAGCCAAAGATTGAACTAAAGAATGATACAATTTTGCAATTAAAATAAGAAGCTTTAAATTGTGTTCTCTCCTTTCTCCTGAGACTACGCAATCTTTGAGTTGCCACTGACAATATTTCACACTAATACACCACAGGGATTTATTCTTAGAAATTTTTGTTGTTCTAGTTCTACATGTTCCATGAGAAGAAAGGAGTGGCCTCAAAGGAAGAATTTCTGTGTTTCCTGAAGTTTTCATCTGCTAAAATATCCAAGCACTTATTAGCAGCATGAGAAGAAAATAGGAAGACCTAACAGCAAGACTAATAAAACTAATCCAGCACTGACTTGTAGGATATTGGCAATCCTTAAATTAAAATAATTTCATCAGGATGTATATTCTTCCCTTTAGCTATTTCAACTAGTTTCCCATAACGGCCAGAAAAAAACATAGTATCTCCTTGTTTTTAAAAACATTCTTTGCCAACAAAACAAGAGTGGTTTATGAACGTTGTCCTTCTCCACTTAAGTCACAAAGGCCCAACTTGTCACTTTCTGCTAACAAACCAATCATTTTTCTGAGTTGGCAAGAGCTGAATACTTTTTACCCGACCTGCATGTGTAACTGCCTTACAAAGTACTCGGGATTGGGTATCAGTCAAAACAAGCATATGTGAAAATTTACCATTTTAGCAGATGGAATCAGAACAGCTCAATTGCATACAGTAAAAGCCTTAATATTTCCACAGCTGGGAAGCTTCCTGTGGTCTAAAGGACTGGAGCTTTTGCTTTTGGAGGTAGAAGAACAAAATCAAGCCTTAATTCAGAAAATATTTTGTGTTTAAAATCTTGAGATGCTTCAGAGAGCTTCCCCCCAGAAAACAAAACGCAAAGGTCAGGATATTTGGGGAAAAATGTAATCTTTCTCCTCTGCCCCCTCCATCCTGAAATTAAAGCAGTGATATGGCAAAAGCTCAGTTCTGGCTTCTGTGACTTTTTCTACAATCAGTCTTTTCTTGATGCTGCTCTTCGGCCAGAGATCTCACCTCTTGCCTCTCCTGACCAATATAATTGTGTTGACAGAAATCTGCAGTACAGAGAAGATCAGCTTCTGAGTTTTATTGTGTTGCTTCTGTAAAGTCCAGTGTAACAGGAGAGTGTGTTATGAAACTAGCCATTAATATTACACAGTTATGAGTCACTTACTACACAGCTATTTTGTCAAGAGCAAAAACCCTTTCTTGGAAACGTTTTCTGTTGGAAAGTTAACTATTTCTGACAGCATGCTCTTAAACTAGAATTGTCTTGTCCATGAGGAAGTCAAAATCCTTTTATAACACCATGTAAATTAAAGTGTGTTTGTTCACACATTTCTTGACAGTCAGAATATTTTGAACCAAGTGAAACTTTGCCAGAGCTGAGTTTCAGCGTAACAGTGAAACCTGTTATGGGGCTGAACTAGTTCTGAAGGACATTTCAAAATAACTAATGCTTCTCCCACACTTGGTGGTCTAAGCCCTGATGTAGGATTTATCACTGTTGCTTCTGAACTTTTGCCCTGACACAAAGCAAGGTAAAGGATGGACAAATCCTGTTCAGAAACAGGCAGAACCAACTCCTGAAACTTTGCCCTATGTCTGAGTTTCAGCTAAAGGGTACCCAACTCCTGAAACTTTGCCCTATGTCTGAGTTTCAGCTAAAGGGTACCACCTCTCTTCAAACACTGAGGTTCAGTTTTCTTTCAGAAAGTGGACGTTGGTACCTCCATGCTGAAAAAGCCTAATGTCATGTTGTCTTCTCAACAAGATCCTCCTTTGTAACAAATACTTAAATTGAGAAAATTGCCTTGAAATGGATCTGGCACTATCCAATCCCTCTTATTTGTGTACAGCCTGTACTTTAAGTGCAGAGGTGGACAGAGCATCTTGGATTAAGGTCCCAACAGTTACCGTAAATGAAACATTGCCTTAAAAAAAAAAAAAAAAAAAGTGAAATCGTGTTTCCCTACCTTTTACAGCTGGTAGGGCTAGGTGTTGTTCAAAGAGTACTTTGAACCTCCAGTTGTAGATTGTATTATACATGCCCTCTTGTATCAAATCCAGCTTTGCAAGACAAAGTGACTTTCAGTTCCATCATCATTGCTTTCTGCAGGTTGCTGTTGTGCCCTGCAGACTCCCTGGTTGTGCCATCCTTCAGCCAAATCAATTTGTCCCACTAACTCTTTGCTGAAATTGTAATCACAGAATTGCTGGACTAACCTCTGGTTATAATTTGGCAAATTAGTAACCAGTTTTCACAGATTCTATCCATGTATGTGCTCACACTCTGTTTAGGATATTTAGTTCTTCTAAAACAGAGTTACCAAAGAAGCCCCCAGCATGGATCTTTGTGTTTGCTTATAGAGTCCTGAAGTATTTAATCTGATACACTGAATATTTTATACCATCTATCCAAGTAGACAGTTTCTGTAGATAGCAGCCCATGAAAGCTTCAGGAACATTAATCACTTCTCCCTATAAGCATGAGTGCCAGCTGACAGACTGGCATTCATGACATGAAGATTCAAAGCTCTCCTCAAACCTTCTTCTTTGCTCTCCCAGCCATCTAAATAAAGGTGAGCACATAGTCCCAGCTGTATAGGGAAGGTGGTAACTTTCATCACAAATTGCATGGATGTACATGGGCCAGGTATTCAGATCTCATATCAGTGCCTGCTCCATCTTCAGTACTACAGTACTTCATTTTATACTCAGTTTTGCCACCATTTTTTTAATTTAATTGGGAGAAACCAGAGGCAAAACAGCTGAGGAGCAGAGCCCTTGCAGAGTACACTCCCTGCTGAAATGGGACCACCTGCCTTCATTCTAGATTCACTGTGGCCACTCATTGCTTTCCCATCACCTCTTGCTAACAGCACTAGATATCAGACACCTTCTTAAATTTCCACAGATCTCCTGTTTCTTTTCTTTAAAGAAAGCACCCATTGATGCAGGCAGCATTTTTTCCTCTGGCTAGATAACACAGGACACAATGCCAAAGCCTCCCGAGAGCACTGGGCTTGACAGGGAGCTGGTTTGTCGTACAGTATTTTAACAGACAAACATGCAAGGAAAACAACAAGGACAGCTACCTTGTGTAATGAAAGCTCAATGATTTAAAAAGCAGCAGTGTGTGTGCGAGGGAAGGGAGGGAGGCTGGGGGATGGGCCAGCGGGTTTCACTTGCCAGACCAGGGGTAACAAAAAAATTATCCTGATCCAATAGACCATGTGAAAGGATATTACCAGGGTATGAAAAAATTCTTTTGGGGGGACAGAATGTATTTTTTCTGCCCTTTTTATAAAGCCCTGTTATTTTGCTGTTCTTTGCTTGCATCTGTTAAATGCTGGAATGTCTGCAGGGACATTTTGAAAAGCTGCACAATGTCAATTAAATTTGCCGAGCAGTATATCTTTTTGGAGTACGTGTGACCTTTTCTGTTTGTCATTTCCTGGGCATCACACCAAGTGATCCTCTTAGGATGCTGGCTTTGTGGAGCAGGCCCACAGCAGCAGGACTGCAGGAACTGCAGGTTTCTGGGACTGCTGCCAACCTCCGGATAATTGCCATCAGCAGGAAAGAGCTAGAAAAGCTTGGCTGAGTCCATCTTTTACAGATAGATTGACCCCTTTCTGCCACTGCAGAATCACAGTCAGAGAGAAACACATCTCCAAAAAGAAAGAAAAGGGAGGGGAGGAGGGGAAAGGGAGGAATGATTACAGCAGGAAAGCTACATCTGATCCGAACAGGGGAGATTTGGAGGTTACACTCACTGCTTCCCATCACCAATCTATTTAACATCTTCTGTTTTAAGACAGACAAATCTGAGAATGAAGCTTAAATGCTCAGCTCTGTTATAATAAAACTGGTGTTTCCGTGAAAACAGAGTCGATGCTCTTAGAGCGAGGTGGGAAGGGTGGGAATTTAATACCTTCATCTGCTGGGAAATAACAATTTTAACATATATGCGGCAAGAGAGAATGCTTGCTGAAAGCTACTGCAGGTGCTTGGAAAGGAGATGGGGGAGAGCAAAAAAGATAAAGGAGACTGCACGGCCACAGCTCAGTAGCTGAGCTGAGGTGTTTTGAAAAGCAGTGCGAGCCCCAGCTGCACCTTCTGAAAGCAGGCTGTGGAAAGCTGTGCCCTTAATATCCCAATGTCCAGCAAGTGCCTGGCTGGGGTAAGAGGTGGTGATGTGGCCAGGCTGTGATTTCAGCATCTGAGATTTCAGGCGCATTGCATTCCCCACACCCCAGTGCTATGTACAGGGTTCAGCATCAGTGCTGCCAGTGAGCACCCACCGTGACCGTAGCACAGGAGCCCATGAGCTCAGTGCAGGAATTTCTGGACATGTGCTGGGATTCCCACCCCGAGCCTGAGCAGCCTGCCTGGCACATCTCAGCAGAGCTGGGGCAGGCGATGGTCAAAACCTGGCCAAAATATTCAAGCCTGCCCTAGGCAATCCCAAACGGTGAGGTCCAGGTCCTATTCTTACTCCGCTAGGAAAATGGAAGAGGTGGCAGGTTGAAGACATAAGCAGTTGTCACTCCAGCCCCACTGTGTGTCCTGCAAGGTACGGGGACTGTGATTCTGCCCCTCCTTCTCTCCTTCCACCACTCGCTGAAGTGCAGTTCTCATGCAAAAGAGAGAAAAGGTGAGATACAAAAATGCATAAAAATAAGTATGATCTCTGACAATTAAAGATCTCTATGGAAGGGAAAATAATAGATCTCCTGAGACAAAATCTCTGTTTAGGTCAGTACAGTCTCTAATAATATTAAGCCGTTTGATGTTATAAAAGCCATAATATGCAAATTCATTCATCAGCAATACTGCTTTTTTTCTCTCTCACCCATCATCTATCTCTCAGTTGCCAACATAAATAATACTTGGGTTACAGTAATGTCCTGTGGCTCCAGACTGGGGAAGCTTCAATGCATAAGGTGCTGAGCAAACATGTATGGAGGCATAATGCTGTCAAATGTTATCCAAGTCATATAATCTGCAGCTATATTCCTCCCTCTGGAGAACAGGACCTGTTCAGCAAATGCTTAGCCTGCTTCTGTACGTGACACTCAATGTCAGCGAGTGGCATCTCGCAGATGACACGTTATTGCTAGAGCAGGTGCTGGTGGTGAGGGCTATATTTAAAAAGTAGAGGTCTAAAAAAAGCTTTGCAAGGCTCTGTGTTTATCAGGTCTCAGGCATTTCCAGAGCAGCTCTTATTCTTTCACAAGACCTTTGCACCCTTGTCCCACCAGAACGAGAAAGCCAAAGGGTGCTTTCCAGGACCACCAGAAAAAAAGCCAAGCAATCTGGGATATAGCATCTTCATCACCCATAAGAAAGAAGACATGCATCAGAAGAGTTTCCAGAGCCATAAATTAAAAGGCATTTTTTACAATAAATGTGGCAAATTCCCTGTAAGTTTATCTACCTTCATCAAACCCCAAAGTTACAGGAGACAAGGGCAGATGAACACATCACCATGAACTAAGCAACAGTGCACATCTTTGCCTGTATCACCCTCTCTGTGGTAACTCTGTACATAGCCAATAGAGGAAAGCATGAAATAGCCTGCTCGGGGATTGGCATGAGGCCGAACACGCATATGGTACCCTCTGTAGAATAACTGCATTGCCTTGGGGTCCCTGCTCTGTTTGCCTCTGTCCATTCAGAATTTTACTCATAAGTCACCTAGGTTGGTGAATCAGTTTTCCAGTCCAGGAACGGGGGCCTTGTTGAGAGCCAGAGGCTCTCAAAATTTAGGGCTGCCCAAATGGTGTTCACCCAGTAGCACACCATCTGCAATGGCTGGGAATAGATGGCTGCCCTCAAAACCGCACTGCTATAGGAAAGTCTTTCCAATTATTAAGCTCCAAAACCATATTTGGAGTTTAACTATGGGTTTACACAGAGAACACAAGACAGAAAAGCAGTTTAGGCCTTTTATTTCCGGCCCAAGATGTAAGCTTTGATTTTTTTTTCTGGAGACTGCCTCCAGTTGGTCTACTTGTGGGTATGTTCTGGGGATAGAAATGATGATGAGATGTTGGTCTGTTGGCCACGAAAACTGGTGCTGTCCACTCAAATTAATTTGAAAAACATTGCCAGACCTCAGCTTGTAATATGCTATTGAATTACTCTTTCTGCGTGCTGCTTGGAGTAATCCTAGCCTGAGTGTGGTCTCTGGTAAATATGAGGGAATAAACCTGAAATTTCAGGTCTCTGGAAAGCCATTTGTTTATTCCTCAGATCTGAACAGTTTTTTTTCTTGGTGGTAGTTTTTTGTTTTGATTTGGCTGTTTCTTTGCGTGTGTGTGTGTGTGTTTCTTTTTTTATGAATATACATTAAGAAACTATATGTTGCATCTGGAGTAATTGTCAACATCAGCAAAAATTCACGTCTGCAGGTGACATATCAAAAAGAAAAGATCTCTCTATTTCATTTAATTTCCATTTGCCACCCCCACTTACAGCTGGGGGATGTAAATGTTTTGAATAGTCTCACTGAAACTAGGAGGATGACCTACAGGGAGGCAGGTGAGGGAGGACTTTACCAAATCACCCTCCAGTACCAGGTGCTGGAAGGCACAGTGTTGGTAGCTGTTGACCTGAAGAAGTTAGGCTCTGCAACGCAGCTTCATTTCCTCTCTTTCATGTGAAATATTGAAAAAGAAACCAAGACCAACAGCTTTTCCCAAGCCAACAAAAATAAAATGGCTTGCAGCAGGTGAGGTACAGCATGCCTGCCTGACTCTGGGGAGGCAGGGGTATGGAGAGCAGCTCAACAGCAGGCAAGAGGTGGGCACTCAGGCAACAGCACCGTGGCTGAGGTTCAAACCCAGAGCAAAGTCTTCCGTGGGAAAGATTGCAGTTGTTGACAGTGGAGAAATGTAACTTGTGGTTTGCAAAAGCAGCTGCAGGGATGTATGCAAAACCCAACAAGGAGTTCTGCAGAGAGAGCCAGAACCAGGCACGTCATCAGGCTTCAGAGGTGGAGAAGAGGAAAAGTTTGTCCTAGGGTCTGGCAGAGTCTTAGGGTGATGCAGTTTGTCACGGACATTGGCTAGATTGAGAATACACTCCTACGAGACAGTGTCTTAAAGAGTTCTTCTGTTAGGAAAAGAGGTTGTTGCAAAGAAACATTATAAGACGTGACCTATTCTCTAACATAGTCCCATCCTTCTCCCTGTGCCACCTTGTGTCTGACTTGGGGATCAAAATATTGTCACAGCCACGTAGAATCATAGAATCATAGAATCATAGAATATCCTGAGTTGGAAGGGACCCTCAAGGATCATCAAGTCCAACTCTTGACACCGCACAGGTCTACCCAAAAGTTCAGACCATGTGACTAAGTGCACAGTCCAATCTCTTCTTAAATTCAGACAGGCTCGGTGCAGTGACCACTTCCCTGGGGAGCCTGTTCCAGTGTGCAACCACCCTCTCTGTGAAGAACCCCCTCCAGAGGGTTATCCATCCCTCTGACTCAAAGCAATAAATCCCTGTTAGCTCACTGGAAACTGCTAAGAAGAGACCTGTGGGTACACAGGAAACTTTTGGTGAGCTTAGATCAAGCTTCAAGGTTACAAGAAAACCAGAAATCAAGCAACTCATTTGTGGTTATGCAGCATAAATGTCAAGTATGTTAAATCTCTCTTCTGTTTTGGGGTCATCCCCCCACACTCATATAGTTATTAAGACAGAATCAAGACTTAAATTAAGAGTTTATTAATTCCTTAAATTAGCTTACAGAATACCAAAATGCTATTTTCTCACTCAGCCTGGGTTAGGTGTGAAGATCTTACCAACTTGTTCTCAGCTACAGATGTACCTCCTCTTCTCACAAAATAAACAAACCAAAAACCCGCTTACTCCCCTTCTCCTGTTTAAATTTCTCTGCAATTTAGGAGAAGCAAATAATGACTCTCTGCAAAAGCAGGAAATAAATTATAGCCAAAATGGCAAAAGCAAAATATTTCTCCTCTAAACACGTTGTTTTTTACTTTGTATGTCTTGGCAGCCTAACCATCTGAAAACACCCACCTGAATTCTCCGCACTCAACAGAGCAGCCCAAGGATAAACCCTCAAGTAAATCCTATGTGACTGAAGCTGTAGGAACCTGACTGTGAGTAAAAACATTTTAAATATGATTGCTATACCTGTTAGTAACCAAAGAGTCCTTTTGGAGCAAATAATTTTCTTGGAAACATCTGAATCCAATCATCTAAAACTGAGAGCCCAGGTCTATGTTATACCAGTGTTCGAGTCTCTACAGGGTCCATTCCCTGACTGAAAAGAAGAGTTTACCTTGTCCATCTATCATTTAAATGGTAATGAGTTAAATGAATTCCACCTCACTTCTGAGCTTCAGAGCAAGCTTGGGTTTATTTATTAATTTAAAGACACAGGAACAAGTTTGACATTGCTGAACATGTCCCAGATTTATGGAAAATAAAACTGTACTAATCTAGTGCATTTATTAGCTTTTCTGTCGAATGCCTCCATGAGTATCCAGAGATGTGAGTTTGCCCTGCAGTTCTGTTCTGACTGGAACTGCATCTCCTGAAACATAAATGTTATCTTAAGGTCATATGCTGATGAAAACCACTGTTTTGCCAAACTCTAATTTCTTGGTCATTTGACAAAGCAGCTGCTGTGCAGTTACATGGCACAAAGAAAGCTATTAAAGATGGATGAGTTACATGTTTGATTTGGCATATATTATACTGCTTCCAAAGGTAAAAATTAAGACAGATGATTATATTTCCTGATTTAACTGAATAAATAAGTGACCTCTCACAAATACATATACCAGAATGATATTTCTAAATGAAGTTGTTCATCTACACCTTATGTAGTCCTCTGGGAGCTTCTGTGCATGTATCTTAATAGAACAAAGCAAATATCCTAATGCCAGATATAATTAATTTGTAGCACCATAGATGGGCATAGAGAAAAGTTCCTGATTCAGGGGAAAATGCAGAGATTAGACAATTGGGTTTGTCATGTGACAGTAAGCTCTGCAGCTGGTGTGCATTAACAAAAATAAAAATTACAAGGTTTAGGTAATCAACAGCTGCTGTCAGCTGGTATGGTACCACATCAGTGCCTCCAAGGTCTGTAAAGATTACTTTTTACCATCTGGAGGATATCTAGCATTGGCCAATGTCAGAAGGGCAGTACTGGAGGCTTCTGCTGCTGCTTTGGCAAGCCTGTATGAACACTCACTTGTAGGAGCAGGGAACATGCAGCGTGGAGTAAAGAAACATGATCCCATGACATGCTTTAGGAGGTGGTGCTGTCATAGCTAGTCATTCCAGGGCTTTTTAATGTGTGAGAGAGCGCTGACAGGAAAATCATGCTGCAGGGATATAAGTTTTGGGTTACATGAAGCTCCGTGTCCAGGAAGAGCTGGAAGATGTGCTGGAGTTGCAGCAGGGTTTGGCCTCCACATTTAGGCTCTGAGCAGCAGGTTCTGGAGGCAGAGATGATGTTCCTGGGAACTGCACTTCTGCTGATGGATGGGGAAGGAAATTCTGCCCTGCACTTCATTTGACTTTCATCTTGCAAGAAGAAAGATCAAATATTCTCGGGGGGGGGAGGGGGGGAGGGTTTGGGGGGAGGGGGGAAATCACCAGTATTTTATCTCATTGGAAAGTTTTCTACTTGAGAAATACTTTTTGTACTTTGTAACAGAAAATTTAGGAAACTAGAGATCTCTTTTGTTTTCTCTTCTCCCTTCCTAGCCATGAAGTTCAGAGTAGTTCCAAGTGAGGGAGGTACTTTAGCATTAAGGATAGGACTTCGGTTGGGCAGCACCTCCACCATTCACTTACACATTAACCCTCACATAACCAAGGAGGTAGGAAAATTGTCCTGGTGAGAAATAAGCATGAGCAATAAAGAAGCACTAGTTCTCAGATCAGAAATCTAACACCAAAAGAATAAGATTTCTCAATATTCAAGCTAACAAAAGATACATTTCTTGAAAAAGTTATATGGTAGATTGGCAAGTGATCTCTCCTTCCTGTTTACTGATAATGTAAATGGATCACATCTCAAAATTAAGTTTCCAGAACAAAATCTGGGATCAAAAATACCTTATGATATAAGTTAAAGAGGAGGAGATGTGAGTGTGAAGCATCTCGTGTTTAGTGACTGCACCATCCATTTCAAGGGCATGTGTTCCACCCAGACAGCTGCAGAGAAGGATACATTTCCTCTGCTTTGGGAAGGCTTTGGGACAAAAGAGACCTTTTCTTACAGGCATTGCATGGGGACTGCATTTGTTCTATGAAAAGTTTGCCTTGATAAACCTTTCTGTTTGCTTGTGACTTTATACTAGTCTACTGAGAAACCTCAGGAATAGAAAATCACCTTGTTTTGTGCCTCAGTTTCCTAAAACAGAGTTGTTTGTCTGTGCTTCCTGAAAAGCACTTTTGTCATTTACCAACTAAGGCTATTAATTAGCATCTTATAGCTCCAACTATCAGCCCATTGAGTTCATTGTCTGCAGTCTCCATGGGAGGGGAACAGCCTTGCAAAGCGCTGCCTGTGCACACTGCCAGTTGCAGTGGTTCTTTATCTCCATAGAAGCCTCTGTCATGATGAGCACATATTGCAGTTTGTACATCTCTTTTTATAAAACTCAATTCACGTGCTGAGGTTTCCTGCTCTTGCGATTAACTTATAGAATCATAGAATCATAGAATATCCTGAGTTGGAAGGGACCCTCAAGGATCATCAAGTCCAACTCTTGACACCGCACAGGTCTACCCAAAAGTTCAGACCATGTGACTAAGTGCACAGTCCAATCTCTTCTTAAATTCAGACAGGCTCGGTGCAGTGACCACTTCCCTGGGGAGCCTGTTCCAGTGTGCAACCACCCTCTCTGTGAAGAACCCTCTCCTGATGTCAAGCCTAAATTTCCCCTGCCTCAGCTTAACCCCGTTCCCGCGGGTCCTGTCACTGGTGTTAATGGAGAAAAGGTCTCCTGCCTCTCGACACCCCCTTACGAGGAAGTTGTAGACTGTGATGAGGTCTCCCCTCAGCCTCCTCTTCTCCAGGCTGAACAGGCCCAGTGACCTCAGCCGTTCTTCGTACGTCTTCTCCTGGCTTATTTGGATTAGCTTCTTTGGATTAGCTATGATACCTCCCTGTGACACATAATTCTTGTGAAACTTGTTAGCTCTCCTTAAAATAAGTAAACACATAAATAATCAGGCTGGAATTCATTGCTGAAAATGAGTAACAGCCAAGCAGAAAAAGCAGCAATAAAACTTCTGATCTTGGAGGTCTTTTCTGACCTTAATGATTCTATGATCTATGTTGTAAAACATCAATATTTGCAATAAGCCATTAATTGATAGGTGTCATGGTAAAGCAGCTTCTTCCAAACATGAAATACTGTATTCTCATGACAAAATCACTGAAAGACACAAGCTGAGCTCACCAGTGCTGCAAGGCACCTGCAGAAGCTCCATGAACCACAGAACCTTGTCCCTGATTAATGTAATTCCCCTTTGGGCACAGTATATCCCTCCCACAGAGCTCAAGGCATGGAAAGGAGACATCATAAAAGCATCAGGGTAAAGCAATAAGGCTTACTTGCATCTACGCTTCACACAAAGACTTTACACCACACTTCTGGCCCAGAACATCTACTTAATAGCCTGATGACCTTTAGGTGTGGAAAATGAATGATATGGAACTCCTTGTTCTTGGTGCCTGGATTTAATTCCTCTGCCCCTCCAGTGTTTTCTCTACTTATATTTCCATTGCTATATAAAGCTCTACTCTTCACCATCCCTAAGATTCAGTGATTTTAAGGCCAAAGAATCATTTCACTTAGATCATCTATGTCACAGGTTGTTAAGTTTCACCCAGTCATCCCCAGGATTGATCCTGGCAATTGACGTTCAGAGAAAATTGTCTTCCAGAGAGACACCCAGCCGTGATTTGCAGGAATTGAGAAGCAGAGAACCCATGGCATTCTTTAGCAGTTTGTTCTGGCTTGTAATCCTCCTCAGCAGAAAGTTAATCTTATTCTAAATCACACTGGTTCCTCTCATGCCTTCCTCTGTCTGATTAAAGAGCTCTTTTCCAACAAGGTTCTTCTCCCTGCACAAATATTTCTGCAGTAGTCAAATAACCTCTCCATCTTCTCCTTGCCCAAATAAGCAGGATGAGCTTGAAAAGTCTTTCATCCTCAGGAATTTCCCCTATTCTTGTCTGGCTCTTTGCTACAATTTCCCTGTGTTTTGTTTTGTTTTTGTTTTTATATTCTTGAAAGCAAGCAAGCTGGGATGCAGCACTACAATTTCACTCACCCTGATTTTGTACACAGGTGCAGGGCTGCAATCAGATCCTATTGAAATGGGAATATGTATATAAGAAAGGTTTATGAGTTTCAACATGAAAGGCCCTAACGTGTATTGTATGGAGCACATGCACATAGAGCATATATACATATAGAGAAATAAATGTAGGTGTAGACATGCCTTTGATCTGTGGGCTAACAGCCATAGAGGTAATTATTTTATAGTGGTGAAGATTATGTCCTGGAGTAAGTTTAGCTGACTACTGAAGAACAGAGGGTAAGAAGTCAGAAGCAGGATGTGTCAGAAGCAACAGATGAATCAGGGTCTTGCAGTCTTGCATAAGCAGGGAGAGTAAAATAAGTATGACCACTAATAAGGAGTTAGGTTGATTTGCTTGCCTTGTCTAGACAGGGGTAGATGTAAATGAATGGTCAGCTCTTAGTGGAGACCTCCTGCCCTGAATTTATGGCCATACAGAAGTTCCTGTCTGCTCCAAGATATTTGCTGAAAAATGGTCACTGGATCACAGGCATGTGGATAAAACTCAATCCTGATCAGACCAGGCTCTTTACTATTACCTATAGCATGGACTTCAACTTTGTGTAAATTGTGTCATCTGTACCTTGTAAGCAATGTCATTTGCACTCCTCCATTTAGTAATTCATCACATCACATTTATATTATATTGTTTGTTCACTAATCACATCGTTTAGTCAAGATTTTAATTAAAAAACTTTCAAATGTATTACTATGAAAGCAAGGCTTCTTTAGCTTGAGCTTCTTCCTTCTTGTTTCCCAGATCTGTCCTGGGGAAGAACCTTCACAAGACACAGCAAGGCTCTCTGGCTACTCCTGATGGTGGGGGGCTAAAACCTACCCCTCAGACCAAGGCCAGCCACTCACATCAGTCATTTCTTTACATTCAGAAGTCCTGGAAAAACCAGGAATGGTGTGTCTCAGCACAGCATGAAGCTCAGGCTGGGTTCCTCACCCAACATGACCTCCTGCACATATACCCATCACGTCCCTTGCCTGAAGAAGGCTGCCCCTTCACTACAGATGAAATTTCATAACGGTAGAATAGGAACAAAGCATGCATTCTATGTTCCTACATGGACAACACCACATTTGGCTGTAGCAAAACACGTTTTACCTGAACAAGCCAAGCTTCACCGGTGATCTAGATTACACTGTCCCTGCAGTTATTTATACCTCTACCAACCTTCATCAGCTGAAAATTCTTTCAGTGGTGACTTTATATCTAATTCTGGATTACTGATGAAAACTTCCAGTAGCCCCAAGCACAGGTCTGGTTCTTTGGAGGCACTGCTCAGAATGCCTCTAGTTAATGATGATTTATCTGAATTTCCTGACCTGACATTTACCCTTTTGTCAACTGATATCATACTATGTGGCTTTTTTTTTCCCTTCCCTTGCCTTTTCCTTTGAAAACTAAAACCATGATATTCAGCAATGTTCTTTTCTACAACAGCTTGCTGGCAGCTCTGCTAGTAGCAGTGGGTTTTTATCCGCGAGAAAGCATGTGATTATGTAGAGCCACAGTATAAATTTAAAGGTAGATGCCATTTACTATGTTCCAACATAAATACAATCCATGAGACTAAAATGTAAACACACACACACACATATATATAAGCTAGTTCATAAAAACTTGTCGGTTTCTTTTACAAGTTTTGGATATACAATGCAGATGGGTTTGGGGCTTACATTTGTCTTATTTTTTAGTACTGTTCTTAAATCAATGGATTTTTCCTGGCTATTTGTTTTGCCGTAGCACTGTGGTGTTAAATGTTTCAGTGAAGTAAAAAGATTTAACATTGTCCAAAAAATACCCATCCTACTGAACTACAGAAACAGCCAGGCATTGTAGCGATTCCCCAAATAGGGTGTTAGGATTTGGCTATCAACCTAATCTGTTTAGTACGGTTTGGGTTTATGCAGTGGGTCGTGGTGGTTAATGCTTAGTGAGCTGAAACAAGGGTGGAAGAAAGGAAGAAAATGATAATGGAAAAGCTTGGTTTAAAATACAGCTCTTCATAGATGGCTGTAAGGGGGATGATTGGGCTCATGGTGTGTATCACATATTTTGGCTAAGCTGGGCTTTGAAAGCCTTTGAGCTGAGATAAGCATGATCATCTGAGCAGAGCTTTTTAGCTCAATACACTCCTAATGGACTGTTGGCATCAGGTGGTGACAGCTGCAGAAGACAGAGGGGGAGAAAGCCATAGCATTATGTCTTTGTTACAGGGAATAGCAGCACAGCAAAGGCAGTGTTACCTAAATTAGCCTTGTGTGATTTGGGGAGAGGGACCATGATGGCATGGTCCAATTCTGACCATGAGTCCTGAGCACCAGCACCCTCTCCCTCTTCTCAGCCACAGGTTCTCACCTGCTGCCTTCCAGCAGAAATGGAAATTATAGTTCATTTTTTCCCCATCCATCTTTCAGAGCAAGACAGGGTTGTGTCTCCATCATGCTTAGACATTAACTTTGGGCCCTGAAAGCAATGTGGTCAAGACGATATGGTGATATGTGCAGACTAATTTACTCTGGGCCACTAATTAACCAAGATTCAACTGACAGTTCTGTGGTTAACTTAGTTACTCTCTGTGCCAGCCTTCAAATGACCCATATGTAGGCAGGTCCTAGAAAACAGCACGCCAGTTTTTGTCATGCTCATAAAGCCTCTAAGAGCAACGAGCCTTTATTAGTCCTCTTCTAGACAACCCGTGAAAGTCTTCTCTCCAGTTTTAACGTTTTAACGTTTAAATAATGGTGTTTTCTGGATACCTCCAAAGGCTTGTTTCGTGGGGGTGGAATCTGAACTGTTCAGGCTGTGTGGAAAGCCCAACACTTGGTAGGAGGCTTATGGGCTGGGTTTGAGCTGGGATGAACTCACTCCAGCCAGCTCTCAGATTCAGGGATGAGCTGGGAGAGGCTGAAAAAATCAGCCTTGTGAAATCAACATATAACATTTGGGAAGAGAAACAAACATAAAATCCCTTTTTCACTTACTTTCAGGGCAAACTGGCTACTGAAGAAACAAAGTTATTTTATTCTTACCCTAACTTCATGCAAAGGTTTTTCCACAGACTGTTTTTTGTTGGAGGGAGGACCTCAGGGGAAAACACCTGAGAAAATGGAAGAATCACTTCCTCTGCCTCCATCTCATGTACCAGCACTTATGTGCTAAATCCCCTCCAAGCACAGCAGAACAGATTTCAAGGCCCTGGAGAAAAGCATTATTTTTAATTCAGTCAGTGCCCACTCACCATAGCCTATTCAGATGTGCTTTTCATCTGGCACCTGGAACACTGATCAGGAAGGTGGATGTTTTTGAATAATATCCTTAGTTAACAGCCTAACAAAGACCTGATGTGCTAAACCTGAGGTAACACCTCAGGATTTTTTCAAGGTACTGATGAAAGTTGTATCCCACACGTATCTGGGCTTTTCTTGTTTGTTTGTTTTTTTTTCTTGTTTTTTTTTGTTTTGTTTTGTTTTGTTTTGTTTTGTTGGTGGTGTTTTTTGTTTTTTTGTTTTTTGTTTTTATCAGTCCTCATCCTTTTGTCATCATGCAAGTATGCAAACTTTTCCCTTTGTTTAATCATGAAACCTCCTTCCACTCTAGAAACCACTTGGAAAACTGTCATTAAAGAGCAGAGCCCAGTGGGGCACAACTCCCACCTCGTTCAGATGCCCTATCTACTTCCCCTTCCTTATTCCCTCTGACAGCATTTGGCTACGTCAAAAGCCCATGTTTTAGCTACACAATTTCCTTTCCCCTTGAACACTTCAGTGCACAGACCACTTTGCTTTTATAAAGATGTGCAATTTAGTCTTGAAGTCATTGAGGAATGTCATCGGCATCTTGACTGCCGCGTCCCCCCTCCACGCCAGCAGCCTGTCACACGTTCCTTGATGTTCTGGGCTCCTGCTCTCAGGGGAACCCATTAGCATTTGCACTTGCATGCAGTCTTCTCCTCCCCCGTTAATAATTATCCAGGGAGGCGATAATTAAAATAGGTTCTGAGGCTATGTAAGACCTCTGTCCATTTTCCCTGCTTATGGAGCCAAATGAGAACTTTAATGTAGATTTGGAGAAAACTCCTGAAGGCTTTTGCACCTTTGCCATGTTCTTGTTGTCATTAAGTGCAATCTAATCCTCCATTTCATTTCATTAACCTGAACAGGGGCGAATTTTCATACATTACTCCAACAGAGCACTAGTAAAATTTCCCTAGACACACAACAAAGTTCTATCAGTAGAAAATGGACAATTTCATGGAGATGGACAAGAAATAGAGTCTGGTTAGCAGTTTTCCTGCATGAACTTATCTAAATCACTGAGTATCTGTATCTTGATTTTCTCATATAAAATAAAAAGGCCCCCTTTCATCCAGTCTCTGAACAGTGAGATTTTCTGAAGGGATGTGGCCTTGTCCAATGTATTTGTTCTTTGCTGCAAACAGCTGATACCAGCACCAAGAAACCCAGCTCTATAACCTGGTCCATTTGACTGTGCAAGGCAGGAATGCATGCAGGCTAATGAGCTGGATGAGATGTATTTCAGCAAGACTCACTGGCTTGAGAGCCATTGTGGCACAGCTCCTCATTGAATGGTGTCAGCACACTCTCTGTGATCCCAGCACTAGATATTGTTGTAAAATACTGGTGGTCAATGCTACTAGTACATGAACCGTGCTGCAAGAGTAGAAGTCTCATAAAATTTTAGGAAGAGCAGTTAAATGCATTCTCCAAGAGCTTCACAGTCTGTCCTCTTCTAAATTTAATCTTAGATGACTTGTGCCAGGTTTGTGCTACCAATTGCTCTCTTGCTGAGTGCCTGGAGTCTGCAAGGGGAGCAAGGGGGCACGTGCAATACTGTGCATAGCCTGGCCCCTGGATTTGAAAATTTTGGCCTGCCTCCCTTGACAGCTGTCATTCAATTTGCATGGAAAAAAAAAAAAAAAAAGCAAATGAAGCAATGGAAAATAAATATGCCTCCCATTTTTCATAACTCAATGTTTTTTAACTAAACCCTATATTATTCATATGCTGTATGTTTTATTACTGTTAGTTTCAAAGCTGTTGGAAATCACAGATCAGTTCCTCAACCACAATGTCTTTATTATGCATACATAAATCATGCATGGAAGGGCCCTGACAGTTGACGATGTAAACTCTCAGGAAGCAAAGCCCCTAAGCCATGTAAAAAATGTATGTCACAGGCAAAGAAGTATGTCATCTCTATTTCCTTTTTATGGATATTCTTGTCTTGTCATTATAGAGTAAGATTTTTTCCCTTTATTTCCTATTTAAATGTAGTTAGTGCAGAGGTAATTTGCAATAGTATTTCAGTGAGACAAATGGAGTACACTTTCCCACATCTGCCTGCATCTTCAAGGATGAACATGTTGTAATTATACTGTTCCAGTTTCATTAACAGCTCTGCTGTGCCCAATATGGTTCATAAGTAATCTGGTAAAATGCAGGACAAAGTTCAATGAATTGTCAGGAGCATTTGGGTGATATAGGACTCATGCAAATTACATTAGAATTGGGTTGTTTTGAAGCCATAAGCTGGCTGCAAGACTTGGTAAGATTTCTTTTGAGTAGAAAAACCTAAAGCCAAGTATTTTTCATTGCTCTACAGCTGAAAATATAAAAGATATGCTAAAAGGTGGACTCAAGTAAGAATGCTAAAGAATTAAATGCGGCTGAATTTGCATTTGACATTTTCAGTTTCTCAATCAAAGGTGGTTTTCTTCTCACATGCTTGATTTTTTTTGTTTCTTGAGGGGCAGTTCACTGCATTTATTTATTTAAAAACATTGTTTTAACGGAAATTTCTGATTTTTTGGTCAGAAAGTAAATTATAACCCTCCAAACAGGAAATGGGAGAAAGCACGCTTAACAAGAGTGCTGAACTACAAACATTTTTCTATACAACATGGGTTAAGGGATAACTGTGACAAACCAAAAAATGACTCGTTTCTGCTACAAACATGTATACTCCGAGCTTTCAAAAACAGGGCCCTATGGACCTTTGGGGTAAAGCCCCCATTTTGTCACCTGAAGAGCAGTGAGCATCAGCAGCTACCCATTCTTACTGCTATATTTACTGAGGTTGGATGTGCAAAGCAGAGTAGCTGTTGTCCTGCATGCTGTCACTGCCCACTGAAAAGGTGCCTCCTAACTGACTATGAAAAAAAATGAACTTTTTTTCTCAGACAGCACAACATCTTTAAGCTGATTTTCTTGCCTGTCTTCCCCTGCTCACATTCATCTTCCAGATTCACTGCTATGTGATGCTCCCCATTTGCTCAGCAACTAAGACTAATTTGCTCTAGCTGCAGGATAATACCGACTCATACACACCACAAAGAGAGGAAAAATTCATTCTTCCTCCTTCGTTCCCTCTTGACTTCTTGTTCTAGCACTGCTGATACCTCCTCCATGGTTCTTTCTCACTCCTCCAGTGCCCGGTGGTCACAATAATGGATTCATCAGAGCAAACTGCCTTCAGCTTCCTTTGACATCAGTTGAGCAAAACGGCTCCGGATAGGCCTTGATTCACCTCACATATTTTAGGCCTTTATTTCTGATGAAGTCCTATTCCCTCTGCACTGGCTGGAGAGGACCCAAAAGCAGCAGCTCAGCTCCAGACACTCGTGTTTGCACTTTATCTAAGCTCATCAATACCCTTTTTGCCATGTACATCTTGGGATACCATTAAAAGGAATGAAAAGCAGCAAATGAACAGGAAACACAGACACAAAAAAGAGCAGCATATATATAATTCTGTCTGTAGGGGAAATTCAGTACCAGCTGAGATGTTTGTTACTGCTTTTATCCTCTTGCCTATGCAAATTACTGGGGATCAGAGTTAAATGCAAATGTATTAATAGGCAACCTGAAAATGGGTCCTCTTTCATACAGTAGTTCTGCTCTCCTCCTTTGGAAAGACACCTGTGGATACATTTTCATTAATAATTTCACCCTATTTCTTCTCTGATGTAAATTTACAGGCAAGAAGCAGGAAAACTGCCAAATCAAATATCGCAGCCTGACTAGTGAGGCAATTAGCATATGATGCATAAGAAAGAAGAATCCCAAGAAGCAAAGCTAGAAGTACATCTATCTATTTGTGGCAGTATTTGGGGGAAGTTTCAATTCACTGAGGATCAGCTGTGTTTGCATTTTGCTCTTTCTTTTTCTTGCATCATGAATCTCTCCTAGGAATGCCCTTTTTCTATGAGCTTTCTAACTGATGAAGTAGCTGCAGGAAAGAGGAAAGAAAAGCAACTTAAAAATAAATAAGCTGCTTATCTCTTTAGCTGACTTGAGTTTGCTGCTGGTGTGGAGGAGGATGCTATCAAAAACAGAAATTTAGAAGTTCGTAATGCTGGAAAAGTTTCTAGATGTGCATCACCAGTACATAACTCATGCTGCATGTTATGCCCTAACTTGCAATTAATCACTGCTAGAGATAAGATTAATCCAGGTACATTGGATTTTGTTTTCCAAAAGTTAATCATGGTTTTTAGCCTGAGAAAACAGAGCTTGTGTGATCGTGCTTTGTGCCTGTCCAGCCATCTGTCAGTCTTTTTCAATAACGTGTAAGCCCACTGATCAACTTTGACAGAAGGGTAGAGGTCTCAAAGATATTAAATTCCAGTGCCTTTCATGAAAATCAGTAGCTTTTCTGTTCAGTTTTAGCTGCCAGCTGGCCTTTAAGCATGAGACTACTGGTCAGTAATCAGCATATGCATTTCTAAGAACCACAAGTGGTGCTTCTTGCTAATTGGGACTTAGACAAAGGCTCACAGAGTGCCCAAGAGTACAGAAACTGGGACAGAAATGTACATGGGAACCGAATCCCCTAGGTAGTACCTGGGGGATAGAAACAGCTCTGAAAGCTGAGGTCATCACAATGACATGAAATAAAAACAGGGAAAAAAATATACAGAAAATAAGTGAACAGTTATTAATTCTTCAGTTCATCCAGCAACAACTTTTTTCTAAGGCATTTGATTACAGTCCTGTGACTATCAAAACAAAAATTTCCATTGAATTCTGGGTGAACTTCGGGGATATGACTAGGCCTGGGGAAAGGTTTAGGAAAACAGCAATCTTTCATAAACAAGAGGTCTGAGAGATGCTCAGTGCTCACATTTTAATTTGGTTTCTTGTAAAAATAGAAGGTTATTTGAAAAAGAAGGTCATCTTTGGACTTCAACAGGAAAGAAAATACTATATTTGGAGAAGATGGAGTAGAAACTAGATTGTCACAGCCAAATTTAAATAACAAATATTGCATTTTAATGATCCTTAATTTAAATATTGTCTTTGATCTGGCGACTTTCTGTATTTTTCTATGATTTTTTAAAAGAAACTCAGTCATAAAAGACAAAAGACCACTTACTGTGTTTTGAATAGAGAGGAGATCCAACACCAACCTATTGACTTCCAAGATCAACTATATTATTTGTATGTCCAGTAACACAGAATCAGCCTAAATCTTCCACTTCTGCTGGGCCATTCTTAGTGGTTTCCTTGTAAAACTCCCATTTCTTCTGTCCTTGACAGCAGATCCACCTCCTCACAGATGTTCTTGGAAGTGAGATGAGCCTACCTTGCTCCATCTCACCATGAATCTTGAATTCTTTCCTACACCACTATACAGACTGGTGGCTAAAGCCATTTCCTGAGAGGCCAGGGACAGGGACTTGACATCCTCATGGAGGGGAAAGTTTGGGTGTGGATATCCCCTCCATGCATGAGTACTGTTTTATGAAAAAGGGGTTTCCCTTCTGTTGTTTTAAACAATGTGAAGTCAAAACCACCAGCCTCAGAGGTAATCTGAGAAAACCCATTGGCTCACACTTCTCAAGGGAGAAAAATAAAGTCACTGCTGATTTCTGGAAATTTATTGGGAGTGAGAAAATACTTTAGGCAACTGGAAAAACTAAGCATAAAAACCTGAGGTGCCCTTGAAATCTCAGTGCCTGTGGGGCTACATAACAGCTGAATCAGCATCACAATTTTGGATTTAGGCACCTAAAAATCATGCTTTAAGCACCTCCAGCTTTTCTCAGGCTGTGGCCTTTCCATGCTGTGACAGCAAAGGTTGCTACAGCTCATTTGTCGTGCTCCAACCACCTGCACCAAGGCAGCACAGAGGATCTCCTGGGCCATGAATCCTCCTGCTCCTGGGCTTGCTGCACACTGCCTTCCTTATGCAAAGGGGAGTCTGAATGGAGACAACCTGAGATCCCACAGAACCTTCCAGATCCTCATTCTTTTCCATAGCAGCCTCTCCCCTGGTTCTAGACTCTGGTTTTTATTCAGGAAGCATTCATCACTGTGTTATGATTCATGGGTTTTAAGGGCAGAAGAGACCAACAAGATCACCCAGTCTGACCTCCTGTATAGTGCAGACCATACATTTCACCCACCTAGCTCAACAAATCAGAGCTGTGAGGCTGTGCTATATTTATTGCATGGGAAAGGTGTCAGGGTGATAGTGTTGGCTATTGAAAATCTCTGCTCAGCCACTCAGCACTGCACAGAGAGCTCTCCCCCAGCTCTACCCCTTGTCCTAGTTAGCTCAGATAATAAGATTTGGTTGCTGTCAACTTGATAAGTCTTTAAAAAGAAACAAGGTTTTGTCACCCCTCATTAATCACCTGAGCCATAAATTTCTCATCTAGAGTTTATTTTATTTTCACATTTTCGTGTCCTTTGTCATGCTGGAGGCTATTGCATGTGCAAATTCAGGCTCAAATATAGCATTAGTATTGCTTCTTTTATGGCAACTTTCCTTTAAATGTCTTATACTGAAATTTTGGAAATACTAGTCTACCTTTAAATTTGATCCACTCTCTGGGACAGTTAATTTTTCAAGGTACTCTCAGTCATGTGCTTTCCTCTTCCTACACTGTAAATACACTCATTCTCCAGTAGTTCTTGAACCTTGTCCTAAAACATTTTCCTGTCTCTATGTTGAAATTTTGTCCTTAAAGAATCCTTGTTCTCACAAGTAGAGGGACTTTACGTTGGGCAACTGGAAGGTTTTGAAGCTGTCTGTTCAGACTCAATGGTGTGTTATTTGGGTGACGCTTAAAGCTGGCACACCCCCGTGAGTTTACGTCTGTTTCATACCACTGCAACCAGCTCATCAGAGAGGATGCAGCCCTGAACAACGTGGGTAACTCTTTGCATGACTGCACTGTAAATAAGGTGTAACTGCAATTAATGTAAGTGTACCCTCACTCCCTTCAAATCAGCTCATTTGAGTATTGATAGCAGAGCAGACAGCAAGCTCAGCCTTTGCCCAAAATGCTGGGTGAATGCCTAAAGAGGTGATCCATTGAGAGTCACCCAAATTATGATTACAGCAATTTTTTCAACATCAAGATAATTCCATTATTCCCACACAGGTTACCATACTAATTTTGACCACTGTAGATTTTTCTTTTGAACTTTTGAGGGTTCCCTTTATTTTATTTTAAAATATTACTTGTATGAAATCATCACAAACTCCTTAAGTATGAGGAAGCAGCCATTTTCCTACCGTCAACTAGAGAAGATGTTTGCTGACACTTCTGAACGCTCTCCTACATGTAACTGATATTTCCCTAGTCTATGCAAGGCATTTGTGACTTAGAAAACACACAAATGGAAAACTGCATGTCTCAAAAGCTTCAGTACATTACAGCTTCAGCCTATATAGAATGCTGAAAGCAGAATCAGAAAAGAGTTTGACGTTCCTATGCCTTTTATATCAGGCATCAAGCATCCCAGTCCCATCCTTGTGCCTTCTCAATGAAAAGATCTTTGTCTCCTCTGAATGCTCTGCATTATTCCATAAATCCTGTGTCATGGGACTTGTCATCCCTGGTTAGCTCAAAAAGAACCTGTCCACCTCCATCCATCTACCGCAAACAGTCACCAGCAGACCAAGGAGACAAATTAAATGTAGCTACTTGAGAAGTACTGTGAGGAAAATACCAAAAGAAACCACTTTGTGTCCCAAGCTTCCTCCCCTAGCCGACATTCTGCGGGAACCTGGGGGGCCTTAAACCAGCTCTCATTTGGAAAATGCTTTAATTCTGGACAAATTGATGGAAGTGGACTGTGAAAGGAAGGCTTAATCTAGTCTCACCCTGAGCTGGATATTGTCCATGGGATTTGGGCTCTGCACACACACATAAAATAAAACAGAGCCCAGCTCCCAAGCTCAGCCCTTACATGGTCTGCATCTGAAGTGAACTTTTCCTGCACATCCCATATAACTGTAGCCAGACTTATTGCAAAAGCAAGCTCACTGTCCTCCCATTCCACATGATGCTTTTGCTTTTCTTTTACCTTAAACTAAAGCCTGACCATGGAGCACTGCACTACATCCCCATTCATGGTTAGTTCCCCAATACTCCGTCTGTTACTTAGGGCCAACAGCCCAAGCCTTGGGCTGGTCACATGTAGCCACATGTGGAACCACTCCCATGCTTTCCCTTCTGCCCCATACAGCACACACCCATGCTACAACCCAATCAGCAGCCTCCTGCAAGGGTATCATAGCTTTTACAGCAAGTTCACAAGTTCATCTTGCTGTTGGATATCTGCCAGAGACATTCCCCCAAAGCCATTTCTGCTCCATGTAGTCCTCTGTACCTTCTGCCAGGGAGCATCCTTTACATCAGTAGTGTGGGTAGACCTGGTGGTGCTTACAGGGTGGTGAGGAGGGAGAGGAGGAAAGGGTGGAAAAAGCAGCAGGAGAATAAAAAAGGGGAAATTAAAAAGGGTGAAAAAAAAATGTAAAAAAGGGTGGCAGATACAGCAAGGAGAATATTGGAGGAAAGGAAATATTAAAAGAAGAAATGAAAAACAAACACAGCTGGGTGGGGCTTTTATAGTTTAATACCAAAAATGTGCAAACAAAGCACCTTAATGCTGCCGTGTTATTTGAGTACACAGCAGCAGCTCAAAGGAGCCAGGTCCTCACCTGCAGTGAGCATGCAGCAGAGCGACGCATCCCACATCCCCCAGGAGCCAAGGCAGTTACAACCCCAGTACACGACATACACTGGATTACAAGCTTGAGCAGGTGAGGTATTTTCAAAATCCAGGCCGACATTTCTGCCTAGTTGAGCAGCAGTCAAAACAGCTCAAAAAAATGAGCTGAAAAAGCATTCTGCTATTGGAAAGCATCCATATCAGAGCATGGCTGCAGGGGTTAGGCAGCCCCTGCTGTAACCAGCTCCCTGCCTTTGTACTGGGCACAGCTCTGAAGTGGTTTTGAGTTTGGTGAAGTGAGGGAAAAATGGTGGGGTAGAGGTCCAGAACTTCACATTTCCATAAAAATACTGTTTAAAAACACTTCTGGGGTGGAAACAAAGTGATTTGAGTTGTATATGTGAGGATCTGCTCAGACTTTTTATGTGGATTTAGAATCTTGGGGGTAAGAAAATTTTTTTCAGTGCTAATAACACATACACACATGTGTGTTAGTGGATTTCACTCTTTTTTAACCAGTTCCTCCTTTCTTACACCATCCGTCTCTTCTTTTATCCTTCAGAAATACCTTAGCTGGGACAAACATTTGGCTTTTCATGGGAAAAAGAAAAGAAAACTTTACAAGAGATCTTTCCTAGACTTTTATAGCTGAATTCTTCTGTGTGGACTCTGAAACTGCTGTCTCTTGATACCACCAAGAAAAGCAAGCAAGTTCTGAGGAGCTTTTAGACATTCTAGCACAACATATCTGTCCTGTCTGTAGCAACTTCTGGCTTTTCAGTGCCTACCTGATGGCATATACTGAAATGAACACCTGAAAGCACAGTGCAGAGCTGCCATTTAAGACTCCCAACAAACTCAGGCAGACAAGATTGAACTCATTATGTGTTTTATGTTCTGTTTTTCTTTATGTTTTTGTTTTCTGGACCATGACTGAGACATTGCAGATTTACTAAGGGTCTGGGCAGCCAGGTGGACTTTCACCACCAAATAATCAGAACATTATGAACTGCATCAGGCAACATCAAAAGGAGTAGAAGGCAGCCTGTCCTTAGCCTTCCTTCCCTACAATAAACTCTTTCTGAACTGTGAAACAGGGAATTACCTCTATTTCTTACACCAACCCAGCTTTTCACCCTGCAACAGAAAGCATTGTAGAGTAAGTTAGCATCACAACTCCAAATTTAATCTTACACCCAGTGCTGGCACAATTTAGGACTATACTAACACTACCCCATCTCCTGGGCCTGACTTAATGGATGCTGAGCAGAGCACTTACTAAACACACAATAACTTGCTATGCTAAGCCATTACTGCTTTGTTGTAGGCAGTCTCTCCAGCTTCAATGGGCCTTTCTTGGCACAAGGAGGCATGCAAGCACTGCCAAAATATAGAACACCTCTGCCCTTTCTTAAAGTAAAAGCCAATGCGCTTGGAAGACTGCCACTCATTTAACTAGACTCCCCGATTGCATCATTAATTGCAATTTATGGAATTCATTTATTGCTGGGAGATAGGGACAATAAGCTTTCACAGTTGGTTTGTAGTACAGTATCTCTCCACAATCTGTAACTCCAAGCAGAAATGTCTCCAGAGAAGAATATTATAGTCTATTCTGTGTTTAACAAACAAACGAAAGCTTAAAGGGCTTTGTTCTCAACAGTGCATAAGAACCAAAAAGGAAACTACTGTTTCTGCAATTTATCAAGGATTTCAGACATTACTGCAGTATTTTAGCCTTTAAAGATTACTTCCCTGGGGCAAGACGATGAGCTCCAGGAGCGCTCTGGCTGCTGTGCCACACTAAGGGCAGGTACCCATCAGACCTCCCCAGGTAAGCCTGGATACCTCATGAGTAGATGGCAGATGCTGGTGATTCACTTTCTGGATCTCTTCCACCTGAGTTAGGATTGAACCAGTGCCTGAGCACATGCTGCTGGAGGGGCCATCTCTCAGTAGAGCAGAAAGCCCAGACTACTAAGTTCTCAGAGTCACTAGAAGTTTCCCATGTTTTTTTCAATTGTTGAAGGAATTTATAGGTGTCTGTGCAAAATACAGCTTGTGTCACTGTGTTTTCTTTGAACTTGATCAGGAGTTAACAGGATAATGATGGCTCCCAGTATGGGACAGAGCGCTGAAGCCAGAATAAGGAACTAAGTTCTGATCATTTTCCAACAGAGTGTAGCACAGAGCTAGGAAAAAAAAAAAAAAATATATATATATATATATATATATGTGTGTGTGTGTGTGTGTGTGTGTGTATATATTAGCTTAATTAGTAAGATGTATTCCTGTTATCAGGAGTGAGTCCTGGCTCCACAGCCCATAGGACTGTGAAGTGCAGTCCATTGCACACATCATCCTCTGCTCCCTCTGCACATTTATTATTGGTTTGCTTCAAACCAGACTTCTGGGAGCAGATTAACTTATTTGCACTGCAGAAGAGTCAGGGGCTCTGGGGGAACTAAGGTAACTTGAACCTTTAGGAGTCCTTTAAAATGGTGTTCAGGACAATTTTCCAGCCCCACATGCCTTGTAAGCCTTGACCCTGTTTGGTTTCTGAGTCAGAGGCTGTCAAACTAGCCAAACACTTGATGTTGACTGCTTTAGGTGAGGTTCATTACCAAAATGGTGATAAAAGCCTATGCCACTGTCTCAGCTTCCCCATTTCAAGGTTTCCTTTTTTTTTTTTTTTTTTTCTTTTAAGCTGCTTTCAGCAGTTAGCAGTGTTTTTATTGCTGGGGTCATGTAGCAAGTACAGACACAGGGAATGATTGCCATGCTACATGGCAGCTTGGCCAAGCATTAAAGCTGGTTGTTAATCAAGCCCCTAACAAGGCTGTTAGCTCTGCTCTTTTCAATAGGCCAAGCTTCCACTGAACAAAGTGTCAAAAGAAGACAGTGCCTCAGGTGTCAAGGCCATGATTTTGATTGTTATATTTACTAATTGTACTCAGAAAGGCACCACTCAAGTGTGGTTTGGTTAAAATTTACCTGGAATCTGTTTTTCTGTGAAGCTGATCCTCAGGATGCAGAAAATATTACTGTTCCTCACAGACACAACTTTTAAGTTTCCCCCACATTCACCTCCACAGATTTCAGGGACAGGTATTGTGTCAGATGATGGCATCATGAAGAAATCATCTTCATGATGATTTCAGTTGAATCATCACCCTCTGCAACCAGAACCCAAAGACATGAAGAAAAAAAATACACACAAACACACAAAATACACACACACAAAAAAATAATAAATAAAATAGACCCTTACAAGCACCTGAGCTGGGAGAGCCAAGACCCTAGTTAAAGCCCTAAGGAAGTCTCCTCACCGTAACTGGAATTGCAGATGCATTTAAACTAGGTTTAATGGCTCAGTTAATATGAGTAAATAACCCCCAGATTCAAGCCAGCATATCTCTGAACAAAACTATGCTTCAGGTCTGGGGCTGCTCATGAAAAGGAGTTTCAGTCTGTGTCCATTAAAATAAACACATTGTGAGATTCTCCATGAAAGTTTCTCCCCTAGGAGTATGATTCTCTTTCTTTTATTCTCTATTTTGTTTATCCTCCTTTATTCCATCTTGTTGATATCAGTTGGACTGGAAAAAGAATTAATTCTCTAATTTGGATGGCAAAGCAGAAAACAATGAAAAAATAAAAGTAGCGGAGCTACAGACAAAAAGCTATTCACTTTTTCTCAGCAAAACAGACAAAGCCCCAAAAGATGCTGATTTAACCAGACTTTGTTTTCAGACAGTTCTACCAAAATCCCAGGGAACAAAGAGCCAAATTCATAAAAGAGCATCAACATCTGTTCCAGGTCCCCTTTCTCCCTGACAGCCTGCTCAGGAGAGGTATAAGTGTAGCGATCTTTCCCCAGGGATCTTCAGGCATTCACCTGGAGACATCCTATTTCAGATCCATTTTGTCTAATTGAGAGGAGATATTTGAGTGGAAAGCTTTCACCCTTTCAGGACTGTCTCCTCACCACCAACTATGCAGCATTCAGGGGGATGAGCATTAAGGTAAGCCAAAACTGAGGTTAAATGTACTGCAGTCCTTATAAAATGCCTCTAGAAAGAGACCTGCTGGGATAACTAGAGCATATACCTCCTCAGGCCTTCACAGAAACCAGATGAAATTATTACACTGATGAAAAAGCATTTCAGCAACAGAGAAACATCTCATTACCCAGTGGATGCTGAATTCCCCTTTTGGTTTCAGGACTATAAATATGTCACTAACTTCTTTAAATCTTTTTCAAATTCTCCTTACTTTTTCCTTCTATCATTCTCTTTTATTATGAACAAAATATCATCTTCAGAGGTGCATATGGAGGTGGTGACATCTGATTGCAACAGAAAACAACAATTCATACCCAAAGTGACAAAAAGACGTTTGTAGGAAAATGAAGATAAGGAAGAATCTATGCCACATGCCAGCTCAGGAAAAAAAAAAAAAAAAAAAAAAAAAAAGGAGAAAGCAAGCTTAGAATAGACCTAGAGCTCTTCTACAACTGTGGTTCTTCATTCAGGAATGTCATCTTGACAACTGGTTGTCTCATCTGCCTTGATGTATCTTTCTTAGTGGATTTGTCTATGCCACAGAGACTGCTTGCACAATTGGTCACTATTCATGTGAGAATGAATGCGACCTGCCTGCTAACCACTGTTCTCCTCCTCTGTGATTTAACCCAAGGTGAATCCCCCTAATCTTCTTGAAAAAGAAATCATACACTTCTAACAAAAACAGAGAGACTGCATTTCAGAGCCTTCTTAAGGCAGTACTTCTGTGGGCATTGCAGAAGCTGCAGGACAAATTCCAACTTTAACTATGGCAAGTTTACCCATCTCTAAATGTTATTGTTAAATTCATAATGATACATGACCAGTTATTAAAATGTACTAATAGTATGTCAAGCCAGTTATCGACCAGGTTTTGTGGATTACCAGTCTGGTGGCCAACAAAGAGAGCTCTTCTCAGTAGCATCTTGAGGTGTCAAAGCTTTCGCTAATTGGATAATGAAGCCTTCAGGGTTCCTGGCTGAATTTTGAGCCAGCAGGTCCCCCGGCTTGCATAGCTATGTTAATAGCTGATCTGAGCCTATTTGCGTGCATTGCTTTTGACCACTGCATTTGTATCCTATTATTTTTATCTAATAATCATGCAAACAAGGGCAGTGTGGGTTCAGATTCAGAATGTCATATCTTAAATGCCATTAGGATGGAGTAATCCTGCCTAACTTTAGATCAACAATATAGATGCCTACATCTGAGCTAGTTCTCGAGGTGTTAGGGAGAAATAGCATTTCTGGGACATGATTCATCTTATCTGCAGTAGGCATTTAAAGCAGGCCAGCTGAATTCTGCTGTACAAGCATCTATATATGCTGCCCATGAAAGGAACTGAGAGCTGCAGATACTTCTCCCTTCACCACAGAGTTGCATTTTAAATGCCTGCATGATGAACACCTTAGCCTCATTCACCTGAGAGGGAGCAAGTCACCCATGGGTACACACTGAGCCTGTGACACATGCAAAGAAACATTTGAAGTCTGAGCAAAGCAACGTTCACCCAGGTATTCACTGCAGCACACATGGAGTGAGCCCACAGGCCCTTACTACTTGAAGGTGAGCGTGGTTCCCCTGGCCAGTGCAGGTGAAGACTACAACACACATTCCTTTCTACCCTAAGAAGCTGTCAGAAAGCAGAATTTGTCTTTTGAGACCAGTGTAGACTAGACCAGCAAAGTGAGCATTCACCAGAGATGAAGGTGTGAAACTGTGGCTAAACAACACCCTCCTGTTCTTCCTAATTTCATCTGAAAAAAATCATACACATTTAACACTTCTAAAAATCACAGCTCAGACTGCTACATCTCATTTTGGATGTTCTAAATCAGGATGCCATTTCCTCATAAATTAGTTCGTTCTGAAATTTTTAGAGATGTTTAGATAAATTTCAAGATAAGATTTTGTTGCCACCTATTTGGATGGCCTTAGAAAAATAAGATTGGGTGAACACATTTAAGATAGCTCACATATCTGAAGCCTAAAGACCAGCTCTTAGATATTGTCTTCCTCCATCAGAGTGTAGTGGGGTACTTTTAAGAAACAGGCAAAAAATATGATTACAGCTTCACTGCTCAAGTTGCTCATATGGCTTTTCCAATGACAGGGCTTCAATTAACAATGTATTGACTCAGAGGTCTACTCAGCAGGAAGCAACTCACCTCTGGGAGGTGCAAAAGCACACCAGTTCATGCCAACACTTCCATAGGCCTCCATAGTACCTCATCACAGCTGCTTCTTCAGAAACCAGCAAGTCTACTACGCAAAAGGTACTCACAATCTGGATCAACAATTTATAGATTGAGTAGCCCTGCTTTGTAGATTTGCGCAGATGTTAAACATCAAGCCTGTTAAGGGTTTTAGGTACTTATTATAGATAAATTTTGCACAGCTAAATCTGCTACTGTGGCTCAGTGGTTTTTTGCCTCTTTTTTCCAGTGCTCTCTGATACGCCACACTGCATTATTACCAGCTGACATTTCACAAAAGCCATTCTTCACACTCTGGATTCAGCACTCCCTCTGCGATCTGCTAGTGTTCAGAGATGTTCATTTACAGTTCAACAATGTTGTACAATATTCAAAATCTTTCCTGATCTTTTGTTGCACCTTATACTGATTTAACCTTTCCCATAGAAAGGCCAGGGACAGGGCTATTCTTATGCAAGCTGGAGTGCTTCTTTTTTTTTTTTTTCTTTTTTTTCTTTTTTATTCTCCTAACAGGATTCCAGTTAAATTGCATTTCTGTACAAAGAAAGAGAGAAATATGTATTTTGTTGAATGAATGGTAAAATCTTTAGCAAAGATTTGAAATTTGGAGCCAGGGGTCACAATCCCCTTAAGACATCAGCAGAAGAACCTAAATAGTGTCTGCAACACCATCATACATATTCCTACCATTTATGATCAAGAGACAATCTCTTCTGAGCTGTGCATGAAAAGGCCAACAGTACTGAGCCCCAGCTGAGGAAATGTCCAAGGTATAACATAACCGGCTTAAGGATTTGATCTCTGTGCTCATACACAAGGTTGATACTGGAGGACCTTTTAACCACTCAAACCTTTTCCCAAAATACTTCTAAATACAGGTATCTACTGAACAGACTGGCAGACTGTCAAGCATTTTGTGCATAATGGCACTAGCTGAAACTTCCGGGAAAGGCTGCCAGTTACCTGTGAGCAGGTTTCAATAGTGATTATCAGATTTCCTTTTTTTTTTTTTTACTTAATTCTGCTTTGGTCTAAGCAGGCAAGCTGCTGTCTTTTTTTTTCCTTTACTGCTACAGAATAAGTTGTTAGAAACTCCACTGACATATCATGTCACGTTGCATCAACATCACCATGTAATCATGGGATTACACAGTCTGAAAGAAAAAACTGGTGAGATCAGCGAGGAAATTTGGAAGTGCTTTTCCACACAGAATTCAGCTGTACTAATGGCAGAAGGAGAGGCTTTGTGCTCTTTAAGCAGGCAGCTTTCAGCTGCTTTCAAGTTATGGCTTTTTAGTCAAGGGGTCCAAGAAGGTTAGGCAAATTTAACTTAGTGAATTATTATCATCAGTGAAAGTTTTGGAACAAAATGTTTTGTCATCAACAAATGCTTGTTTGATAGAAACAAGATTGTTCAGAGAAGCATGTATGTTTTACTTTTTTTTCTTTTCTCAAAATGAGTTTCAATCAAAATGACAGCTAATGAAAAGAGGACCCCTCCCAAGCACCTAAAAGCCTGGACTTTGAAATATCATTAAGCCCCACATTTTAACCTAAGGGTGAGGTAACTGGTTGTTATGAGAGTAGGTCTCTCCTGTTTCCCATGAACTTTTCCAAAGATCTCAACTTGGAATGTAATGGTATTTTTCTTAATATCAGCTTCTTAGTCTAGAAAAAAAAATGCTTCCCACGCAACTCTAGTTATATCATCCCAATAGACATGATTCCCCCGTGCCACAGAAAGACCTTTTAGTCATGGGAGGTTTACACAGTTCAGAGGAAGTGACAAAAATAGAAGCCACAAGTGTAATGCCCTCTGTGCTCTGTCTGTCTGCCATGTAATCTGAAAAGCCAAAGGGGATGAGAGATCCCATTGCAGCAGCAGGTTCCAGTCCAAAGCACCTGGAAAAATCTGGGGCAAAACAATTACTTACTTCTTTTTCAGTAAAACATATAAAACAGAACTTGATCTTGGGCTGGCACAAATCAGTTCAGCTGCATTAACCTTGCCAGACCTATAGTAATCCATCCTGATTGAGGGCCATAAGCATATCCCCAATATCTCAAGATTAATTATAATCCTCAGGCATTAGCAAAAGAGTTTCAGGTAACCCCATATTACATATTGCATTCTTCATTTAGCAAACGTTCAACTAAGTTTAGGGGAAAAAAAATGAAGGTAAAGCAAATCCCATGTGTGATCTACAGCTTCCCAGCTTGCAGGGAAATTCAGTGTGGCCCTTCCAAGCTGTCATTCAAGCAAGGTTGCATGTGTGTTTTGTTTGATCCAATTCCCAGCTGACTTTTTCAGATTGTCCATCAAGTCAGCCTATCTGAGGGTGCTTGTTCTTCTCTGATGGATCCTTCTTCTTCATTTGAATTTCACATGGCTCCCATGAGTAGTTTCTAGCCCATGAGGTAGCATGTTTCCAGCTAGGCTGGCTTTGCATCGAGCTATGGAGATGAGCAGAAGTTCCTTTTTCTCTCACAGACATTTCCTTGATGACACACGAATGAAAATCATGTGATTGACTCTTTTCCCAATCTGCAGAGTTTTTCCCCCACCATACAGGATCACCATGAAGCGTATTATAGAGAGATGATCTCTGTGAGAAACAGCATTTTCCAGCCATAATATCTTTGAAACAGGCTGTTCTTCTCTGGGTTTGGCCCATTCTCTCCTAGACTTTAAGTAAACAGAAAAAGTATATTACACCCTGTCAATCCCCCACAGTTTATGCAGAACTGTCCAAGTCAGCACAATCTCACACATCATATTTTTGGGAAGAGCCATCTGTCATAAACAAAACGTGGCCATGTGTGGCTCACTACCATGCACTACAATGTGGAATCCCAGAGCAGGATTTCTAATGACTCCACTGCTTCAACCATCAGGTTTTGGGGTGAGCAAGCAGTATGGGATGGGGAGCAGCTGGTCTCCAGACAGGAGCTCCAGGTAGCTGGATTCACCTGCAGTTGTAGTTTACCATGATTGTTCATATCTATGCATAGAACATCTTCTTGCTGACTTAGCATCTTTTCTAAAATTCATCCAGTTTTCATAAAAGTTTAACTCATGATTGAAATTGCAGATTCAGATCCAGTCATGAGCGTATGCATGGCAAAGGAAGGCATAGGGGTAGATTACAGCTGGATGTAGTTCCACTTATGTTTTCCCATCACTGAGAATCTGGACCTGGTATACACAAATTCAGCTGCAGTTGGTTTTATTGGTGCCAGTTTCAACCAGCAAACACATATAACTGAGTTGGTACTACAAATGTCCAGAAATTCAACTCTTATGAGTGCTGTTAACATGCTGAAATTATGTTTTCAGGGTGAGTTGGAGCAAAAATTTGAAGCTTTCAAAGAGAAACTTTCAGCGAACAGAAATATTGAAAGTCCTAATTGAGAAATATGGATGTACTGTTTTGGAAAAGTAGAAATGTCGCATTGTTATAACACTGAAAAATACTGTAAAGAAATATTGAATATAATACACTATATTAAACTACCTGATGAAATCAGTAGTTGCTATAAGTCAAAACAAAATAGTATGGTAAGCTCAAAAAATGTATTTTTTTGTTTCATCAAAACAAATCATTTCTACATTAGTGGCACAAATATGAAAAGAAAATCAAAATAATTTGCTGAGACATTTTTCCCATTGAAAATGTCATTGAAACAGTCATGTTCCTACAAAATGTTCCAGTTTCAATAAGCCTTCCTTTTATCCATAAAATTGTTCTTTCAAAAATGTTTTGACTGGCCTTACTCCACATATATCATAAGTTGTGAAGTTTGTACTTCTATTTGATTTTGCTTGCCTATGATATTCTGAGACAGGTTAGTGAAAGAAACTTGTATTAGCAAGCTGGTTTAAAGTCAAGGGACAGATTTTTGAGCAGTGTAAACACATGAGCACATACCAACAGAGTAATTGGCTCTGCGTTTCAAATTATTTTCACATAAAATTTAGCAACAACATGTCTGATACAGATAAAATCCTTATCATTGAAAATATGATTTTTGCCATTCCATCAGGCCCTCTCTGCCTTAAGCACAAAGAATCAGCAGGGTGGTACAAAACATTCTTCTTTAGCATATGAATAATCTCACCAAGGGCCTGAGATGGCTCCAAAACCAAAAGGCAGTTGTGTGTTAAGTCTCTTGCTGAACCAGGGCACACACTTGGGGAAGATACAATTGCTGCCCTGGAGGGATTGACCTGAAGCTTATTGAAGTCAGTGAAAGTTTTCTGTTTAGTTCAGAGGTCTTTGGATTAGACCCAAAGAAGACAAGTATTGTATGAAAAAGGCAGAGGGGAAAGTTGATAGGCATTGCACTTGTTTATTTTACCCTTGGAAATATCTGCAGCTGGGATCTACAGATACAATCTCCCCATATTTCTTCGTCTCTAAAAATATTAGTTGCTGATTTCTGGTAAGCTTTGTTGTAGAAGAGCAATGTTGACTACTGGGAATTTAACCATTCCTTTGAACATAACCATCAAGCGCCAGTAGGTTAAGTAAAGTGGATAGTAATTTAAATCAGCCTTGAGGATGAGTGTACAGATTTGAGTAGCAAAGCAGTAAACCAGGAGCTGAACACTCGGTTCAAAGGTGTATGAACACAGGACAGATTTATCACAGGATAAAGGGCAAGGGGTTTAAAGCAGCTATTCCTGAGAAAGAGTAGCTCTCTAGCGACATGAAAAGTAAAATTTAGTTTGGAACTCAGTCCCTCACACTGAGATCTATTAGGTAACAAAATCGGCTCTCAAGGGAAGTGACTGGAGCCTTGCTGTTCTCAGGCATTAAATGCTTGACCGGACAGAGCCTCAGAAAGTATGTTGGAGGGAATAAGTCTACACTTAGGAAGAGAAACCAGGATTTCCTGATAGACCTCCTCTACTTCTTATGTACATGATTGATTTACTGATAAACCTGGGCTTGATCTTATGGGGGGGTGGGAGGGGAAGTGGGGAACAGATGGATGGACAGACAACAGAATAATTTCTGTTATTTATTGGGATTAATCAGGTCCCCCTGCCCACCCATCCTTTCTTTTTAATTGCCCAATGTTGTGATGAAAATGAGATTACATTTCAAAATCTTTCAGAGGATTTCTAGTTAGCCATTTCTTTTACTTTGTTTCCTTGCTATAACTACTTATACCCTATAAGAGGATGCCTTGATCATTTCTATCTGATTGGAAACTTTGACTGTGTAGTGTTTTAATGAGCAGACTTTTAGCATGTGAATATGCATGTTTGATATTGTGGGGGAGGTTTATGGGAAATTAGTAAGAAAGAAGTACATGTTCCATTTGGAAACTTAATAATTGATTAGGGAGATAAGTTTTCTTAAGTGCAGTAACTCTCAGAGCACTGAGTAGTAACATAAAATTTACATGTATCTGTCTCACTTTTCAGCCAAAAAATGGTCCTGTAAATTTAACCTACCAAATTTTCCTTAGAGAATTAAAATGATCGCACATATTTTCTTTTCTCCAACCAGTCTGTGATAAGAGTTACATTGTTTGTTCCTTCTGGGCATTAGAGGACAACATGTAGAGGAGAAATTCAGGGTCCTGCAATTATGATTGATTGGATGGTGAGTCATTTATGGTTTTGAAGGCAACCCATTTGAATATATTTACTGAAAGCAAACGACATTGAGAATTTTAATGTAATGTAGAGTAGCCCAGAGCTTTGGATGAACGCCTGTTATTGTTAAAAATTCAATGAGAGAAAGGAAATAAATGAGTAGCCAAGACCAATGTGACCTTTACTAGTATTCAAAAGGAAAAGAGTGCACAAAGTCTGACTACAAAAATGCTTCTGAAATTGGCACATAGTGAATGCTATGTCTACCAACCAAAAAAAACAGACAGAACTCTACATCACTGTGCTTTTGAGCCAGGCTACCTTTTTCTGGTGTAAGATGTGGACATTAGAATAAATCCTGGGGGATTCCATGAAGTTCCCCCTAAAGATCAGCTGAGTGCCTCTACAGGCCGTTATAATTCATCCCACCATCACCCATGGGACAAGAGTCCCATGACATTTACAGCAGGGGCTATTTCACTATGTTGGACCTGGCTTATGACAGCCAAGACCAGAGTGCCACAATGACTGCCCAAAACAGGGTGTGTGGACACGGCTGAAAAGCCCCAGAGTCACTGCAAAACTACCTGCTAGAGCACCCTCTGAAGGACTGTGATGGGCATATAGGCACCCATCCTGCAAAAGTAGCCCCAGGAAGGGTTTTTCACTGTGTCTAGCTTTTGTATTGGTATTATGTGTCAATGTATAACTCAGACACTAAATAAGGAAGAGTTCTAGGGAAAAACATGATCCAAATTAGGTTCCTCTCTCCATGCAATACAACCTGTGTCACTAACACATGCACATGGGGACTAGGAAGATATCTCACCAGCTGGGAGTTGTTAAACTCCTAGCTGCAGCTTTCAGGAATGATTCCTTTTAACCTTCTTTTGGAGGGAGGATCAGAGAGAAAATTTACAGGTGGGCTTTTGTGATGCATCCATCGTTACACTGCTTCCCCATCTGCAGAGAAAGTATGATTTGTAAGGGCACAGCTCTGCTCCAGCTGGTCATCAGATCACTGAGCACCATCAGAGTGCTTACAACATCCTTACTGCATTTTGTGCCTGAAGAACAACAGTATTGGAGAGGGATAAATCACTTCCTTAGTCAACTTTACATGGGTTCTTGTATTTTTTAGTGTTTATGTATCTCCAATCCTAAAACATTTCTATGCTCAGCCATGGGGACGTCATTTATTCTCCACAGAGTAAAGTCATGCAGTCATGCTTGCTCAGCCAAAAAGAGTTTCATAGAGGTAAGTAGTTTATCTTCAAGAAGCTGCTACATGTGCTTTTCATATTCACTTCAGCTCTTCAGCCACTATCATCAGCACACACAATCATGTAATCTCCACCAAAAATGTTTTCCTTGCTGACTGCAACATATAATACACCACCACTCAGAGGTCCCAACCAAGATACCTCTGCAGCCAAAAGCATTTGTGCTGTATTGGCTTAGTGCTAATTAATCTCCCTGAAAGTCCAGGCTAATTGGCAGACTGCTTGGCCCAGGCCACCACACAACTCTGCTTCTAGGACCTCAGCTGCTGCTTTGCAGGGCAGGAGCTGGGTAGATGAGACATACCCCACCGTGAGAGCTAGCTCAGGTTTATTCAGCACAGGTGAGACCAAACACATCCTCGTTAGGCAGTTTGCTCTATTTAACACCACTCTTCTCTGAGCATCTTTCTAACAACAGCAACTTTGTTTTCTCCATGAGCAGAAAGCACAACCTTGTTTTACCACATGGCCATCAGAGAGATGAGTAACGGTGACCAGGGTGGAGAGCAGCAGCACAACGCAGCAGAAAGGCTGAGGGGTGTGCAGCCCAGGGCAGGCCATGCCACCTACCTGCCCTCTGCTTCCTTCTCTTTGAAGGCAATGTACCAGGGGTTTGATCCAGCTAAAGGCTTGTGCTCGAGTTATCCTCGTGGGTCCAGCAGACATGACGCCAGCCTTATGGGGGACCTGACTCATTTCAGCATCTGGAGAGCAGACACAAAACTCCCCAGTGTCTAAAACAACACTGAGGTGCATGTGACTGAACAACCAAATCCCATCACAGATGTCCATACAGCTACCAGCACAGTGGGCCAGTGTCAGGGTTTCTTTAGGTCTGTGTTAAAAATGGCAGTAATTAGTTGCAGGTAGAAAATCCCAAACAAAAATTGTATTGCTGTCAAAACAGAAATGCTGACAGCATCTGGAAGTTGGAATGCAATGAATCAGCACTCAGTGATTCTCACTGCATAGCGGGATTCATCTCCCCCATTTTAGTTATCTACAATTTATAGTCTTGCTTATGCTTTTTTCTAGGTTTCCTAAATGGAGAGAGATGCAGAGAGAGAGAAGCACCTCCAGGAAATGATTCATCTTCTCCTAAGATAGATGTCTGTAATATGTGGGATGAATCACTGTTGAAAAGAGATTATCTTTCTTCTTTGGCATAAAGGGGAACAAGATGACCTGCTGAAACCTGCCGAAGTACAGTCCCACCATCAGGGACTTCAGCTGTGTTTTCTAGCTAAAGCCTAAAAAATATGGGACTGCAAAAAGCAGCTAAAGGACCAATCATGGCTTACTGATCCTTTCCAAAAAATAGCTCTCAAGTAGACACTGGTTTCAGCAGGAGCAGAGATAGGCTGCCAAGGGCTGCTTTGGAAAAAATGCCCTTCATAATGGCCCAGCTTTAGGGGCAAATACTCTCTCTGAAACCTGTGGGAGCTGATGACATTGATGCTTTAAAAAAAAATGAATAAAAAATGACTAAATACAGTCTTGGAAGTGCAACTTTGGATACCTTCATTCACAGACATCAGTCAGCATGATGAGGTCTGCAGATAAAATTGATATAAGCACCTCCACTTACTCCAGGGGTAACAGGAGGGAAAAAAGATGCCCACCTCCAGAGCAGCAATAGATGCCAAACTGGAAGGCATCCAGCTCAGTGGCATGCAAGAAATATAATACATGATTTCAATACAAGCATTTGGGTTTATTTGAGGAATCAATTAACAATAAGTGCATACATCCATTTACAAAATGGTAGTGTACCAGACACATACACACACAAGTTGTAATTGAAAACTGAAATACCACCAGGAGGAATAATCATTAAAGCAAGACACAAAAAAAAAAAAAAATCTCCAAAAAGCCAAGAATAATATTTAATAAAATAAAATAATTCATCCATCTGCAGTAATATCCTTAGGGGGAGGCCACAGACTAACAAGCAAACAAATATAGATAGAAATGAAAATAATGTTGTAAAGGCAATGGAAGGAACAAGGGAGAGATTTCTTTGCAGATTAGCTGCTTATGAACCAAAAGTATTTCAATTTGATCACTTGTTTGTAGATGTGTTTATCAGAGGATGGGGAATTCCATCATATGTTCCTACCATCCCAAAGAATAATTATTCTTCTCCTCTTCAGACATTTTACTATCACTATTTATTGGCACAGCTCAGAATTCAGGAGCTCTCGTGAAAGATACCAGCTGAGGTCTCAGGAGCCTACTTTCTTTCCTTAAGCCACAGGAAGCCCAAAGGTTAATCAAATGCAGTTCTCTTCATCTTTGCTGAGCATCTGAGGCACCTGAAATCCCCAGGTAACAAGGAGACACTTAGCAGCACTTAGTGGGCACCTAACTCTCCCAGGGAAGTTGGATGCCCTACGAATCTTGAGACGTGTGAACCTCTAGCTCAGTTCCCTACGTGTTGCCTTGTATGCTGGGATTTGCAGTCTTTAATGACAGATGTTTTCAAATAAAAAAAAAAAAAAAAAGAAAGAAAAAAAAGGGGGGGGGAGCAGGAAGGAAAAGCAATTCTGTTTCCAGTAAACCTAGACATATACTACAGATTCAAATAGGTCTCTGTGGAGGAGCTCTCAGGGGGCCCTCTAACAAAGGCAGTGCTTTGTGGGAGATGTTCATCGAGTTTCAACCGCTGTGCTCCTGCTAGCTGCCTGCAGGTAGGGCAGCCTGCAAAACAGCCCTGCCCTTACAGCTCTCTGCCTTTGTTTGGATCTTCTTCTTTTCCCAAGAATGTCATTCATAGAAATTAAACTTCTCTTCTTATTGAAATTCGTAGAACCTACAGGAGATGTGAATTGTTTTCCATATCCTATGAGTCAGAAATCAAAAGATTTACTAAGATAGAGGAATGCTGGAGCTGTGTTTGATTAGCAGTGCTTTTAATCCAGTATCCTTTCTCCAAGAGCTCCTCAGAGGAAGACACAAGAATCTCCTTTGAGGAACTATGGACTAATTTTGCCATATAAGCCTGTCAGCAGTTAATGATTGTATGCCCTAAAGTATAAGATTTTACATTACACTGTATTTCCATTACACATCTATCCTCTGTGAGATAACTCAGAGTATTCCCAACTACATCTTCCTCCTGCTAAATTGCATGCCCAGTAATACTTTATAGCAGTGAGTTCCAGAGATCAATTAAGCATTCCAGGAGGAAAGAATGTCTTTGTTTGCAATCATGAAAAATGTTTCTAATTCTGCTTCCTCCCCACTGACCTCTATCTGACTCACCAGGTACTTATCAGGCCTTTGTCACAGTCTCTGCTCTAACTCTTCAACTGCATGGCTGTGCTTAAACCCAGCTGGGTGCTTCATGGTCAACCTTAAGTAACTTGTACATCTTCAAACCATGCCTCTTTCCCACCCCACAGTCCACTGCTTTCATACTAGGTTCACTCAATTAATTCATCTTTAGCCAAACTCTTCTTGAATTTTGTCTCATTAGAAGCCAACCACTTGCTGTTCAGTGGCTCCAATGACAGCTGAGAGGTGAGGGAGGGATGCTCTGGAGTAGTCTCTCTCTCTACCACGTCACCCCTTGGGCAATGTGCAAAGGACTTCAGTTGAGTGCAGTGATGTGCTTTTCCTTTACAAAAGCTAGATGTATGGTGTTTCAAAATTTTCACCTCTTTTATCCAATTTACCTGGCCACTAACCAGTTCCCAAAAGTAGAATTTTCCCCCTTCTATAATACAATATGGCAGGTATAGCATAGCCCTGCCTTGCTTACCACCTGCAAATAATCTCTGTTTACTGTTGGTTTAATTCGAGGTGTGTTAATCCTTTGAATTCCTCATTCATCCTCATTCCTCATTCTCTAAAACCTTTCTGTGATTTTTCTGTATCTTCAGTCATCTATCCCTCCATCCTGGCAGGCAGCTGCAGCCCCAATGGCTCTCTGCTCATCATTCAAGCTCCTTGTCTATTTATGGAAGAATAAAGAGAAGAGAAGAGAAGAGAAGAGAAGAGAAGAGAAGAGAAGAGAAGAGAAGAGAAGAGAAGAGAAGAGAAGAGAAGAGAAGAGAAGAGAAGAGAAGAGAAGAGAAGAGAAGAGAAGAGAAGAGAAGAGAAGAGAAGAGAAGAGAAGAGAAGAGAAGAGAAGAGAAGAGAAGAGAAGAGAAGAGAAGAGAAGAGAAGAGAAGAGAAGAGAAGAGAAGAGAAGAGAAGAGAAGAGAAGAGAAGAGAAGAGAAGAGAAGAGAAGAGAAGAGAAGAGAAGAGAAGAGAAGAGAAGAGAAGAGAAGAGAAGAGAAGAGAAGAAAAGAAAAGAAAAGAAAAGAAAAGAAAAGAAAAGAAAAGAAAAGAAAAGAAAAGAAAAGAAAAGAAAAGAAAAGAAAAGAAAAGAAAAGAAAAGAAAAGAAAAGAAAAGAAAAGAAAAGAAAAGAAAAGAAAAGAAAAGAAAAGAAAAGAAAAGAAAAGAAAAGAAAAGAAAAGAAAAGAAAAGAAAAGAAAAGAAAAGAAAAGAAAAGAAAAGAAAAGAAAAGAAAAGAAAAGAAAAGAAAAGAAAAGAAAAGAAAAGAAAAGAAGGGGGGGGAAACCAAGCTAAAGCTTTTCATTTCTTATTGTGTTTTTTTTCCCCACAAGGTGATGGACCAGAGGTTTCTGTGCCTGAAGAGCACAAACCACCCTTCCTTCATCCTTCCTTATGAATGCCACCAGATTACAGAATATTTGGTATTTTCCACTAAAACCACATGGCATTCATGTTGCAACACCAAGATGAGTACAGTTCATGCTGCTGCAGCTGACCCAGGCTCATTTGGTGTCCTTACAATCACAAGTGAATGGCAGCTCTTAGTGTACAGTCCTTTAGTTCTATCTTAGGTATCTATTTTAAGCAGACACGGATAGTATGTTTAAAGTGCCTTTTTTTGCTGCTACTAATAGAGTTCATGAAGTAACTCGTCCATGGAAATTTACATTTAGTCAGATGATTGCCACCATCATTGGACAACCTTCATCTTCTACTACTGAACCTTGCCAAATTTCTGACTCGCAATTTTCCATCACATTGCCCATGTCCTCTGACTCCATGTCACCAGCAGATTTCACCACTGCACTCCCTCGTTATGTACACATTACATCAGTTCAGTGAGACGAGGAACTCCACCGGTAGCTTCCCCCTATGCCAACAACCACTCTGTCACTAAGACATGATGCCTTTTCCCATGCAGCCGGTTTCTGTCATCAGTCAGTTTCTGCATCTCTTTTTTAATGAATAAATTCTCACGTGGCAACACGCAAAATGTTTGAATATAGGGGAGGTTCTCATTTTTAAGGACTTTACTCTCAGACAAGAGGATCCTGACTCTGTTCCCCCAGGTAGCTACACGCAGCAGTGTGCACTGTCTGCAGAGCTGTTTCATATAGATGGGCAATTGATTATGTGTGCTTAACAGATGCCTTGCAATATCAATCCCATCCATACATGTGTTTTATCTTCTATTTTTCCTCCTGTTGGATGATTCTTGGCTCCGTTTCACCGCACTGTAAGCATGCTCAGCTCACAGCAAACGAAAATGGTATCAGCAGGAGTGACAACTACACCCTGAGATCACCGCTGCTCAAGTACATACCACTGAGGCCACCTGGTGTACAGAGCCGAGCTGCAGTCCACTCTGCCTTCAGCACAGCAAATCAGAGGCTATTAAGCAAACAAATAGAAAAAAAAAAAAAAGAAATATGTATATATATATATATATATATATATATATATAAGAATAATAATCATGTTTAGGAATAGCCGAGTTTGCCTCCTCAAAGGCAGAGTTGAGGCTTACTGGCCTTGCTCTGCAGAGGAATGTTTGTGATTACACCAATAAGGTTTAATAATGAGAGTTTATTGGTGTGAGAGGAACAGACCTAGAAAGCAGACATGGCATCAGGATAGAAAAGGTTCATTTTGCACAATGGCTTGGCTCTGCGGCACTGCCAGCACTGGCTGGCCTGGGGGAGCAGGGCAAGAGCGAGCAGGGATCAGCCTTGCTTTTCCTTGTGTCACACTCATCCTCATCTGAGACATGGGGACATGCCCAGAACTGACGGGGAACTTTGAGTACCATGTTCTTTTATTTTTCCCCCACCCCTTTTTTTTTTTCCACCCATCTTGAAAAGTGTTTTGTCTGGCCACTTGGGTGTGAGAACAGCCTGAGTAAAAAGAGAACAAATTGTGCCATGAAATTAGGATTTGGAATGATGGCATGTAACCTGAGCTTGAAAGGGTTTCTTTGCCCCTGGCTTATACACATCTTACAGACATTTGTAACTGAATTGCAGGGGCCAGGGCCATACAGCTCTTCAGACAGCTGTGGTTTGCAGACCCCTCAGTGCCTCTAAAGCCCATGTATGTGGAACCATGATGCCCTGGGTGACAGCAGCACATCGGTGTATAACTGTTGCATGACTGACATATATTTATGTGAACATAAAACCATAGCAAGGGCACAGCCCTGCATGAGCTGTGTGATTTTGGGATAAAAGACTGAATTATGGCATCATCTTGAGAGCTGGAGCCCATCAGGGCCCATCCTTGGACCAACAGCTGACTGTCCCGGTGCAGGAGGTCCACCACAGAGATTCCCCACTCCGTGTGAGGGATGGAGCCCTCTATCAACCAGCCTGGGCTCTTCTCCAGGCTGCCTTGGTGGTTGCTCACACAGGGACTGTGCCCTCCAGCAGCAACCTGCTGAGCTGTGGCTTTTCTCTGGATTTAAGTCTCTACTTCTGCTCTGCAAAAGCATGAAATGCCATAGGGCTGGCCAAGGGAGAAGAAACAGGCATCTAATCCACAAGATTTTCCCTGACTGAACAGAAATTGGCATAACTGAGTTACAAAATATTTGAAACCTAACCAGAGCCCTTAGAGAAGGAAGCCTGCATAGAAGCTTCATGGAAAAACCATGCAGTCTGCAGGAATGTGAAGTAGATTATTTTTGCTAAATCAAAGTCAGAGTGCTGTATTTGTCACCCATCTGCTGCAGTCTGGCTTGCACAAAAAAAATCCTGTCCGTACATCTTCCATATGTTAGGAGGCAATTTGGATGTCTGAAAGTTAGTCACAGAGATAAGAGAGAGATGCAGTGTCATCTTCTCCAACCAGGGCAATGCTGATCCTTGCAAGGCATTCCACAGTGGACATGGAAACTGTTTTACTTATTTATTTTCTGTTCAGTGGCTTAAAGTCAACCCAGGAGAAACTCCTGATCAGGAAAGTCCTCGAAAAAAAAAAAAAATCAGAAAAAAAAATAGCATAACAATCAAATTCATTTGGGGTCAACTTGAAGGAATTTGTTTGCTCTAAAAATAAGCATCTTACTATGTCTTAAGAGAATGTAAAAGAAAAGAAAGCTTTCTTTTTATTATTTACTTAACCTATTTTTCCTTTTCACTACTCAATTTTAAAAGTGTTTTGAAACAAAAGTCAAAATATTTCTTAAAAAAATACTGTCATGAATTACCTTGGCATTTCCTGATCTGAAACATTTCATGTGGAAAAGCATTTCAGTGTGTAATGCCTTCAAAATTGTACCTTTTTTGGAGAAAATAATTTACTGAAATGGACCTAGATTCACAAACTGTTTGGGATTTCCCCCAGGCCTCCATCTCCTTACTTTAATGTTAAATGGGGGATTCCAGAAAGTCCCCATTCATATTGCAGCTGCTGTACAGAAAAATGTCATTGTTAAGACTTGCATTTCACCTGAATCTTTGTGGCTTGATTTTCTCATTCCCTAAGAATATCTTTACCAATTTTCCATCAGAGAGGCTTTGCTGACACAGCCACTTTCAGGCATCCCAAGTGCCTACTAGCACAATAGACACATGAATGGCTTTTTAGGAGCCAAACCCTCAGCAAGTGGACAACATGTCAACAGCTTTTACTCCCTTAGGATCAGATACTAGCAAAAAAAAAAAAAATCAGACAAGCAAAAAGAGTATCTCATGCAGTGCCCCACCCACATATATTCAGGGCACTGCTGTACACTGAACCTCCTCTCGACCTGGTCTGGAGGTCACGCTGAGTCTAGGCAGGCTGTTATTGCAACTGCACAGCGACAGCGAAGGCAGGCGTACTTTTGGGTACAGCTGATTTCTGTGTGTTTGTCACAAAACACTGCCATTTACTGTGGAGAAGTAATAATAGATCCACCAAAGATAAATGAACCACAATATCCTAGTCGTCATTAAAGGGACTTACACCGTGGAAGCCATCATGCATCAGGAAGCCGAATAGAAAATTACAGAATTTATAAAGAGAAGAACCCAGTTAGACCATCCAGGCAATTTTCTTGCTCTTGTGAGAGTTATCTCCAGAATATTTGCTGATGTTCTGTTTTGCCTGGCTTAAAATCTTTCTTTTCAGGGATTTTAAATTATTCCATACCCCCATAGGTCTCTTTCTCAGAAAACTTTCCTGTAAGGTCTGCCCAAATTTCACATTTTCTCTGTCTTAATTGAATCCTCTTGCTGCTAGCTTTACCCTGGGTATCATGCCAAATAATTGCTGTTCTCCTTCAGTGTTAACAATCTCTTGAAGTTTGGCTTTCCGTAACTCCCTCTAATTGCCTCTTCCACTGTATGCATATAGATATGATTCTTTTAATTCTCCCTATAAACCCATGCCTCCAGCTTTCAGATCAGAGGAGAGCAACTAAAATGAAGTAATTCTGCTCCTCAACAACTTGCTGGCAATACAGAGCTATTAATCAAATGCAGTTTCCCAGCTGCAGTTGAATCATATATAAGTGGAGACAGACTGTGCAGGTCAGAGCCACAGTGATTTATTTTGGCATACTCACCTATCTTTACACTTCCAGAAATTAGATGTCTAATCTACATTAGGCATCTGGGCTACTTTTAAACACACACAAGAGGGAGATACGAAGCTCTGGGTTTCTTGCAGGCAGCCTTGAGATGTCCTCTGAGAGAGTAACATTTCTCTCTCCACATAGGAAAGTTGGACAGGTCCCTTGGATACAAGGCAAAGAGGCTGACATTCAGGGGAGCATGTGTAGGTGCCCACATGTGAATTGGATGTCTGCACACCCAGCCAACAGAGACCTCAGCTAGTCAAAGAAGCCTAGGGAGGGATTCAGCTGACAAAGTGTAAGTGTCTGCTTTTGGAAGAGCAGAACTGCTCGCAGAACACCTCTGCTCTCGGTGTTTTACCCAGACAGCCACCAACCGCAGTGGGAGCCAAGACACACTCAAAGAGATTCCTCAGATTTGGTGATTTGTTGTACAAGTTGAAACCCACCATAGGTGTCTAATTTTCAGACAGACAGTATTTGGAGATATGTATCCACTCCTAACTGTTTGTATGGCTTCAAAGCCACAGAAGGGTGTCCTTCTAACTGCTGAAAAGTGCTTTGTTCCAAACACCAACCAGACCACATTCTCACCTTTATTGCCAGTTTGATAGGTCTAGTTATTCTCATAGTGATGGAAAATTTTGTCCCATGTTATCAAAGACTAACTTGGGCTCATTCAGGTTTAACTTAAGGATCCTCATATTTCCAAGAGTTATAACCTCACATTTATTGGGATGCAAGAACTAAATCCAGTAACTCCTTTGTAGAGCAAACTTTGAGTTCATTAAGGATTGTTTGTATTGATACTTTCCTAATTGTTTGAGATTATTTCCCTTGGGGAGACCTTAATACTATTGTTTCCAGAATGCAAATAAATAAATAAATCTGATCCTCTAATTTCATGGAGTCTTATGAGAAAGAAAGACATAGCTCTTTTTGCTCCTTCACTGTTGCATAAGCCATACTCTCAGAGTAGAGAAGTCCGAGCCTTTTAATGATGGTTGATGATTTCCTTTCTTGAGTGCCCAGCCCAAACCAGTTAAATGGTGTTTGATTTTCAGGAGATATTCACCTCCTTTCTGCTGAAAATTGGGCTACTCTGATGAAAGGTGCAATAGAAGTCTACCTGTATTTGTGTTACTAGGTATATTTTTTTGAGGTATTTAAACTTTAGCCAAATTTATGACCCCTAGAGAACCATTTTATTTTTCCTCCCAGATCTGTAGCAAGGCTTCTGTGAGGCTATGCCAGGTTACAAGAGGGGACATCTGCAGGCAAAGTCATGACTAAGTTGCAAAAATTGTTGGGTGAGCAATGGAAATCAGGAATTCCCTCATTGAAGAAAAAACATTTTGAAACTGAGATTTAAAGAAATAATAAAAATAACCTATTGCTATGAACAGCTCCCTGAACCTAGTCCAGGCATTGCCATTATCTCAGCTGGAATAAGAGGCAGCCAGACAGCTTCACTCCTGCAAAACAAGATCATCTTATTCAAATAAAATCCTGAATCTGGCAGATCTGTGTTAGGTGTTACCCCAAGCAGTAGACAGGGAAGATTTTTCTTAATGTAACTCATTGCTCATCTATTGATTTGGGGAGGTCAAATTTCTGTCTGTCACCCCCTCGTCACAGAGCCAGGTCCATGCTGGCCAGGCAGGAGCTGTCTGTGGCAGTGACACTGCTGAGTACCGTGCTGCTCCCATGCAAGAACCCCCTAAGGCAGGAATCAGCAGCCATACATTCTCCAGATGTATATTGGATAATACATAGGAGTCAGCTGACCAGCTGCATCTTACCCAGTAATTGCACATATCTGTTTCAGCAGTATTTTGGAACAGCAACACTCCACAGAAGGCAAGATGGACACAAGAGCCTGCAAGACACTGCTGTGTGAGAAGACCCTTTTGTGGTCTGATCCCTCTCCTGACTGCTCAGTTGAAGCCAAGACTTTGGCAGCTGAGCCTTTCTCTCTTTGTCTGGGAAAGAAACGGAGGGACTTGTATGATCTGTCGAGGTACATTTATCTCAGTAATGAGTCCTCTTAATACTCATTAAAACTAATTCCGTCCTATTCTCTATCCTAAGGGCACTCCAACTCCACTTTAGATTGCAAAGAGGGAGCAGTTTCCTTGGGTTCCTGCAGCTAGCTCAGATGATCCTAGCACAGGAACACTGGTGAGAGCACACTGAAGAGATGATGGACCAAAGCCTTCATTTCTGAGAGCAAAACTCCCAAAGCTTGCCCACCCACAACATCTTGCACACAAAATTGCTATAAACACCCTGGTAGCATAGCATCAGGGGTTCATTGCTAAATAACAACAACTTTTCCTTTCCAAGAGAGTCTACCAAGCTGGAAGCTTGTCCGTGTTTGCATGCTTCCTGCCAACAGCACTTTCTCTCTCATATTATCAATTTCTTATAGCTTCAGGTCTTATTTTGAAAACCTGGGAGCACTGGGGATTGGACTGAGGAAAGTAGATTTGAATTGCTTCATGATAAGTCATCAGATGTATGAGCTGTTTCCCAGGTCACCTGTTCAATTTTTAAAAATAATTTTGTGCAGTTAGGTTTCAAAAGGCACTGGCTTCCAGCTACAACAGCCACATCAGCACCTGTTACCTTTGTTGGAGCAACTCATCTGGGAATTCATGGAGCTCAGTGGTTTTGTTTCATGGGATCACTGGGTGAAGTTGTGTTGCCTTGTTTTCCTCTTTGCCATCCACACTTGGAGCACCTACCTATGATGGCCCAGTCTGAAATCCAGGACTCTCTGAAGCATGGAAGTTTCTAACTTTCAGAAGCTCAACAAAAGTCAACAAACAAGTTGGAATCTATCACTCCCATTATCAGTAAAAGGTGATAGAATAGAGCCTGGGCTTAGAATGGAGCATTATTCTCTAGTTTGACTTCCTCTGTAACAACAGCAACTCAGCTTCTGCATTTTTAGGGATGGAGAAGCCAATGTAGCCTCACACAAGGCGTTCTAGGCATCACGGTTAAAAATTGGTCCATTTCTACTTCCTAAACTAATTTTGTCTAATTTCAGCTTCTGAACTTGTCGCTTACGGAGTGAAACAAACTGACTCTTAAACTAGTTGGAAACTCCTCCAGCACAGGCCTCCCATAAACATTTCCTAGCTAAGCAGATGGATCCTAGCACAATACAAATAATAAATAATAATCCAAGTATTATGATTTTGATTTGCCACTGCTTTGACTTGCCTGACAGTCTATAACCGCATGCACACTCTAAAGAGAACAACAAAATAGAGGACAAGTCCATAACACATAGAAAACTAATCAACCTAAATTCTCAGAACATTTTAATTAGCATTTAAAGAAGTACCTGGAAATTAGGCCATTTATTTGCATCACAGGTACATGTATCATTTATCAGGTCTATCCTTTAGGCAGTGCTAGGGCTGATTCCTTAAATTAAGGCAAATACTAGCAATTTCATTTAATGTCAGGGCCAAAACTGACTGTCTGTCTGATGCCTAGACATTAAATAAGCATGCTCAAGGCACACAGGGTTTTGTAGAAAATGAAAGACGCGTCATACCTGGATACATTTGACTCCCTAACTACACACAGGATTATAAATTCATTGGCAGCCTGCAATAAAATCTCTGTATCCATAGCAGAGTCTCTTTACTGTTCTGCCACCACACCCCAACTGAGCTTTAAGTCCACTGATGCTGGTCTGCTTAGGACATGGGAATGGATTTGGACACATGCCTTTTCCTAAATGTCATTAGATGGGAATGCTCTTCATTGGTGTTTTGTTTTGGCTTTGGGTTGTTGTTGTTTTGTTTTGTTTTGTTTTGTTTTGTTTTGTTTTGTTTTGTTTTGGAGACAAATAGGTCAGAGTATTCAGTTTAGGAAAAACAAGCCCATCCTGCAAAGTCAGTGAGCAAGCACTGGAGATTGATGCTGATGTTCTCCGAGTGCTGGAATTCATTTTGCAGAGTTTGTCACTTTTTTAATTGAAAAAGCTGTCTCTGCAACATTTAGCAACTAAAAATATCGAGTGATGAAGTACAAGGAGGGGGAAAAAAAATAAAAAGCCAAGTACTCAGCAGCAGACATCTGCCACCCCGAGTTCCAGGCCTTACAGCAAGGACACTGAGAAATGGAGGAGATTCATCCCCATCAGCACATCTCCAGGAGCAATGCAACCTGGAGTGGGGCAGGCATTTTTTAAGCAGTCAAACAAGCAAATATTGCAATCACTATCTGACCATAGGTGTATGAATAAAGGTTTGCTTAACACAAACATTAATTCATCATACGAACAGTAGGCAGCTAGATCCAAGGCTACAGAACCATAGAAATATAAACCATAAATGATAAAGGTGCATTCAGGGAGAAAGACTGGATCCTGTTTCCATTCCTTCTTCCTCGTGCTCTAACTCCTGTTTAGTAGCAAATTTTGTGTGCAAACAGCCCTGGGAACCATGTTATCAATTCACCTCTAAACTAAAAGAAAAATCAGATTCCAAATTTATCCTGAAAACTGGCTGAGGTCACAAAATGGAGTTTGTGACCTTTTTACTTTTCTTTTTATTTCAGCAGTGTTTTGTTTTGTTTTGTTTTGTGGAAAATGTATCAGCTTCAATATTACTCATTAGTAAAAAGTCTACCTGAATTAACATGTGGACTTGGAGTTTTCCCAAACTTCAGGGATAAGTGTCCTTGCAAGCAATCTGTTAGCTACAGCAAGAAGGGCTCTTCTTGCAGCCATTGCTGTTAGTATGACAAATTTGGGAATCTGTCCGCTTCTTTCTGATATAGGATTGCTAAAAATTTCCCAAACTCAACATTTCTCATGAAACAAAATTCTTAATTTCTTGTGAAGTCAGTAGTCTAAAAATAAGTAAGCCTCTCATTTCCCTCACTAGAAAAATTCAATAACTTTGCAATGAAAAATATTTTTAAAGTATCTTGAAAGTTCAGCAGCCTAAAAAATATTCTCATCATATAGTAGCAACATAAGTATGTTTGTCTGATATGATTGTCCATTGTACCTTGAAAACAGAACAGAAGTTCTTCCTGCATCCACAAATCTTTAGTGCCACCTTAGATTTCACCATGTAAAATAAATAAATAAATAAATAAATAAAGCTGATGATTAATCTAAACCATTTGGTCTTCTTGTTGTCAGAGAACGACTGTCCAGAAAACCAAGCAGAGCATGTGGAACAGTTGGCCAATATGAGTAATACAGTGAAGCAGGAGGTGCTTTTCTGTTACCTATAAAGGGAGTCAAAACATGCAGAAAGCATTAAAACATCTACATTGTATGTGACTAAACTGAGGCCAGAAAAAATCCTACTCTTTGGATCTCAAATTGCTCTTAGCAGTTTTTGTAAGCTGGCACTGTATTTCGATGGGTTTTGAAGTGAGAAATGTAACTGTGATGCTTCACCAGTATCAACACCAAAGCACAAAATGCTGACTACTAAGAAGACCTTGGCAACATCTCTGTAAACAGAGACTTGAGTACATGGAGCAGCAAAGGAAATTGCAATCTAAAAGGTGCTGTGATTTATTTCCTGACAGTCATGATCTAAGACAGGATGACCCCAAAATTTCCAGGTAAATTTCTGATAGCTAGCAAGCTCAGATACCCCATACAGAGAAAGAAGCACGGTTGCCTAACTACAGGTAGAGCGTGAAGCTGAGGACATTGCACTGAATGGAAAAGCAACACAGCTGAAACACACTGATGTAATCTTTCTGCCCAGCTAAAGGGGATGGCATCACTACACCAGGCAGACTTCAGGAAATTTTCAGTTACGCAGAAATTTAGGAAGATACATTAACCCCACAGGGCTACCCTGAACATTTCCCTCTATCCCAGCTACAGCCACTGAGTTCAGGAACTTTGAACATCTTCACCTCTGCTCTTGTCCTATGTGTTTTCATTCAACAAAATCCAATCCCTGCAAAATCCCCTAAGAGGATTTAGAGGCAGAGACCCCTACGTAGCCACATTACTTTCAAGAATATAAAAGCATTACTGTATAAAAATCCCTTTCCACTTCTGCTACATCTGGCCAGGCTCCTTAAGATCAATTCAAGTGATGCCTCTTCTCATTGCTGTAGATGATAATAATGCTTCCTTTCTCCTGAAATATCAGAGCTTGGACCAAAATGCCCAAATTTTCTTGTTAAAATACAGGAATGTCCAAGGTGCTCTCTACACTTTGCCTCCATCATCAATATCACTAGAATCCTGCTTCTGCTTATGTCCCTCAGACCTGACCTATCACACTGTCCCATTCACACACATCCTGCCCCTCAGCAGACACCTCGACTCATGCTATGGGATGCTCCACCCAGAAGATCAACTTGCCCCTGTTGTTCCCAGCAGCATCTCATGCCGCAGAAGGTCCTGTCTGGGCTCCAAAGCCTTGGGTGGTCTGATCCAGGGACTTTGCTTTGGGATAGTCTTTGTAGAGCAAGACAGCACCTGCCCTAGAAATGCTTTGTCTTTCCACCACCAAAGCTGAATTCAGAGAATGAACTCAGTCTAACTACACAGTGATTAGCTTTGCATTTACTTGTATGTGCCTGCCACTGCTCATTACCTGCCGATAAGAAAGAGCGGGTCTGGCTGAGGAAAAGTACACCCTAATGAAAAAGGAGAGCAGGAAACAAGTCACATGGAAGTCTACATGCCTGGGACTTTGGCCACAAAAAAAAAACAATGCTTTCCCCTTCATCCTTGTCACTACTTACATTTTGTTTCCTTAAACCATTCCTTCTACTACTCACTAAAATTTGGCAACAGCAGAAAATCTGGTGCACGCTGAGCAACGTGTCCCTCGGAAAATGACCAGGCAGGCTGGGCTCTGCCCAGGGCCAGATCCCTTGCCCTGTTTGCCAGCATCCGCCACAGTCCCAGCATGAGACCCCAGCTGCAAATAAGCCCATGCTGCTCCCAGGACAGGGCTCACTCCTGGCTTCTGCAGGGAGCAGCGTGGCTTGGCTCTGCACTCACTCCTGTGATCTACAGCCAGCGCTAGCCTGAGGAGCCAGGCTGGAAAAGAGCATAGGAGTTGTCACACTGGATCAATCGATGGTCCATCAAGTCAGCACTCAAAAACACTTGTTAACAGATGCTTCAAAGGAACCGCACTGGGCTGTTGCCTGCCCATAGGGAGGTTTCCCAATCACAGGTAGCTGTGGGCTGGCTTGTACCTTGCAGTGCAGAAGCCCAACTTCCTCACTAAGACAAAAAAAAACATCCCAGGTCCTCACCCAGGCTGGCCTGGGCTGCACAGTACCTTTGAACCCATGGGTTTGTGCCCGAATTGAGAGCGCTTCCTTTGGTCCAGCAGCAGAAGTTCCCTCCCTCCAGGTTAATCTCAAACCTGCTGTCCAACGGGCAGTGCTGCTAAGCAATAACACTGTGCACCATCACGCTTTGCTCTCACTCTTGGCTTTGATGTCTTCTAATTTCTGGTGACCAGGGGCCACACACTGGTGTTGGCTGTACGCTTTAGTAGGACTTTCCAACCAGCTGGCAACAACACCAGCTTAATCACAGCTTCATCACGTGCCAGGCACAACAAATCCCTTACATGTATCTGAAAACACATTGTCTTCCTGTTGCATTGTCTTTCCCCAGTTCCTGCAAGGAAACAGCTTATCCTAAGCTCCTATGTGAAATAACAGGAAAAGCAAAAGCCCCCAAACTTTCTCAAACCTTATCAGAGTCTCAAGTACCAGTTTTAATGCAGCTGTAGATCACTCCTCTCTACTGTATCTAATCCACAGCAGAAATGCCATCACAGAATTTGCCTGTATTACTTTTTTAGTGTGGTCATCAGCCTTATCTCCTAAAGTTCTTGGTGACGTCCTAGCACAGCATACATCTCTACTGTTTCTGGAAATGAGTGACGTTAACGTTAAAATACATAATAGAAAATAACATCCAGAAACCTGCAGACTTGGCAGCACTGCCAGCGCTGCAGAAAGCCCCAAAAGCTAACAATGGCCACGGCTTTGAAATACTGCTGATTCCTCCATTTCCCATTTCCCCCTGTCCCAGTGGTGTCATTTGGAAATACATTACAGCTGAAAGACTTTGGGATGTTTTAATTACATGTGACTAAAACTTGCTGTTGCTAGAATTAGTGCGCCTATGTTTACGATTTATAGGTCTCTGTTTCGACACTAGTGAGGTCATAAATAACATGAAATGGGCCCTTTAGTATTAGAAAATTCAGCGCTCCTCTCTAAGCCTTGACACACACACACTCTGAAAGCCTCGTAAGGTTTGTGGCGAGCATGGTATGAAATACAATACAATGCCGAAAGTACGGGGTGGGGGATAGGAGGGTGGTAATAAATAATTTATCTTCAGAGTATGAATGTCAAACCTTCAGGCAAGGACTTCCCGCAGCTTCACTGGGGTGGGAGGCTTGTTGCACTGTGGCTCGATGTGGATGCTAATGGGCGATTATTCCTGCAGCACGTGGACTCCACCTGCACCTACAACTCAGGGAGATACAGAGCTGTATCACGGGGACCTCAAACAGGCTGATGCTGGCAGTATGTTGGACAGGGAAACATGCTGGTAGTATAGGGTCGGGCAAGGTAGTGGAGAACTGGCTCTTTTACTGACTTGTATCCCTCTGGTAAAGGGGTCTGGGAAAAGAGGAAGTCTAAATTTTCAAATTGCTGAAGCTGGGGAAGATTTCACACAATGAGGGATCTTCAGGGATGGAGTATCAATGCTACTGCCAAACACAGCTGATCTGTAGGGAATGGATGGAGAAAAAAAAACCTTACCTAGCACAGGGTGATTTGGGGGATGATTGTTAGGAAAATGCTTTCCTATCTTTCCATTAAGGGCCCTAGAGAAGGACAAAGTTTTGACATGAGAATAACAGTGAGAAAGCACACCACTGAAAATCATCATGTGAGTTTTGCCTTTTTCATGTGGCAGAGGATAAGCAGTTTAATTCCTGACTTTTGCTGTTTTCTCATTTGTTTCCTAAGTACTTTCTGCATGTGGAAGTCTTTATGTGTTCTTGAGAAGCTCAGTTCAACAATTTGGTGTCTGAAATACAAACTTGGACATTTTTATCTTGACACACAGCTTTTCCCAACCTATTGTTTCTGTCTGTCTGTAAGCATGGGTTTGGAAATGAGGTATGAGAACCTGAATAAGGAACACAGAATTTTGTTTCATTGTTTTTAATATTTTCTATTATTTTCCAATTTCCATTTCCTGATTAGAAAAAAAAAAAAAAAAAAAAAAAAAAAAAAAAAAAAGAGGGGGGCTGTTAAAACACTGATGAAATAAAGACAAAAGGCAGCCATGAATGTTCCACTTGCAAGAGGAAATGAATAATAATGTAGCTAGTAGGGCATGTAGCTAGTAGGGCTGAACAGGTGACTGCAAAATAGCCACTCTTGACAGAGATAGTGTCTGAGAAGAAAAATATTTGAAGCACAGGGTTAATTCAGACAGGGATGCTCAAGAAGAAGCAGTCTCTCATACTACTTTAGTAAAAAAATATGGATTTTTCAGGAAAACACAATCTATGACCATTAGAGAATTTTGTTTTCCCTGTTCCCATTCTCTTATAAAGGCCAGGGTATCTGGTTTGAACAGATCTTCCCTCTTCTTCCTCACGCCCTTTATGGTGAACCCTGCATTAAGGCAATCTCTGGCCAAGCTGCAGTGTGAAATAGTAAATGACAGAAGAAAATAAGAACATGAAAAAAAATAAAACAGAACTAAAAGTCTTCTTTATACCTTCATTAAAGTGTGTTCTAGCCTCAGCATTTCTGGGGTTCTACATGCATTAGGAAGAGTTGTATTTTTGTTTTGTTTTGTTTTGTTTTCTGCAGAAATCAAGCATCAGGAAGCCAATAATCATTGACAACAAAAATGGTTAGAAATATGCTTGAGTATATGTTTGAACCCTATTTGCAATTTACGATGCATAACAGGATACATCCTTTCATACCAGCTAACAGTAAATCTTTTTGTGTGATGTTTTACTGGCCCCTGAAAACTTTAAACTATGTCCCACAGCCTTTTCCTTGGCCCTTGTCACAGTTTCTTTTTGTCACTCGTGTGTACAATACCCCTATTGCTATGATTACAAACTGTCTAGAAGGGACCTTTGAGACTATCTATCTATCTGAGTAATTTTGTCATCTACAATCCAGTCCTACTTGTAGCTCACACCAGCTGTATTTATTTAAGATTTTCTTTTATAAACTCCTTAATAAAAAACCGTGCCAGTGTCAAAGAGTAGTTTTGCACTGTAAAACCGATCCCTGGTGGGATTATAATTTATATTTTTAAACTGAAACCCATTGTCTGAGTCATAAATTTTTTGACTATGGAAATCTGTGCAGTTTTCACAATTGCAGATGTTATACTTGACTTCACTTTTCCTTCCTTTTTAATATTTGTATATTATTTAATATTAAATAATTTTTTGTATATTTTTAATATTTAAAAAATACTAAAAATATTTTATTAAAAATATTATATATATATTAAAAATAATATATATTTTTATATTATATTAATATTATATTATATTAATATAATATTTATAAAAATATTATATATTTATTAAAAATATTATATTAAAAATAATTTGTATATTTTTAATATTAACATAAAGAATTAATATTTTAATACAGCAAAATGCTGTATTAAATAATAATAATAATAATAAAATAATAATAAAAAATAAAAATATAAATATAAAATATAAAAAATAAACAAGAATAACACAATATTTAAGAGTGTCTTTACACCTAGAGGGAATTATTGAGTTTGTTCAAACACAAGCAAGAAGAGAAAAGATAAACCAAATATGGTCTTGGAGAAACTTGGCGAGGTCACTGGAACTGTGGACAAAGTCGCCAGCTCAGCCCCCTTGCTTAAGTCACCTGAGATACTTCACCTAGCTGTTGTTCAAGGAAGCAGTTAAGTGAGTTTTACATATATGCTTGCGATCCACAGACTCTAACAAAACTTAAAAAAGTACTCACCCATTTCCTGAGATATAAGCTGTTTCCTGAATCAGGAAGTATCTTAGCTCCTTATCTCAACCAGGAATGTAACAACATTGCTTCCCCTTATCCTTTATTTATCTTATTTGTCTGCATTGTAAAGTCCTCAGCAAGACTGCTTCTTAGATGAGCTTGCACAACACCCAAAATAATGGGACCTGTAGTATCAGCGGTATATTCAGAACAATTAAAGGGAATTCAGAATAATTAAAGGGAAAGGGATTTGTGGAGATGTGAAAAGTATTCTGCTGACATGAGCTGTGCAGGGGGAGAATCTTGTTGAAGATGGGAACAGGGATTTTGGGAACAGTCAAGAGATCAAAGCAGTGTGAGGTGAGGGCAGGCTGCAAGAAGAAAGAATGGTGTTTATAGAGTCAGAGAGAACAAATGTACAGACAACCTGATTAAACACAGCATTGGTGGGGTTGAACAGCACCTGTTTCAGGCAAAGGTAACAGACTTTGTTGAGTTCCTTCATGCTTGCAAAAAATAAAATAAAATACCCTGCTGGGACATCGTAGCCAGTTAAGGCTTCAGTTCATCAAAACCAGCCTCCAGCCATGTCTTCATGCTGCTCCCCACCTCATCTCTAATGTGTCCCCTTCCTCCACCACCCTTTCCTTTCTATCTCCATCCCATCCACAAAAACCATTGTGCAGATTTATGCGGGAGCTTCAGATGCTGATTCTGACTCAGCCACAAACACAGGACTTGCAATACTCACAGCTGGAAGAAAGGAATAACGTCCTGGAGAAAACCCTGGCAGTTACATGGAAAGCATCTGTGTGCATGGGAAGGACATGGTTCAGGAGGGGTAATGGGCAGATTTACAGTCCAGCTGACTTTATAGATCATTTTTTACTTTACAAGTACAGACCTAGCACTTGGCAAAATTGTCCAGCTTCTCAGCAATAACAGTATCATCCCGTAGGAAAGAATCAAAACTTGGGCAAGGCCTCAAGCCAGACTTTGCCAGTGTCAAGGTCACAGGAAAGACACTACTGCAGGCTATGAAAGGTTTCTAAATTTAAAACAGATCCCGCTTACCAGGGTAGGCAATTGAAACTGTTTATCCACTTTGAACAGATAGAGTTACCTAATCCTTCTAAGATTAGAGGCTAGTGAAGTTAAGCTAATTCTGTTTCTGCAGGCGCTGCTGCCTTTGATGGAAGCAGCTCATCTCAGGGAATGGCCTGCTGGTGTGATGGCGAAACAAATAGTTTTGTCCTTTTGAGCGAAGGAAAAAAAATTTACTATTGATTTTGGCTTACGAGTGGTAAGTGCTTTCTTTATGATTCACATCATGGTTGGAGAGCTATTATTTTGTGCATCAGCCCTACGCACATTGCTGTGGAAGCCTCAGCGTTGTAATACACTGTCTTGAAGGAATTTACCAAGAGGTTCCCTAGGTCTCTCCAGTTTTGGGTTTTCCATCTGGGAAAAGGGAGCCAAATATATGGATGAGCCTTTCAAGCTAGCCCAGAGTTTAATAGGCTTGACAGCTTGTAGATATTGATTATTTTGGGAGAAAGGTCAGCAGAACACAAAAGCTCTGCTGTTTTCCTCCCTACGACTGGAGGTGTGGTTTATCACAATAGACCACACAACTATCATCATCTAAATTCCCCTTTACAGACAATGGACTTGCAAATTTTTCATGCTGATTACAAAGAGTAAATGTTGTTTTCTAAAGAAGCATGCAAGCTGAAGAGGATGGAGGCCATGAGCCTGGCGAGGCCAGACTGACTGGTGGGGTCTGCAGAGCAGCTGCAGTCTGCAGCACTGGGACATGATCAAAAGTACAGGCAAGGGAGGTGGAAAGGGAGCAGAGGAGCTACAGCACAGTGTGGCATACTTTCAAGAGCAGCCTTGTGAAGACCAGATACTGAAAATGGTCCTTCCTCTCAAATAGGCACCCCGAACATTGCAGAAATGGGGAGTGCAAGTTATGAATCTCCATCTCTTCTGGCCAATTAAGTGGCACAAAGATTTGTGCATGAATGAAGAGCTCTTGGGGCTTGTTTTTCCCATGTCAGTCTTCTGCATAACTGGAACTGAAACATTTAATTTTCCCTTTTTAGCTGGGTGTAAAATAAAATAGCCTTCTTTTAGCCGTTAGTAGCTCTAAAAAATTACAGCATTGCAGATCCTGAGACCAGGTCTAAAAATAAAAGTAGAGCAAGTCAAAAAACCTTTTTTTCTCAAAAAAAAAAAAAAAAAAAAAAAAAAAAAAGATGGAATTTGAAGAAGAAAAATACTGGGTGTAGACTTTAAAAAAAAAAAAAAAAAAAAAAAAAAATCACTTGCTTGAGCTGTTTCCAAGAAATTCCAAAAAGAAAATGATCTCAGGTTGATGTCTCAAAACAAAATGTTGTTTTCTTTTAAAATACAGGAGATTTTTGCTGAAAAGAAAAAATGACAGTTTAGGTTGTGCTGTAACACAATATTTCATCTTGTTTTGAAATGATCATTCAAAACAATTTTTCCTTTTGAATTTCTTGCAGGCAAAGTTTTTTTTTGTGTATGCATATACGTATAACTGACATTTTCTTGCCAAAAATTAGGTTTGACAAAACTGTATTTTTTGGCAGAAACTCTTTCCTCCTGAAATTTCAATAAGCCCTAACTCGAAGAAAAATACATGTTTAAACAGAAGGGAGAGTAGAAAGTGAAGAGGTTCTGGGCTAGACACCCAGATAGCATAGGCATTGGGTCAGCTGGAAAGCAGGGTAAAAAATCCATCATGGGAAAGACTCACTGCTGAAAAGAGCCGTTGATGAATTGTGCGTCAGCGAGTATCTTCAGCTATGAACCATGGTCATGTGTGAATGCTGGGGTGTGGGAGGGCTCTGAATGAAGGATTGTTCATGAAGGCACAATAAATTAATGTTGTTGATGAATTTTTGCCACGGAGAACATACAGGCTCAGTTATAACAAAACTTTATAACAAAAGATTGTTATTCCTTCTCCCATGCCCAGCTATAAATGCTTTCCCACCTACCAAGACAAATGCCATGGTAAGAAAGCACTTGTTTTTGTCTAGCATGTGGTAAGTCTGCCTACAGGGCTGCTCCAGCCAATGACTTACACCTACCATGAGAAAAGACTGCTGCAGTTGCATTATCAGGCTGATAATGTCACATGCAGACAGGCTATTATTTATGTAACAGGGCTCGCTGTAAAATCCCACAGAAAGTCAAAAGAAAGGCTCCATTGCACTGCGCTTCAGATCAAGCATTCAGTCATGATCAATGCTTGCTGAAGTTGTCAGAGATGCTGCACTAGGCAGTGATTTAAAAGCTGGAGGAGCTACTTTAACGTTAGGATCATCAAACAGGAGGTGCTCATGCCGCCAACTCCTAGGTACAAATCCTTGGAGTTTTGAACCTTCCTGGAGGGAATCTACCACTCTGCTCTCTGCGAAACTTAGTTTGGGGTGAAGGTACTCACCCTGGCTGGTCACCCTACTTGCTGGAAGCACTCCATGGCATAGTTCCTCTAATCTTAAACCAAATTAGTCAAAACTGCTCTTTCTCCATTGACTGTGAACCAATATGAACCACAGATGAACAGCTCAGACAGAGACGTGCACCTTCCAAATATCCAGAATTCCCTTAGGTTCCTTCAGTGTGGTACCTAAAATAGCCTGAGAAATGACACACATATCTCTCTGTAAAGCTAATCAAAGCCTGCAGACCAAATAGAGAGAAAGGTCTGTCCATAAAATACAGGCAGAGGGGTTAATGTGATATCTTGCAACACAACACAGCAAGGAGAGGAGTTGATTCTGAGGAAGAAGATGGTAGGAGGGTTAGATACTATTAGGCAGCCTGCTACAAGTCTCTCTCTGCCTCAGTTCCTCTGCAATATCCTCTTCTCATACAGCATGATCTTGGTTTCATAACCGTCTCACATGATGACTTTATTTTCCCAGCACCTTGAATTATCATCCACATGTTATATGCTAGCAAGAGGGTAATTCTTCCTTTATCAAATGTGAGACCTTAATGTCAGAATGAAAGCCACTTCGCTGTTGGCACAAGAACACTCTTCCAATGCACGGATAAGTCAAGGCTTCAAAGCAGGATGTTTTAGATAAAGGCTCCTACTTGAACACAGTTTTTGCAATGTGTCCTCTACCCACTAATCGCTGCATAGACAGGGATTGCTGTACACTCACTAGGTTTAAAAAGCTCACCAGGAGTTAGTTAGGATTTAGGAACCTGACTTTAAAATCCCTTTTTCCTAATTGTAGTTCTGTAGTCCTTAAGCCATGTAATCATACTGTATTACTAAGCTATTTCATTCAGCTAGCAAAGTATCCAGCTGTAAATTTATCAGGAGCGATTTGGGGGGCAGCCTATACAAACTTTATATCTACATGACCTGGACAGCACCTTCTGTTGTCTCAAGTCTTCCTATTAACAACACGTGGCTTCTTTCTACAGCTGGTTACTGCTAGGTAGCCCCCACACAGCACCACAGCAGCTGGGAAAGACACGGGTGACGCTTGGCCAGGCTGTCCAGCTCATTGTGCTGTTCCTTATTAATGGCAGGTGACAACACCGGACCACAGAATGTTGTCAGTTACTTTCCAGAACAGGGCTGCAGCTTAAATAAACTTGTAGTAAGGCTTTCAGGTATTTGTTGAAAGTAGCTTGTGAAATAGATACTCAAGAAAATTACTTCAGTAGCCTTACAATAGAGTGGTTTTTGACCTGTGATCTCTAAGGTGGTAACAAAAGAAAAGCTAACTAAGAAGAGAAAAGATGCTGACTGGAAGCTGCTTAACCCTGCAAGACAAGAATCCACACCCTCAATGGGAAGAAAAAATAAATAAATAAATAATAAAATTTGAAAGTCAATGGCAAATTCACCAGAACTGACTCAAGAATGACTGCTTACTTTCCTCAACCATAAGAAGCTCTACCACAAAAAGTCATGGGGAACACCTACACTGTGCCCTACAGTGCCCTTAGCAAGTTCAAATAAGTTCCATGACATGCTCACAGATATATGTTCATGTACATCAGTGTGGTAACAGTGAACTAGACCCACCATAATGTGGTGGACATACATGGAATCATTCCTCCCAGATGATGCTGCACCAGCAGATAGGCACTTCAGGAGGCATTTAGTTCAAGTCTACCATATTGACTAGCAAATCCCCCAAAGAAGATCAGCTGTACAGCCCTTTCAGCATAGAAAGTAAAATACATACCTTTTTTATAAAAAATACAGACTCACCTGTCCATAGTTTATTGTCTGGGGCTCTTCTGCTCCAGGTCTTGGCAGTATCCTGTTTCTCCACACTTTACACTGCTCCAGAGGAAAGCCAAATTCTGAACCCAAGTGCCAAAAGGAAAGCTGAGCTTTGGGGCACAGCTCTAAGGTGGTAAGTGTGGCTGGAAGTGTCCAACTCCAAATTTTTTCATCTTCTGGCATATGGGCTATGGTCAAGCTTTGCCACAGAGAATAATATAGTCTATACAGAGAGCTGCTAGGGGTTGTTTATTGGCTTCTGAGGACTGTAGCAAGGTATAACACGATAGATTTTTAAATTTTGTTCTGCTAATGTCAGATTTTTTATTTTTTATTTTTTATTTTTATTTTTTGAAGACTGCTAAAGCACTTGCTCTACTAGTTAAGATGTTATTATTCACTTTGAGGCTGTAAGTGATGTCTTCTGCTGGTCTTGCACAAAACTGTATCTCAGCCAAGAATCATAAGGATGTGTGAGTAAAAAGGAAGAAAACTGCACTGGAACTATATAAACACCTATTTAAAAATTACATTGTTAAAATAACAAAAATACAGGACCAAACTCAGGTCCAGCAGTGTGTACATATCTCTACTGATATCAATGAAACTGAGGCCATTAACACCAGCAGAACATGTGATCCATAACTATAAGCTCTGGTCACACCTGAAGAGTTTCAGGAGGCAAATGTTTTACTTGGTAAAAGAGTACGTGGTGCCTGACTATGTGTCCAAATACAATAAATAGGATTGCCATATCCACAATATACATTTTCAATGCATCCACAGAGTATTCAAACATATAATTTACAAAAATGAACATTATCCAACAAACAGGTACTCAATACTACTCAAAAACAACCCAACAGATTAATTTACAAAGACTGCATTTCTTTGTCACTTTCTTGACCTTTAAAGTAAAGCCTAATTCCAATTAGTTCGGTTATAAAGTCCATAACTCTTGTAGGTACTGCAGTGTGCAACACATTATCATTTTACAATGTTCTCCCTGATTTGCAGCACAAAACATGCACTCCTTATGGGAATTTGTTGGCAGGCATTTAGGGCAGCTGGAAGTGATCATGAAGTGCAATTACTGTCTGTGCATATCCACATCTGGAAAACAGTTCTTTGCAGATTTTAAAATAGCCCTAATGAAGAATGGAACCTTGTACTTGAAGAGATGGAAAGGGTGAAGGGGTCTCAACGCCAAATTTGTTAGAGAGCTAGAATGAAAAGAACACACTGTACAGAAATAGAAAATAATTAATGGAAAATTAATTATTGTCAGAAATGTTTGCAATCATTCTTCATGGAGGGAGAAATATCATTCTTGGGCAGGGGTGAAGGGAAGTTCTCCATTAAATAAAATATTTAACACTTGCCATTAAAGATTTAACAGTGATGATATTGGCTAAGTGAAGTATGTTAGGTGATATTATCTTTAACACGTAATCTCACATGGTCTTGTGGCCAGGGAGACACCAGTTGGTGTGAGACATGCTAAGAGGTTTATTGAAAAAGGTCTAGAGGCAAAATGGAGGCAACCCAAGAACCACCAGCATGAACATTAAGAGGTTGCAACAATGGGTTCCTTGTGATGGGAGCTGCTACATCACAGGCTGGGTCCAGCCTTTCATTGCCTTGGAGAATCTCCTATGGGTACACTCAAGGAAACCTCACGGTAATCATTACTATGCAGTCATGATCTTGGCCAGACTGGCCACATCTCTAGTCATTTTAGGATGACAGAAAGCTGAGGATGGTCACTGCATAACATGCTGCACTTATCTGTAAGTTAACATGCACAGAAACCCCAGTCTGGAAGTGTCCCCATGCTTTGTCTGTCAGTTCAGCCACACTGGGCTCAGTTACTCTGACGACATCCTTCAACCTGAGCTCAAAGCAGTGGATGGTGATGTGCCTCAGCACCACCAAAAACTGAGCAAATTAAACACAAGGTCCACAAAGCATTGCAGACAGCAATTGAGAAATTTGTGTTCCCTACAAATAAATGTGTTTCAAAACCTCTTTAAAATGGGTTTAAATCTTAATCTTAGTTTACAGAAGTACCTAAAGCTTTCCTTTATGGTCCCCCCCAGAACAAACAATCCATTCTTCTGCTGTATGTGATTGATGCTTAGGTTTTAGCCCTTCCCCATGCACATTTTGAAATGAGGCAAAGCTAAAGCTCTGACCGCTCACAACCATGAAACATCTCAGAGCAGCACACTCCTCCTGTGGTCTCACATGTGAGAAGTCATCATGCCAGCCAAAAGCTGCTGAATAGTTTCTCTGCATTCCTCCCTTCGCATGCCTAGCCATTCACATTGCCAAATAGTCTCTGCCTTCTGCCCCGGAGGTGGGTGCACCATTTTGCCCCAGTCTGATAAACTGGGTATGCAATTTGCAAAATTGATTTTGAATCCCCCTGGCTGGAACAATCTTTACAAATGTGCCTGGGCACTTCAGGCTCCCCCCTTTTTCTCAGAAGACCGAAGAAGTTTTTCTCAACCTGTCTCAATCACTAAGAAACGCTCATTTCAACAGAGGCTGCATCCCATCCTGTGAGCATTTCTTTACTTAATGAATATTAACTACTTTTCACAGTCCTGAGCTAAACTATACAAGCAGTTAACACAAACATAACCAAACAGACCTTGATGAATGCAGAAGATCACAACAAAATTTTGCAGCTATGCTAAGAAGTTTCCTTTATTTCCCCAAGGAAAGATAATGAAACAACCAAGTGGGTTTTGTTTTTTGTTTTTTTGGTTGTTGGTTTTTTTTTTGGGGGGGGGGGGGGGGAGGGGGAAGGGAGGAATAATAAAAGGCTACTAAAGCCAAAACGTCTCAGATGGGAATAGTGAACTTGTGCTGCCTTGGCTTACTCCTGCTACCCGCACAGGAGCAGGCCAGCCAGGTCACCACACAGGAGAAGCAATTTCTCCATCAGCCTGTGCTTGCACCCTCTTTGGCAGTGCAGGGCTGCCGGTGTTTCTGCTGGAGCAGCTCTCCAAAACACTCCTTGTGCAGCCAGATTTCATCAAAACAAAGCCAACATTAATGCTAGGCTAGGCCCCTCTAATGGTGTTTTATTACGAGTAAACATCAGGCTAAGCACAGCCGTATTAAGCGGATTTGGGATTCTTTAGCTGGGAAGGAGCTGCTGGGAGCATCTGTCCCTGCATCAGCATCCCAGCGAGCATGAGGCTTCACCCCGTAATTCCTGCAGCAAGCCGATAATTTCTGCTGCAAGCTGGAGGATCTCAGGAAATCTTTGAGGGTTTTTCTTGCAACACTCCTGAAGTTACCCTTTATCCCAGGATCTCTGCCTCAAAATGACCCTGACTTTCTTCCCCAGCACTGCGTGCATGGGGTGCCCTCTCCCTCTCCACCATCCCCAGGGACCCAGGAGGGGAACCAGCACAGGGGAACAACTGGAGTCTCTGTTCAGGGTCTGTCTGCTGGGCTTTGGTCTGCTCTCAGGGACATCTCAGGTGCATCTCAGAAATGTACTATTTGCATTTCTTTTCCCATAGCAGGACCAAGAGTCAGCTGACAGGTACACAAATGGATCCCCTTTGCAGTATCCACAAGGCACAGAAAATGACAAGCAAAGTACTGCTGTCAATAGTGTCATGCAAACATTTTCTCTGGAAATTGCTTTATATTAGAAATTTGGATTATTTTTAGTGCACCTTATTTTCTAATTAACAGTAGCTGCTTTTCCACAGAGATTGTTTATTACTTTTTTATTTATACTACCACCTCAAAAAGACAAATATTTTTGGCTAAAGGAAAAGTGTCACAAAAACCTCAGGGGTGAACTTTGCTGCCTGCAGTCCCATTCTCACCTGGAAACTGGAGTCTCCTGCAGGACAACATCTCCCCTAATGCTTAATTCTCTGAGACTTACCAAATGTTCAATTTCCCATTGATAAGAAAAGAAATGACGATGTATTACAGTAGGTTTAGCCCTGCTGGAAATTGGGTACTGGAAGAAGACATGAGCAGCCAACTCCAATTTCCTTGTGGCACAATGTTCATAATATCTGGGGGACTGAATTCATCTAAAATGAGATGTTGGATTATAAAACTGAAATCCTGCCTCCACACCCCCAGCCTGGAAAATTATGCAGGAAAGAAACTTCTGTCCAGTGAGTTTTCCCACATCTCAGATGGAAAGAAAATCACAGGGAAAGTAGATGCATTTTCCAATAAATACATACTGAGCCTGTGACAAGGTATAAACTCAACATCAACACATCATTCCTAGCACTACACAGATTTCTCTCTGCTGGAAGCAGGAGTACAATTACACATAGGCCTCCAGACAGCTGGCCTGCAGTAGGAATTTTTCAACACTTTGAATTTGAGATAGATGAGAAAAAGAAAAAGCAGCTATGCCACAAACCTGGTGGGAGAAGTTTTGCCTACAGGAGATGATGAATATTCAAATCACAGCTTCCATGAAATATCATAGCACCTTAGTCAAACAGAGTTTGAAACAAAATTGTTCCTCAAATGTTTTGGGTCTGGGCCACAAATCAAAGTGTTTCAGTTCAAAACAACAAAAATAAAAATGTTAGTTTAATGTTTCCCTAATGAAAATACTATACTTGCACAAATTGATATTTTTTCTCAAATCACTGTCTCTTCCAAAGTCAATGTTTAGTGCCATTTGCATTATCTATCTTCATCTTCCAAACAAGTTTCCTTACCCATATGCAGGTGAACAGATTTGCCTAAGGGCATCCCACAAGCCATTAGTTCTAATTAAGTATTTCACATGCTCAGAGTCTCTCCTCTCCTGTCCTGTGGCAGTGAGTCCCATAGTTTATGCTTGTATTGAACTGGAAAAGCTTGCAGTGACAAATACAGCCTGACAAATGCTTGAGGAGAAGATTATTTACTGTATCAAATACTGTGCCTTCTTGAACAGAAGGTGTAAACACTAATAAATTATCAGTCATGAAATTAATGATGACTGTAAATTACTGAGGTACTTAACTCCTTCTACCAAACACATCCTGAACAATAAGTAATAAGAAAATGTATTTAGAGATAAGGAAGACCTCATAAAAATAGTAAGTGAAATTAAGGAGCTCAAGGGAGCCTTGAACAAATACATCAGTAGGTCCATGTGATAAGGGGTAGTTGATAAGGGAATTACTGCCAGCCTTTCGCAGAGGGGCACAGTGCACCACGACCACACTGCTGATGAGACACAGGATCAGCACCAGGCTGGGAACACCCCAAAAGTATTCAGACAGGGAAAGAGAAACACCATTGTTTCTTATCCCCATTTTAGGTCCTAGGCAGGAATCCCACACAGTGTGTGAGCAGCTCAGGGATAGCAATCAAATGCCAAGGGGCTCAGTACAAGCATGAAAGACAAGAGCTGCTGTGCAGGAATAAGCCCCTCCTAATAACCTCACACGTTCAGAGGCACCCTGAGAAGTGGGAGAAGGGTCCATGTTTCTAGCCATATTTTGTAAATGGAGAGAATAAGACCTTGAGACCCATTCTCATGTCAATAAGCTTCACATTGCTCAAGTCCTTGTGCCAGGCAGATGCCTAAGCCACGGGTGCCTGAGCGACCCTCTGAGAGGTAATTCACAGCCTGCCTCACCCAGTTTCCCCTCTAGGCAGCAATTCCTTAGCAAAAGACAGGTGTGGATGCCGGTTGTGACTCCTGTCAGTTTTGAGTTCTTACACCCTTGTCCCTGTGCCTGTCCTCCCTGCAGCTCAGGGAATATTTTTTCTTCTCCATGAAGAGACAGTTAGGTGGTGTAAAGGGACTTTGTCTCCAGCCCCTCGAGAACCATGAAAAAAGCCAAAAAGTCCAGCCAAAGCTACACAACTTTCCCCCAAAGCTGTCCCTTCCTAACTCAGTTTTTGGAGTGATTTGCTTATATTATCTCTGGCTTCCTCCTCCCCACCTGCCACTCAATCAGATCTAAATGTCAAATGTCTTTGCCATCAGCCATGCCAGGCATGCTATAAAAAGCAGCTGTCTTCCTGACAAACTGTGCTCTCTGAAAGTCCTGTCTTCAACTTCAACGTGCTCTGCAGTCTTCCTCTAGCATTATTTTTAACACCCTCTCTCCCCAGCAGTCTGCATGGCACACGGGGATCGCTCTGCGGCGAGGGCATCCCAAAGGAGTTCACTCCCCTCTGCAGTGCCTGGCGGGAGCACAGGCAGGTGGGAATAGCTGAATCCCCACAGATCCAGAGATAAAATGAGCAGTGCATTCATCCCCTGGTCCACTCTGATCACCCTGGGAGGGAGGTGCTTGCGGGGGACTCCTCAGTGACAGCTCCTACCCATCCACGCTCCCTGTGCTTGCAGTGCAGACGTGGGGCATGGCCTAAGGCTTCCTCATGCCCTGTTGTTCCCGTGGGCACTGACAGCATAAGCAAGCAGTGAGTCTGAGCAGGTTTTGAGTTGCCTGTAATGGCTTTGGAGACCAGTTGTAAGGAGAACTGCATAGGGTTTACCTGTGCATGGTCACCTAGCTGGGTTCCTGCAGCACAGTCCTCTCCTGCACAGGGGCATCCTGCACCTTTGGCACAGAGGCTTGTGGGCAGACAAATGCAAGCAACAAAGTCCTGTTGACTGTCTGACAGGCACCTGTGGTGCCTCCTGCAAGAAATTGCTGTCAGCACCAGTGAATTTTGCAGCTAACAGGGCATTTACCCTCCATATGAGTGCAGCCCAGCCTGCTCACATTGAACTTGGCGTTCCAAGTCTGAAAAGGGACTTTTCATTAAAAACAATCATATCGACTAGCAAGTATATTCAATCTCAATGACATCCACTCTTCGTCTCTGGGCAGGAAATGTTTTTTTAGCCTGTCAGCCCTGTAAATAGTCCACCCTTCGGACCTCAGTCCTGCTGCCATGCCCCTTGCCCCTAATAAGATGCTGCAGTCAGAGTCAGGCCTCAGTATGATGTGTCAGCCATGTGAGAATCCAGCCCTCATCCCCCGGGATGCATCACATCTGCAGGATACAAACCCAAACCTGCCAAGCTTGCCTTTGTGAGCACACAACAAATATGACCAAAATACAAAGCCTTACAGGTAACACACAGACCAAACAAGGCTGACACTTAAGGGGCTAACTCTGAATTCTTCCCATGAAGGGTTATTTCTGCCAAGTTTTCCATGTTTATACATGAAAGAAATGTATTGAAACTTCAGGGTGGATCCAATTTAGAAATAGTTGATGATGGAAGTTTAAATACTGCTGAGGCAAGTCCGTACTTGGGTAACATCCTTTCAGAGGATTTCTTTCTGATACGTGATATTAAAAGTACAAGTGGAGTCAAGAAAATTTACTATAGGCTCAGAGTCTGGTCTGCCAGACAGGCTTTACCAGTTGATTTCAGCTGAATCTTTGCCATGCGGCCTTCACCTACTCCCTGTTAATTCCTACAGCCACTTGCAGAGACTTCATTGGAAAACTAAATTGACTCAGAGTGCCCTGACGTGGATGCAAAATTAATCTCATTTAAAAAGCGAGACCCTGCCCAAAGGCTTGAGAAAGCCCAATTCAGCAAAGTCTGTAAGTACGTGCTTAAATCTATCCCTATTAAACACAACACATTAGTGCTTCCCTAAAGATTTTGCAGATTTGGGGCTGCAGCCTGGTTCATAAATGGTAAGGGGCTTTGATTTCAGTGTGCCAAAGGAGTTTGAAAGCAAATTAATTTTGTAATGAGAATCTTTCTGCCAACAAAAGACAAGTGGTTTTAAGTAGGTCTTTTTGCTGTCTATTTAAATTAGATTAAATAAGATTATGGTATTATTAGCATTATTAGAGTTATTATTAGGAAATTACTATTCAAAACACTTCTATTGTCATATTCTACAATAAGGAAAGCAAATCTATTAAAATGATTGAACATCAATACATAAGCCCTTAATAATCAAATGGTAGCAATGAGTTCATCTTTCAGATTCAGTCACAAAAGTCATCGTTTGCTAGTTAAATTCCAATTGTTCATTAGCAGAGATTCTCCGGGACTCAGCAGCTCCCTAATGATGATACATAGTCATTACATTTCAGTGAACCTATTCTTAGTACAGCCATTGAACGGCATTTAGTTGTTGCTATTTTATTATTATAATTGCCATGTAATAATGATATCATGACCCAGATCATCACACCAGATTTTTATCTTGTCACACATTTTATACCACGTCAGTGAGATGTGGCTAGTGCTCAAACCAGGACTGTAAGGCAGATGCACATGCTGCATGAAATGGGGTTGGTGGATACACTGCATTGCTCATTCCTCCAGCTCGGGGCTGAGCAGTAAGCCCCGTAGGTCCCAAACAATATTGTAGTGATGGTATGTATCAGAAGAGATGTAAACCTGTTCACGTGTTTGCTGTCTAACAACTACTTATTGGGAAAGCTTGAATTTCCAGATCTCACTCAATAAAGGTGTTGTGGTGGGGATGGAAGCCTTCACAGGAAAAGCTCACAGGCAGGTGTGGAAATGTCACGAGCACTTAATCATTGACAGTCTGGACTCTGAAAACAGCATTTTACCTTCTCTTCCCTTGCCTTGTTCTGTCTTCATGCAGCAAACCACAGGAGATCACTTCATTTGAGATGAGAATTGCCAGGGAGAGGAAAGACCTGGCCTGTGCTGACTTCATTTGGACAATTACATCTTGGGGGGTTGTCTTTCAGAAGTAGGCAGCACTTTCTGCTCACACTGAAATGAGTGGCAGGAGTTCCTTGGACTTTAGTAGTCATGGAGTTGCTCAAAAAGTGAGTTTTCTGTGTTTTTGTTTTTGTTTTTGTTTTTTTCCAGAAATAAGGGGTGTGTATTTTCAGTTGTTCAGACTTGGTATTCTCACAGAATTTTGCACTGTTTAAACTTTTGCACCTTTCATTAGCTGCAAGCATTTGTTTTTTTGCCTGCACACAGCCATTACATGCATTCACATTGGCCCTTGCTACACAAATAGTGACATGTAGACAAGCACGACAGCCTTGTCCCACAGGTTCAGATGTTCTAGCTTCAAACAACAAATATCTCTGATACTGCATCTGGCCTAGATATGAGGTACATATTTTTATTTTTTTTTCCAACATAATAGCCTGTATACTAAGTTAAATCAATGTGAATAAAATACAGATCTTTTGAAATCACCGTGCTTATCTCTGCATAAAACCAGTCAGAGATCCTAATAAAGCACCAGCAAAAGGGATTTCCACTCTCCACAAATGATAGTGATTTTGGACCTGCCTCAAAGTTTAGGCTATTGAGATCCTATGTTTAAAGTGCATTTTTTGTTGTTGTACTTTAAACTGTGATAGCACTTAAGAGCATGGGCCAAACCCCTCTGGCATCAGTTCAGTTTTGGCTAGAATTTGGAGACAGAGCTTCAGATTGGTAAAGAGTCTCCTAGGAGAAGGATCTCAGTATGCATTTAATATGGAGTACATGCTTCTGCACTTTGCTGAACAGGGGTGGATTTAAGCACAGGGTAAAATGCTTTGCTGAATGGGACTTAGCTGAGTGAGAATGACTGTAGCTAGATAGGGCAAGTTGGGGACCTAAGAGAGAAAGAATTGCACAACTTTGTTTCTTAAAATCCTCTGAACTGCTTCAGAACCATTTCTACAAACTAGTTTTCTCCTATTTATCCTGCAGGAGCACTTATGGCATCATGGCTTAAACTGTAGAGTACCCCCAGCTCATACACTCCAGCCATAAACTAGTGGTGTCTATCCTGTCCTTGCAATCCTTTTATTGCCTATGCTGCCTTTTCAACGAAGTAAGCAATCAATTTTTTTAGAAAAGTGAGATATCCATTTAATCTGGCAGTAGGGAAGGAACATCTGCTCTTCACCAGAAAGATCATCACAGGTCTTGTTCTCCCAGATGTGAGCAGCCCTATCTCTGCTTGTGTTACGCTCCCTGGGGTTGGCTGGAACACCTTGGGACAGTCTGTAGGGCAACCCACTGAGATATTCCTGAAGGAATACCCAATTCCCAAAGCAACAGCAATTCAGAGGATTAGTTTATTCCTCTGCTAGAGCTGGATATTGCTTGCCTACCCAGATCCTTTTCCTCTACTCCTCCTTCAGTTGAGCCCTTATCTGACTCAGGAGGACAAGATGGCTTGGGATCCACCTTAGGACCCTCGCTGCCTCCCAGGAGTTGCACAGAGGAGGGGCAGTGAGGTTCCAATCCCCATGCTGTCCCCCTACAAAACTGCCATTTCTCCAGCTGGTTGTTTGGTGAAACAATGCATGACATTATGGTTTGTGGTATGAAAGACTGCTAAGTGTCAGAAATGCTCAGCCCTGACTTGACGCATGAGAAAGTGATTAGGGAGACAAAAGACGCCAAATATCTCAAGAAGAAATACAAAGAATTGTGCGATCTGGCTCATTCCAGAGGCAATGCCACTTATGTTATTACTTGATGCCAGTAGTTACAAAAATAGCAACTGTGCTCCTTAGCCCAAAGTGATTCTCTCAAATTGGCTGAGAGCAGCCACATTGCTATCAGCAAAATTATTGCATGTGTCTGAAATAAAAACCCTAGAGGGAATGCAAGAGCCATCACAAGTAGGTAACTGCTCACCCATCTGCATGTCCCGTGGGACAGCTGCATGCATGTGAGCTGGTCAAGTCAACAATGGTGAGTCTGCCTTACTGGGACGGTGTGTTGGCAAAGAGAAAAGACCCAAGCTGTTGCCTGCACATGACTGCAGTCGGCTTCAGGACTGATACAGAAGCTGATGTAACATCATCCCACAGAAGCGATAAAGGTTTGCTATGGCTCATCTCCTTCCCACCGGGAAGAAGCTGTTGTCAGTGAGAAACAACCAAGGAAAATGTTTGAATGCTGAGCACTACTGCAGAATGAGGTGGCACGTATGTAGGAACAGATTTATGTAGTCAAAGATCCTGCATTCCCATCATTGAGCTGTCAGGCAAGTGAAGACCAATGCCAAGAATAGAGGATAACTGAGATCCGTGTCCAAGCTATGAAGCTGAATTTAATCCAAGATGCCCTATGGCTGTTTAACTCACTAGGAAAACTCAAACAATCCCCCACAGTCAGGCTCAATCTTCTGCACTCATAATACCTCAACAGATTCTCTTGCCATGATAACGGCTGTCAAGAAACAATATCTACAAGGAAGTTTTTGAGCCAGTCAGTAATCATTTGTATCCATGTCTTCAAACTCAGCAAGAATGTGGGGTGGGAATATGCTGTTATATGCACATTACAGCTGCAAAATATTAAAATCTTCTACAAACGTCATGACCTAACTCATGATTTTGGCAGCTACCACTCTCTCAGGAATCATCTACTTATGTCAGATTCCTTACTTCATTTAAGAGATGTTTTCAAACAACTGTCACGTGAAATTTCCTCTGCACCTGAGATTTTTGTTCCAAGGATGAGCCAACTGCAGAGATCTGGCGGGGTGGGACACCAATCCCATGCGTACCTCTGATGCAGTCATCTGCAAGAGCAGGAGGCTGCCTTGAATACTTATGAAGGTGAGGGGAGACAGTTCCTTTGCCGGCAGAACTCAGACCATTGGTAGCACTGGTTGTTGCCTTAAATCTTGGCCTGCTTGGGGGCACTTTTATGCAGCGCTGACTGGCTTCTGGTAATGCTCAAGTCAGTTAGTGTGCCTCTTCAGTAATAAAAAGAGCAGCTATCTGAAAAGCAAAAATAGGGGAGGACTAGGGAGAACGTGGTCAAGTGAGGCGAACATCTCTGGTATACAGACTGTTTGACCCACTTTAATATTAGAGAATGCTAGTCTAAGATGGGTCACTGGGGTCATCCATCATAAATCACCCCTCCACAGTTTCATTTGGAGGCAATGTCTAGCTGCTTCCTGAGTGTTAGAAGATTTCTATCAAAACACCCTTGGGTGGGCTGAACCATTCACTTGTAAACCCTGAAGCAAGAAAGACATCCATTAAAAGTTGAGAAAAAAATTCTTCCAAACAAACAAGCAAACAAAAAACAACCTCCAAAAACCTTGTAAATGCACAAGCAACATTGTTTTTTGCCAGCATTTCCAGCTTAACACATCTCCCGGTCTAAGAGATATATATATTAGCACTATTGCATGTAGCAATTAAAACCCCCCTGACATCCTGTTCTTCCTGCTCCTTCCCCCTCTCTAGTATTCAAAAGACTTCAGCTTCTAAAAACACCCACCCTCATATTCCATTCCCCTTCATGTCAGCATCAGCCAAGTTGCCCTCTTCCTTACCTTCTTTAAGTGTTCAAAGGTAATTTTAAAGAACACCTCATTTAGCTTTCATTTTACTGAGATTCAGCCTGCCCATAAATCAGAGCTGAAGGGGAACTGGAGAGGGTCTCAGCTAATCAAAGCTCCAATCTCTAAATGTTTAAATATAAATCAAAATAGTTGAAGGCTCTCCAAAGCTTCAATTTTCTTTGAAAGCCCTAGCTCTTATTTTTTCTGTGCTTAGCTCTCAATTTCATCCTCATCCCTTGAAGGTATTTTTCTAAGTATTTTTTAGTCGTTTTCTCCAAGACATTGAGCTGCCTGGTTCAAGAATGATATTAAATTTTGACCTGTGAGTGAGTTGCTATTGCTCCCAAGTAGGAGCGCTTTGTCCAAATTAAGGTTTTAGGGTTCAGCTCCTAAATTGAAGTTTACTAATGACTTTAAGGCTAAAAATGTTCCTAGAATCTATTGAAAACATGACTTTGATCATCCATTCCATATTGCAGTCAGCACTACATGCTCCATATGTCAGAAATGATAAAATGTTCTTGCCTCCTCTTTTGCTTCAGAAGCCTGGAAGTCTGCTAAATTAATCTGCTTACCTGTCTTTACCACATCTTATAGTTCTGGAATGCAATATGGGTTAGGAAAGTTAAGAATATAAGCTTATTTCTCTCTCTTCCTCCCTCCCCTCTTTCCTGTGTTAAAGTTATTGTGAGAAAGGAAAAAATTACACATTGTAAAAGATATTTTTGTCCTTGGGTTTAATCATTCAAGCATGTGGGTTTACCTAAAAGAGTTCCCATTGCAAAGCTGATCTTTTCATTCTTCCCAATATGTGGAGTATCAGTGAATCTTGTCGGTGCATTTTGTTTTCGAAAAAAAAAAAAATGAGTTTTTCAGAAACCTCCCTTGCAAGAAGGGAAAATGGGAAATGTGCAATGTATGAGTGGATGCACATTTGTCCGGGTGTGCACTGCACATGCACAAACATCCATGTGTGAAAGACTTTCTTTGCAAAAACAGACCAGGTGTCTGTTAACAGGGGATGAACATGTGGTTTGGACTTGATGTATTTACACAAGGTACATAAGGTTATGCAAATCAGGATTTAAGGACATACCAGAATGATGCCTGACCTATCCAGGATGGCTATTTGGGGGATTTTGTGCTCCAGAATCACTTTTCAGTGTGTGGGGTGTCCTTGTCAGATCTCCCTTCTAGATGCATCAGTTAGGGTAGATGGACCTCTAGACTGCTGGGGAAAGTTTGCCACAAAACATGGATTTTTGCTTACCTTCGTTGTGAAACAAATTTCTCTAGATTGACTTGAACAGAATTTTGAAGCTGGGTTGGTTTCAACTGCCTCACAAAATAAGAAATTTCCTTGGGAAAGAAATCATACAGAACATGCACTTTCTACCAACAAAACAGTTGACAGACCTCTAACTGCATGTGAGTAAGGATTTATCCAAGCCCTGTTTTGTCCCTACATACAGTAAGTAAGCAGAACAGACAGTTCAGAAATAATCCACGAGGGCATCAAACTGAATGGACCTGTGCACCCTGGAAGCAACTCCTGAATAGAAATTAAATACAAACAAACAAAAAGAGACAGGCAGAGAGAGAGAGAGAGAGAGAGGGGGAGAGATTTCATACCTATATCTCTGCACAGAATAGAATGAAAAATTGAGGATCCTTAGGCTGACAATCAACTTTACCCTTTACCCTTAGAAGATGTTCATCACAAAGATCTCTTGCAATATTTTGCCTGGCCTCACAGGTAGCTCTCACTTTTCTCTTTCCAAGGGAAACAAGTTGGAAAAGATACCATTTCTCGGTGGTTACATCCCAGAAACAAAGAAAAGAAATTGCTGCCTAGCAATTGAAATGTTCTGCTTCACATTCTCTTTTCTCTCACATTATTATCATCCAACACAAAATTGGGAAAGTTCAAAACAGAGAAGCATCAAAAAATTAGTATAGCCATTTTCCGGTCTTGCTCTGATTACCTCTTGAAACAAGATCTCGCTAATATTAATCAACTTTGAAAACAGTGTTAACAGTTGTACAAAGTGACTTCCACAAGAAAGAAATCATTCAGCTTTTTTTTTCTTTTTCTTTTTCTTTTTTTTTTTTCTGAACCAAATAAAATACAAAGGAGGAAGAAAATGAATTTTTTATATTGTTCCAAGACAAAGTCTGGCACAATGCATGTACACACATGTATACAAAGCAAAAAAATGTTTCTTGAGAACACAGAATGAAACAGTTGTCCACATTCAGAAGAACCAGGTATACAGAAAAGTAACATAAAGCGAAGAACGATATTACCAAAATAAATGAGGCATTTAAACTCTCCAAGGCTTTGTTTAGGCTGGAAGTGAGGAGAGCACTGTTATGCTCCAGAGGAATTAAGTCTTAGTATGTCCATAGTAACAGAAGGATGGAGGGGGAAGAAATTCAAGCTGCTTTTGACATGATACTCAATCAGCTTCTGAATGGAGATGAGACTTAGGGCCTTCACTACAAGAGAATTAGGTTTCACAACTCAGCTTCTGCTGCTCTGGGTTTCCACAGGACTACAGAAGCTATGCCTGTCCTGCAAAAAATGCCAGATTGCCACTTGAAATCTCTTTGGAAAACCAAGCAGCAAAAATTGGATCTTTTCCTTCAATAATGCAAAGTTATTTCTTTTCTTTCATGTTATGAGCCTGTGTGACAGCTAGCATACTGCAGGTGTCACTTGCCATCGTGCAAATGAACGACTATATAAATATTACTAATCAATGGCAGGTATCGAAACTGTAATTTTCTCAGGACTTTGTAGGACCTAGGTAAACTGCAAATCAGGCATGGAGCTGCTGACAGACAGACAATACAGACCATTGTATTGCTCTTACACAGGGACCTGTGGCAAGGGAATATATTAATTTTTAATGGAAAATGTTATTCTTTATGGTCAGCTCTTTCAGCAGAATCATTTATCAAGACTGACACCAACCAGATACACTGTACATTGCTAAGGATTGATGTTGCAGCAGAAGGGAGGGGAAGGGGGAAATTGAGTATTTACAAATGGCATGGTTTTTAAAACACCACTACTTAGAATCAAGTGCAATTACAGTGCATTTAAATGAGTATTAAAGTATTTGTATTGCCAGTTTGCAAATTCAGCATCTTGAGAAGCCCGAATGGATTTTCATGTAATTATTGTCATTAACTCAAAGGAGTAAATGCTCAGCAGAGAGTCTGCTTAAAAAAAAGCAAGTGCATAAATGTATCATTAAATGGCACCTTCATGCTTAATTCCTCACGTGATCTTCTAAAATATACACCTCATAAGTGCTGAGTACCTCGGTGACATAGCACAAGCTTGCTGTCTGCATGGCATTAGCATCAGCGAAGCTATATTTGAGATCTTCTGAGAAGGTTCTGTCAGGAAGGTGACATTGGGATTCTTTTTTTCTCTGCAGCCCTATTTATCTGACTTTCTTGCTAACAGATCCACCTTGCCTTTTTCTACAAGCACTACACACACACACACACACACACACACACACACACACACACAAAAGGCATTACTGCATGTTGATGCTCTCACAGCTGTCACAAGTTGCCATGGTTGTTAGTCCCTTAGTAAAATCAATAGGTATGGTTCATGAAAAACCTCCAAACCTCCATCAAAATCACCTGGTTTGTCAGATTGTGTATGCTGTGGAAGAGATGGTCACTAGTGGAGTCTAGAAATAACTGGTGACCCTTGACCGAGAAATGAAGACTACTGAGAAATACCTCATCTTTGCCATGCCGCCCCGAGGTCCCGCAGGGCCTTGCGCTGGTGTGAGGGTTTGACTCTAACAGGGTTTCAGCATGCGGCCTAGCTGAGCCTGCATTTCCCAATGGCAAAATGGGGATAAAGGCACTTGTCTCTGCAAAATGTTCTCATCACCCTTCAGTGAAAGAGGATATGAAAGTTCAAACCCCTGTGCTCTTAGTTATGCAGTCTAAATTTCTGGGTAGACCTGTATGGAGCCAGGAGTTGGACTCAATGATTCTTGTGGGTCCCTTCCAGCTTGGGATATTCTGTGATTATATCCCTGAGCAATTCCAACAGTAGCATGCAGTTCCTTGTGACAGAAAACCTTCAGTGTACCACTCATAACCTGACAGCACGAGACCATCAGTGGTTAGGACTGTCCTTCTAGCCAGCTGTGTTTAGGCTCAGGTTGGACTTTGGATAATTCAGTAGCTAACAGGGACAGTGGGGCTTTTTAACATTGGCTCTCTTTCTTCTGGGGCAAAACAACAAGAAAAAATTGCAATAAATAAATAAATAAATAAATATGACAGAATTAGATTAGCCTAACTTTAATAAAGATTAAATTATAAACTGGAAAGTCTGTGTCAGGAATCGCATCTTTACATAACAAACTTCTGTTTGAGGGTGGATATTGAACAGTCACTAATCGCAACAAGTGATATGACATTCAGTTCTCTTTCAGAGACTGTAAACATTTGCCCAAGATAAAATCAGTTATTTATTTGGCCAGACTAATAATGTCTTTTTTCAATACTTTCAGCAACAATCTGCTTTCACCAAGACATCTCAGATGCCTTCATTCATATTCTCAGTTCTTTCCTCGTTGCCACACAAGGACTAATTTCTCCCAGGACTGCAACAAGCAGGTCCTTGTTCCACCCGGATGTGATTTGTGCTCACAAACCGGTGCATGAACTCAATTTCAACTGCTACAAGAGCAAGTCCAAACTCAGAAATGTCAGTGTGTCGAGTGGGGCTTTGCTTTATAAACATTCCTTTGTTAATGAATTTGGAAAAGTTCAGAGGAGGAATTTTCCATGAGTAATCATTCCTCATGTAAACACTGCTTAAAAGTCCCTTTCCCCAAATTCGCTTTGACAGCTGCTTGGGCAATAATAATAATAATAATAATAAAATCTTAGTCTTATTGTTTTATCAACAGAATGAACATCTGCAGGTTCAAGCACTGGAACCCAGATTTCTGGGTCTTCCTCCAACAGGATGCTCTCCTGTAACTCTGAGGCTGGGGAACAGCCACCCAAACTGGGCACAAGATGGTGATGGTCCATTTCTGGAGACCACTGCTTCCAGAGGACTCCAGGAAAACTCTGATGCCATTAGCAAAAGGGAAGCAAGCAGACTCTGTGGCTTCTACGTCTTTCCCAGATCATAAAACCCATTTTCCTCCCTTGCTGCCCAAGGAAGCTGATTCCACCTACTCCCTCTTATCTCAGAAACAGATTGCCATCTCTTGGGGAAAGGGGGCTGGATCTTTGTTATATGTCTCTACAGCACCCTGTGAAATGGTGATGGGATCTCCAGGGATTTCTGAAGTACCGATAATGAATCTGACAGACTCTGCTACGGAGGGGCTGTCAATCAGCAGCGAGCTATTCACATACCCTCTGTCAGGCTCCCATCACTCCACGGCGAGCTGTTGCCAGGGTTGCAGCAGATAGAGCAGAGGGGAGAGGAAACAGCCTAGGGCCAGGTGGTGCAGCCGGGGCCAGCTCTGGTACAGGCAGAGGAGGCAGTCGCCTGGGGCAGGTTATTGCTGCAAGGAGGTTGGAGGAGAATGAAAGACAGGTTCAAAAAATAGATATGGCCCTGCAGACTTTGCATCCTCGAAACTTCACTGTAAGGTGGCAACTCCACCAGAGTTCCTGCTTGCATCTCCCACACTTACTAGAGCTCTTTCCACTCCCAAATGACCCGTGGCTCTCCTCGCCTGCCCTTCTTCCTCCCCTGACACCAATGTCTCCCCTGCCTTTGGTGCTTGGAGGTGCTTGGGGAGTGTTAGAGGTTATCTTCTAATTTTATGCTTATAGGCTTAAGACTACTGAGGATATGGAGTAGGGCACCAGAGCTGTGGGTACCTGCAGGTGTCCCAGCTGCCATGAGCTGGCCCGATGACTTGCTATAAATCCAACCTGCCCATCTCAGCAGCTGCAAAACAAAGAACACAACACATCTGAAAAACAAGAAGTCAGTGAAGGAGGTTGGTCCTGTGCTGCCATTTTTGGAGAGAGAACATAGCAGGTGCAAAATGTACCACAAAACAGAGAGAATATCAAACAAACAACAAAGAAAAATAACCCTCAGAAGTTTAAGGAACAATGTAGGAGGGAAACTAGCGTTGATGAATGACAATGTTCTAACCATTCTGAGCAAGGTCTGCCATCAGAAATGGTGGATGAGAAAAGCCAAAAGATAGCACGGTGCGCCACTGCCTGCATCAGAAAGCCAATGTTCTGTTTGAACCAGCAATGTTCAAAATGAAGTAGAAAGGGTCATGAATTATGCAAAACAACAAGGTTTCCCTAAAGTAAAGCCCTATCAGACAAGCTTTCCAAGAGGTAAATGTTCCTACCATGATGATTGCTCTCTAAGCCTGCAGTTACATTCCCTATTTGAAAAATAAGGTTAAAGTGATGGAGTGATGTTAGCACTGCTTTGTGCTGGCTCCTTTGAGTTCAGAGCTATAAATATTTCCCTTGTCACTGGTGCTGGCCACAACAGGAATTGGCTAAAGCCTCTGTGAAAATCAAAAGAGCAGAAATGAACTGTAGAGCAAGGCTTTTGAAATGTACCTAGGACACATAGAAATTTGAGGTCCTGTTCCTAGGACAAATGATCTGTTTAAGATCCCAACATTAGTGTTACCCATCACTTATTAGTTTTGAATTTGCATATACAAGATAAAAAGAGAAAAATAAATCTCACTAGGATTTGACTAGACTTTGTCTTAGGCTGATATATTCAAAGCCTCCCACCCTTCCTTCAGGTGAGAAAGAGGACCTTTGAGAGTCAAAAAAGCTTGGATCAGTGTTGCTTGTTCCTTTCTTTATTAAAAAGAAAAATTGTTTTTGATAGAGCTTATTTTTGATTTTCAGCTTGTCAATATAGGTTGTGACTAGGCTGGAAGACTATCTGGTGAAGGGTAACTGAAAGGGGAACCTTCGTTAACCATTTACTTAACATTGAGTGTTTAAACTTTAATCTTTAGAAAGCCTGTGTTAAAATTTCAACACTAACACTTAAATTGATTCACACGGTCTTTGTGAAACAGCTCAAAGATTCTTCATGAAAAAGTCTCAGCAAGAATAAGCAGCAAAATACTAGAGGTAAAAATAAAAATCTTTCAGTGAGCTTTTGTTCATCAAAAAAATGAACAACAAAAATTTAGAAAACTTGTAAAGGGAAGAAGGGCAACTGTTGAAAATCCTTGGCAGGATACCTTTAAACACTCATTCCCCTATAGGTCATAAATCAAACAGAAGAGCGAAGCCAACTTGCATCTCTTTATAAGATACAAAAGAGCATAAAGATTTCCATAAATAGCCATTTTCTGCATTAAAATCTGCCTGCGGAGAATATTTCTATCCTGCTTTCCAAAGAAAATAAGGACTTACACAATCCCAGATATGTGTGCATCAGCTCATCTCTTTGTGTCCCTCTGACAACTTTTGAACCTGTTTCAACCAAATTTGATAGAATTGTACAGGTTTCATGAAAATTTACAGCCTGGGGGAAGACAAGGCTTGATTAGTTGCACCAGCCAGAATAAGACAGGATCCAGTTACCCTTTATCAGACGCTGGAGAATCCATGCTGGAGAGAGACATTACTCATATTGCGACTATGGAAAAGCTTCAGTTGGCGTGCTCCTTTGACTAGAGAGTTCAAGCCTGAGATCCATCCACAAGAAACAGTTTCATTAATTCTGCTGTTCATGGTACAACTTGTTCCCACTTAGGACTTTTGCTGAAAATATTAGCAAAGATGGGACTTCTGCCGTTAACACTGTAGTTTCCAGTACTCGGTGAGTGTCAATCTCAATGATACAATCAGCAGAAAAACAAGACTTTTAGAGACATTTTAGGCTGGTGGCTCTCTGGGACCATGCATGCAAACAAACTTCTGACATGAGCATTTCTCTGTTTCACCTTGTTGAAATATGAATGGTGAGCACATGGGGTCAGTTACAGATCTGAGTGTGGTCTGGGTGCCTCACAGGAGCACAGGACAAAGCCACTGAGGCCTCTGGCTTTGTGTTGATGGTGAAAGATCCTTTCCAAAGCTAGCAGAACTGAACCAGAACCAGTCCTTTGTACTTTCTGTTCAATGCCTGGAGACAGACCCACCATACCATCAGGGCCCAAAGTCATCTAAGTGACTGGGTCGGTTCCACCATGGGCCCTTGGGGCTAGTCACAGCTCTCTGACACCTATAGGAGGTTTTGGGATGTTCCCCTGTACATACATCACCTTATTGACCACTCTTGCTTTATAGACCTCCTGGACCTCAGATTCCAGTATCTCTTTCTTTTGGAATGATGTGAAGGGGACAGTGAGCAGGAGCCATCTCCATTTCCCAGAACGAGTAGACAGCAAACTTTCTTATTATTCTCAAACTTGTTTTATTTCAAATAACAAAACATCATAAAAATCAAGAAGATTCAACTCATATTGCAAACTGTAAGCACTGAGTGATTTTGAGCTAGTTGCTGTAAGCTAAAAACTATGATAAAAAATTCTTATAACTTGGAAACACATTTCATGTGCCCTTGCATGATGGCAGCCATGGAAATTTTGCTCAGACTTTCCAAGGTGATTCACTCTCTGGCTTATAGCAAACTCGGTTAACTCCAGGTGCCAAAAAATTCCTTCAAAAAGCATTTTGAGCTAGAATGAAAGTTTCAGTCCCAATAGTAACTTTAATAATTGTTCATTATTCCACATTTCCAATTAGGGTCTTTTTAGGAACCCCTCACAAGAAATAGACCCTTCGGTAGACATCTTCCGTTCATTTTCAAACTCTTTGGGGAAATTTCAGTGACGAGGTTTTAATTTTGAAGGTCATCTTGGGACTTGAACTTCTCTACAGCTGTTGAAGATGTCCTGTTTTTTCCTTTTCATTCCTTCCAACATTGCAGCACAGAGGCAACGCTCACAATGTTTTTAATGTCTTTTTAATGATTCTTAATTGCCCTTTCTTTAAACAATTTGAGCAAAGGTCCTGATTTTTGGAACACGCTAGCTAGCTATCTTCCTCCTGAAACTAAAGCTGGTAATGATTTGCAGATTGGATGGCCAAACGTTGAGGCGCATAAAAACGTCAGATGTGTTTTGTGTCTCTGGTGGGTCTGAAGGACAGAATCAGCCACCTCTGGCAATAAAGCAGGGAGAACTGAAGTAGGTGAATGCTGGTCTATTCATGAATGCAGGCTGATTCCCCCCCGAGAGAGGAGTTTTGCAGTCTCAGTTCCCAGTAAGTACGAGAGCACAGCAGAGCTCTGTGGGCTCTCTTTACAGATTCCATGCCATGTGCACTTGGCTTATTAATTAAAACATATTCTTTACTGTTTTCAATACGTTAAATTGAACGCATCTAATGAATATCCAGCTGCACTTTTCCTTCTTTATACATAATAATTTAGAATCATAAATTGCACTCGTTCCAACCCAGGAACATTTTGCCCATTATATGGCTGCTGGTGATAATGTATCAGACGGCAATAATGATGCTTGATTTTCATAAGCTGCACTAAATGCAAAGTGCTCAGAGCTACATGTTTTGATTAGCAGACTAAGCAAACCATGACATGAGAATCCTTATTTACATGGCATACTAAGGATTCTTTTCACAAAGTGATCTACGTAGCTGGAGGGAGATTTTAAACACACCTGAATGACCTGCCGTAACTGAGATCTAGATCCCCAGGTGGACATCGTTGATGCACAAAGCACTAAATGATTGCCTAGTCCAAGCTAGCTATGCAAAATCATATCCTAAAATTCTTTCTGTAGGTGATTTACCAAGAAATGTATTTTTTTAATATTTTGGTACTGTACATGTAGAAATTAAACCAAACGAAGAACATACTGTGGAGAGTTCTGTAGACTGAGAAAAGATACTTTGCCCCAGCTGAAAATTTCCATGCATCTCATTCTTTTCCTAATGCTCCTTCACCTTACTCTGGAGCAGCCCTGTGTCCCGTATGCCCTATACAATTACACGTCTGTCATTCCACCACCTCAATCCCTTCCCGATCCCCTGAAAAGCAAAACCAACCCGTGCGTGCTCAGTCGCGTGCTCTGCCTTGTTCTTCAGCTCCACCTATTGGCGTCCTAAAGCAGGAGTGTTTGGGGGCAGCAGGTCTGTGCAGCCCGCCTGGAGCACATCGCTCAGCCCTTTTGCCAGACAATGTTGTAGTTTAGCGGGTGAGGGACATGGCTAATCGCTGTGGTTTCAGGGCAGCTGGTTCAGACGAACCTTACTTTATGACGTTTAAATAGAAATCCTGCTTTGGATTGGGGCAGCATTAGCAACTGTGCTCCTCCTAAACTGAATGTAAGCCAACCCAAAAGATGAACCATGACCATTATTGTACCCCAGATGGCCTGGTTTCACGTCTGACCCAAACCCTACTAAGGCTGCAGTGGCAGAAAGGACAAACTACAGAGATGTGAAGCAATGATGATGAAAGAAGGGGTAGCCAGAGGACTACATTTGTTCCTCTCTCCTGCTGTTTCATTTTTTTTCCTCCCTTCATTGTGAAAAGCCTTTGTGGGCCAACAGAGACCAATCACAAAGCTGTAAAATCTCAAATTGTGACGTTCTTCCTAAATAATCACTTTTTTTTCTTTTTTTTTTTTGCTCTTGCAAAGCTCTAAGTGGAGGGGGTACATGGGGAAGGGCAGAGCGAGGGTGAGCAGCTGGCTGACATTCGACAACTTGCCACAAGGTCCTATTCACCTCCTGGCTAAGCTGAGCCTCTCACAACCACATTTCAGTAGCTCTTTTCCTGGGAAGAGCATAGCTGGTGGGTCCCACAGACCTTGTACCTGGGGCACTGCCACAGCTGGCCCTTCTTGCAGCTCCGGATGAGACAGGGAATGGGCAGAGGAGCAGCCTCCTGCAGGGCAGGGGGCACAGGGCCAGGCCACACAAAATCAGAGCTCCCTGTTGGCTCGAACTCGCTACAAGCATTTATTTGACCATGGCTGAAAAATTACTTTCTCGCTTTTTTGTCTCTCAACCTGTCTTTCACACGCAGCTTTTCAAAGCTTGCCTTTAGGGGGATGTGCCAGGTAATCATAGAATCATAGAATGGCCTGGATTGAAATGGACCTAATCCTCCTCCTACCTGCAGCCACAGTCACCCAAATAATTGATGGCAAATGAAGACACATGGGAGAGAAGTTTGGCTTCCAGAAGCCTCACGTCGCACCCATCCAGGAATTCACCTGCAGCCCAGCAGTCAGCCAGAGCTGGGGGATGGCAGGGGGAGACTTTGGAGAGCTGCTCTGAAACACTGGAAGGATTCATATTTTTAAATAACTTCTTGATCCCTGGCTGGAAGGCACTTGCAAAGTGTTAAATAACTTAATGAAATGAGGACTTAGAGACTCTTCCCCAGTGATATACTTTTAAGTACTAGGTTTAAGGTTTGTTTGGTACATGGCCCAAAGTACCGGACAGTGTGTCTGTAAGTGTTTATTGGAGATGACTCCGAGTGCTGATTACATTCAGAGAAGCACTGGCAGCTCTGCAGGTCTCTAGGCATTATCTGAACACTCCCAGCCTACAAATCGATTCTGGCAGTCACAGAGAAATGGGTATTTCCGTCACTTCTGGGAGAAACATCTCGACAACAGCCTCTCCATATCTTGGCACTTCTAGTTCCAGAAACTAGAAGATGGAAGGGGTAGGGGGATGTAGAGGTATTTTATTTTCAGGACTTTAATAAAAGGTTTGGTTGGATACATTCAACACGGTCAGAAACAGAGCAGCATATCCATCATGGGAACTGATGGGCACCGTTATAGCTTTTATCTTCTCTCCTATGTAGCTGAAGTTTACAAAGTAGCTTGGCAGGCTTTTGGAGATAACCTGTCACCTGTAAGGTTTACAGCCTCGTGCCTTGTTTCTGCTCTGTAGCACCTAAAGAGGAAAAGGAGGTGGCCAAATTCATCACTGTGTAACTTGGCTAGACTGAAGGGAGTTAGCACAGGGAACAAACCTGACCTGCTGTATCTGATGCGAGTTCAATGACCTGATAGGATCCAGCTCAAGGTTATGCAACAGCATAGGCAAAAACTGTGTATAGGCATCCCAGGAATGAGGGGCAGAGCTGAGACAAGATCATGCAGAGGAAACCCTGGAGAGATGGATTTGCAGCTCCTTCTGCTGCTAGGGGAATCAACTGCTGTTCCTATGAGGGCTTGACATCTCCTGGGAGGAGATGCTGCCCCAGACACCCCAGTGTCTGCCCTGCAGCAATGGCAGCAGCCAGTCAGGCACTCAGAGAGCCTGGCGAAAGCTGAACAGACAGGGAGCCATGCCATGCTGCCAACCGACCGCTTGCCATCGTGCCCACAGAGCGTGCTGTTTCTAGCTATCCTTTGCCTTCTATCTGGCCCCGTAGTGCCTGCAGCTTGAAGCCATTGTGTCCTTGCTCACCGCTTCCCTGCTCTGAATGGCTCTGTCAGCATGTAGCTGCAGGAGCCACGTTTTCTGTCGAGCCGCTGCAGTCAATAAAGGAGACACGTCCACACCCTGGGCTCTTTGACGGAGACTTTTGCTCATTCTTGCAGTAGTTTTTTTGGATCAGGCATAAAAGCACTTTCCAACCCAAAGGCTTGTTTGAGTGGGAGAAAATGCAGGAGATGCTCAGACTGCTGGAGGGAGCGTAGGCTGTGGACACGCAATGTCTTCTGTCTAGGAGTGCGAGCCCAGGAGGGAGCAGCTTTCCTGCACATGGCTAAAAGATGCGGCTGCACGGAAAGGCTGCCAAAGCACAGCTCAGATACCTGAAGTCATGAGCACCAGATAAGGCTTGTCATTTTAAATAGGTACGGGGGGGTCCTGGAGCACTCTGCAAAGAGAAAAACCATGCAGCCTGCACTCTTGGTTGAAGTCCAAAACCGCACTGCCTTTTTATACATGAGTCATGAGGCTGTGGACTTGTTCCATGGCCCCACACTATTTCTGCATCGTTTCACACACATTTAGGAAACCAGTGCATAATCCTTACAGCTGTATATTTGTACTGTAAATTTACCGGCTGGTTCGTTACCCTCTCCTTCCACACACACACACACATATATACATGTGCTCATAAGTAGGCCATGCCAAGGCTGCAGAACCAAATAACAAAGTGCCTTAAATTAGCATAGAAAATTTTCTCCCCTATCCTCAACTTCCTGCAGTATGATAGACAACTGCCCCTTGGTCAGGCACAGCGCAGGGACAGAAATGATCTGGATTTTCATGCAGAAATGAGCTGTGAGGGGCTTGAGAGGAGGAAACATAGCACTTACTCCAGGAAGCTGCTATCAGAAACATGTTCAAAACCAGCAGTCATCTCACTAACCTTCCATCCCTAGTATTCCCCTTCCCCCATCATCTCCACATTATTATCTGTTTACCACATTTCTAAAGTATAACAAAGAAAGCAGAATAAAATCAATAGCTCTCTTTAGAGTGAGGAGGACAAAAATGTTCAACTCCCTGGTGGGAAAACTGGTTCTTTCTTTCTTCCTTTCTTTCTTTCTAATTTTAAACTTCACTTAAGGTTTAGTGATTGAACAAAAGCAGACAAAAATATTGCAGTTATCTGACGTACAGAAGTGTAACACGAAGTCTGCTCATTATGGATAATATTTATGGCAGATCATAACATTAAATTACAACTCAGCCGCCTCAGCCAGAAATTTGTAACACCACACATGTGCTTCTAATTAAGGGCTTTTGAAGTTGCCCTGGATATTTATTTTCAGGGGATTTAGTGCACAGAACGATTAAAGTTTGCTCTTGTTAGGAGTTCTACAATCTAAAAAAAAAAAATAAAATTAAAAAGATTACAAATGGACCTCAAACTAATATATACATTCATTTTTGCATGAGTGTATATGTGTGTGTGTGTTTATATATATCTATTAAAAAAAAAGTGTGTGTTAACATAGATAAAATAATATATTAAAAAGAGGGAGACAAAGGGTCCTTTGTTTCAAATGTGGTCCGAGTCCAAAATTTGTGACCGTAATTTTGTTTATAGGAAATCCTTTATAATGCTAGTTTAGTGTTTCCATATGGAATTCTCATAGGACTCTTTTTTTCCCCTCCCTTTTTTATTTGGATAAGGCAAGAGAAAAGTGAATGTACATTCCAAAGATGCATAGTCATTCCGGATCAAATTCAATGGATTCTGGCAAGAGTTGAAAAACACAGATGCAGTGTTTTAGGTCTCCTGCTGTGCAGCCTCCAGCCGTGAGTGTCTGGTTGAAGCACTTTGTAAAATCATGAAAACCCTATTAAATTCATGAAATATGATATACTGCATTTTCAAGCTAACTTTCCATTGAACTGTCCATGAAGATGGAATTTAGTTGGCTTACACAGCGAGTGTGCACAGACACACACACACACACACACACACACACACACACCCCCATGTGCACATGAGCAGCAAACCAATAGATGTGCTTCAGTCTTTCAGAGGGGTCTTTTTCTTCTGCTTCTACAGCTGAACCTTCCTCTCTGAAGCCGCAGAACCCAAACCAAACCCTGGGAGATAATTCCCATCAAGCCTGCTCTACCTTTTGTATCACTCGGCTCACCCAATGACCTTCGTACAATAAAATTCAGGGTCCTGATATTTAGGTGAAGGGAAGCGAGCCTCTGACACAGCTTCCCTCTTCCAAGTTAAAACAAAATCTCTTGCTAGGAAACTACACAAATGAAAGCAGGCTGATATTCTTACTTCATTTCCTATTGGATTTCACATAATAAAGCCATCATATGTTTAAGCTTGGGTTTCTTTTCTCTTTTTTTAAATACAAAAAAGAAAAAAAGTGAGAGTGGTCCCCTGAGGTGAATGGTCTTGCTGTTAAAATTGTCCTTGAGACGCAGGCAATTGCAGCCCGTTGCATGCCTGTCAAGGTGAGAGAAGTATGTATTTTGGTAAAACTAGTCTGGCCTTACTTATTTATGTCTAGGCACCCACTTGGTTGAAAGTTGTAACAAGTTCAATAAAACATGCATGTACCTGAGCTCACTGTACAACTGCGTGAGGTTTTCTTTACCTCCAGACAAGGCAGATGGAGCTCTCCCATAAAATATGTTGTACTTCCAATTGTGCCTTTTATTCAGGGATCTGTAGGCACTTTAGAAACACTGAGATTCATAAATGTTCAGGCCAGAAGGGACATTTCAGCATTCAGCCCATGTAATACAGACTGTAAATTTCATCCTGTAGCTGCTGTATTGAGCATAGCAATGTTGACTTCCAATTTTGAGATGAAGACTTGAGGAGAAGAGGAATCCACTGCTTTCCCTGGTAGTTTGCTCCAACAGCTAATCAGCCCTTCTGTTAAAAACATTACCAGCAATAAATAACCCACAAGGCTTAAGACACTATTGCTAATGGGAGGATTTAAGTTGTATATCTGTGATCAAGTCCGTCCACAGGAGATTTAGCCCCAGCCTTCTTGAGCAAAAATATTTATAATATGCTTCCTCTTCTCTTCATGATCTCCATCAAGTCTGCTCCATCCCATCTACAGATAACATTTAAGATTTTGAGTAGAAATGCACAGTGATGATACATGAATATATAATCATACTTTCAGTACAATCTTTCCCATTTCTGCTGTGTAAGTTTTCTATTGATAAAAGTTTGATGCTTAAGTGGGCTCACATCTTCTGAAGCAAGGCACTATTGCAAGCGCTAGAGCAATTTGGAAGTTGCTTTGCAAAAGAAATATCCAGAAGTTTGGCCATTTGCTTAAAAATCCGAGATCCCTCTGGACTGGAAATAAAGGCTTGAATTTCAGTACCACAGTGCACGTCTGACACATTTTCTGGCCTCAGACATGCCAAAACAGAAACAATAGGCTGTTTGCTATTTCCCATTCAAAATAAGAAAAGCAAAGGAATGCCACAAGCCCCTTAAGAACTCACTTTTTGCTAAATAAAGCTTTAAACTTAAGCTTGTTTCAACACTGGTGTTTGCATAAGGGTTAGATTTGAATTCTCTTAGCTTGTGATCAGGTGAGTTACCTTCTGGAGCTGCTTGCTTATCTCCACTGACCAAAAAGCAAGTCTAGTGGGTCTCATTCAGACCTCCATGTCTTTTTACAAGTTTATTTTCAGTGAGAATCCCATTTTTTCTTTAACAAAACACATTCAGACGAAGATAATTGCCAAAGTGTTGCTATAGCTGTGATTGTTTAAGAACATAAGTACACACGCAGTTAGCAGAGATAAGACCTGTTTTTTGTGTTTTTTTTTGACTGGAGGGTGGCATATTTCTGTGCCATGTGCCACCAGTGTCAAGGAGTCAGCTAAGCTATTTTACATGCCTGTAAATGTTATTGAGATTATGAGTCATAATACAATACTCTGTGGTCTTCCAATTTCCTTTAAAACACTGAATCATACATTTGCAGATGCTAAAGGAACATTAATTAATGAGGTTTATGTTAACAGACATCTTGAGAGGATTAACGTGCAAAAATTAGATAACTAAGTGCATGCCATTTAGGCTTAAAGTGCAACTCCCGCTGTGTTGTGTGAAAATTTTATGCAGAAAAGCACCTGTATTCTCCATAGTGCAACAAACTAATGGGAGACTTATTAAGCTTTACTAATTCAATATACAAAGTGGCAGCTACAGGACGCGTGCATTTACTCCTCTCTGCATTCTAGCAAGGAAGGCTCTTCAAAGGGAGTAAGTGGAAAATGGTCTGGGGATGTTTTACTGGATATCCAGTAAGCAAGCTGAGAGAAAAGAAAATTTGGAAGGCCCCTGGCTTCATCCTAACCAAGCCCAGCCCTCTCTGGGTACAGCCATCAGCACAGGACATGCCACCCTTTTGACAGGGATACACCAGTGGATACGTCCTGCACAGGGCTCCCTTTGGTGACAGCAAGCAACGTGCATGCTCATGAATCCCCACCCTTCCAAAGCCTCCTGGGACACGAGAGAATGTAAAGTGGAGCTAACACCAGGCTCCAAAGAGCACTCATTTCCACCTCTGAGCAAGATGTCACATCCTGCCATGCAGCGCCAGCTCTCCCTGACTCCCCAGCTGTGCAAGTCTCACCTGAGCACTGATTTACAGATTGCTTCCAGAGGTGCCATTGAGGTGAGGAATGCAATCCACAGACCTTGCAAAGGTCTCTAACTCTGTTGTTCTTCACACAGACAACAAAACAAACAGAAAGTCCAGGTAAAAAATGTCATTATGCAATTCTGTGGCTCAGGTCTCTCAGTTTGGACTTGGTTTTAAGCCTTTTTGTCAAACCAGGATCCTATTTACCTCTGAAAAAAAGATGATCTCTTCCTTCTTCCCATCTCTCTAGTGGCAGGGGAGATATGTCCCTTTTGTAGTCTCATCCTTGCTGTCAGGTTACCCTCTGGTCAGACCCAGCAGATGACCATGTCTCCTCAGTTACTCATGCACACAGAGCATTTCTTCTCAAAAAGAGACTACTCTTTACTTGACTAGTGTTTTCAAGTATATAGATCATGAAGATTTAACAGGTCTTTACAGTATTCCCCATGCTACTCTTTTTTAGAATTTCAGACCACTACAGAGGCAAAAATAAGGAAGCAAAATGCTCCAACATTCAAAAGAGAACTCAAATTTGATAATACCTAAGGTTAATAATTCCAAAATACAGTTCCCGAGCCACTTGTCTCAGCTGAACCCTTAATTTATTTCACTTGGACCACTGGGCTGTCAACAGACCACCCTTCTGCTGTGTTTCCCACCTAGGTGTCCATTGCCACATTCCTCACAGTAAGGAACAGACTTTACTGTAATTGGGCTGCAAATTCTTGGGAGCAGAAGCATCTTCCAGAGCACCCAGCTCCATGATCATCACACAAAGTGCTAGCACTATGCAAACACTACCTGGCGAAATACTGGTCATTAGGATGGGCAGCAATAGCTAATAGCTCCATAAATTCTCACTACCAACAACCACAGTAATTCATTACTTCAAAACCCATTTAAGGCAAGTGATGTTTTGGATCACAGTCTTACTTCTCCCTCTCCAACAACAATAATGACTGTTAAAAAGGAACATTGTGCTCATTGCTTAAATGTAATGAAAATCTTTGTCCACCGCACAAGTAGCTAGATCTTGAAGCTTTCTGTTTCCTCAGGCAAACCTCCAACAAGACGATTCAAAACGACCACATGATAACTGGCATCCTGCTTAATATGAATTGGGGGGGTTGCTGTGGAGTAGCAGGGATGGGCATAGTTCAACAGTTATTTCCTAAAAACCCAGATTAGAAAATTTATAAATGGAAAGGCAAGTTTGTTGAAATATAGTTCCCCATCCACTTGCAAATCCCAGTGAAAAAAAAAATAATAATAATAAAAAAAATTCACTTGAAATGAATTTGAACATCTCTCTTGCTTGTGGCATTCTATTTTTAGATACAGGATTTGTATTAGATGTTCTATGGCAAGCTTAATTATATTCGCTAGTTTTATTCATATTATTATTCATATTGTGTTCCTTATGGAAGCCGTAATCATAAATCCCACTGGGCTTGATGTTATACATATTCAAGCCAAAAAGATGGCCCAGCTCCAAAGTAGCTTTGGATTGAAACATGAAATAAAAGAAAAGATTGATACAGACAAACAGATGGGAAAACATGAACACAATACAAGGCAATACTGGTCAGCTGAGTAGGCAAGATCTCAACACACCAGAAGCCTGATCGTTACCAAATGCTGCATTTCTCTGTTCAGACCACTGGGCCAATTTCCTGCAGCTCACTTACTTCTCATAAGGTGATTAGCTTCCTCACAACCACCCCATTTTCCTAGTAAGCCTGAAGAAGACTAGCAGAGAGAGGGAAAAAGAGAAAATAGGGAGGAACGGATTAATATCAAATGTGACGAAGCTCTAGAACTGCCTTTCCATGAAAACACCAGGAGAAGAAACCTGGCTGGTCCTTATATGCCCAAAGATTTGTTCTGGGGTTGCCTGGTGGCAACCAGAAGACTGATTTGATGGTGTACAGACAGGGGAATGGCATCTCTGAAACACAGAAGGGAATTAAGGGTCTCCATCCCATTAGCTTTGAATATGTAAACTTGAGTTTTTCTTAGAGATTTGCTTCACTCTCCAGTGAAGAGAAGCCCAAATTAGCAAGCCTACTCCAGAAGCAAAACCAGGACAGGGGAGAGGGGCAGGACCACTTTTTTTCCCTGACAGGCATCCCTGAAAGGAGACTCCAGCTCAAAAGTCTTTTAAGCACACCAGAAAAGTCACTAATTTCTGGTGCTACATCTCACACCTCCTCAAGTATTTAGCAGACTCCACAAATAAATCAAAATAACATAATTAATAACAGAATAACATAATAACATAATTAATAACAGAATAACATAAGAGCAAGTGCCGGGTCCTGCACCTGGGACGGGGAAACCCTGGCTGCACGTACAGACTGGGCGATGAGACGCTGGAGAGCAGCCTAGAAGAGAGGGATCTGGGGGTCGTGGTAGACAGCAAGTTGAATATGAGCCAGCAGTGTGCCCTGGCAGCCAGGAGGGCCAACCGTGTCCTGGGGTGCATCAAGCACGGCATCGCTAGTAGGTCAAGGGAGGTGATTGTCCCGCTCTACTCTGCGCTGTTGCGGCCTCACCTCGAGTACTGTGTGCAGTTCTGGGCACCACAGTATAAAAAGGACATGAAACTGTTGGAAAGTGTCCAGAGGAGGGCTACGAAGATGGTGAAAGGCCTGGAGGGGAAGACGTACGAAGAACGGCTGAGGTCACTGGGCCTGTTCAGCCTGGAGAAGAGGAGGCTGAGGGGAGACCTCATCACAGTCTACAACTTCCTCGTAAGGGGGTGTCGAGAGGCAGGAGACCTTTTCTCCATTAACACCAGTGACAGGACCCGCGGGAACGGGGTTAAGCTGAGGCAGGGGAAATTTAGGCTGGACGTCAGGAGGGGGTTCTTCACAGAGAGGGTGGTTGCACACTGGAACAGGCTCCCCAGGGAAGTGGTCACTGCACCGAGCCTGTCTGAATTTAAGAAGAGATTGGACTGTGCACTTAGTCACATGGTCTGAACTTTTGGGTAGACCTGTGCGGTGTCAAGAGTTGGACTTGATGATCTTTGAGGGTCCCTTCCAACTCAGGATATTCTATGATTCTGTGATTCTATGAATTAAACTACCATGATCTCAGTCAACACCAGCACTCATGAAACTATGAAGTCAAGTCATGTAGCCCAAACTCAGCTCTGGTGTGAAAAAGGAGGATGACTGTCTTATTTTTGCCTGTGGTTTGAAGCTGTGGAAAGTTCAGTCCAATATCTAGTTGGGGAAGGAACCACAGGCCTTCATAAGTAAGGAGGAGAACTCTTCTTGTCGCGTCCCCCAGCCCAGCCCCTGGTATGTGGTAGATACCCAGGATAAGGTGGACTCTGGATCAACACAAATCCTCACGTTTACACTAAGTGCCTGCCTGGATGTGATGCTACAGGTCTGACAGACGTTTGGGGCTTTTCCGGCACCAACTAGTTGGATTCTGCTTCAGCTAGACATTGACAGGACTTTCCCTGGCAATATAAAACATAAATCTCCTTTAATCATGTGTACAACAGCTACCAGTTCACCGCTTTGTTCATAAACACCTCTTCCTCATTCCATCTGTCTCTACAGCCAGTGAATATTTTTGCAATGGTTAATATTTTTGTAATAGGAGCAATAATAAACAGAATCACACAATCACAGAATCGTCTAGGTTGGAAGAGACCTCCAAGATCACCTAGCCCAACCTCTGACCTAACACTAACCAGTCCCTAGCTGCTTGACCAGGCACAAAATTTCCCTAATGCTGGCATGGGTGACTGTGTTTGGACACACTTCTGCTAAGGCAGCGTTTCCTTTTTCACTGATTTCCCCAGGTAGCCCAGTGACTCTCTTCTGTCCTCTCATCTCTTTGACTTGCTGGGTTTTGTGATCAGATCTCCCTTGCTCCGTGACAGCACTTCCACCCACGGGTCTCATGGCATGTTTGGGAGCATGCATCAGTTGAATTCCACAGTGAACAACCACTAGCTGAAATTTGTGAAGCCCCTGAAAAGGCTTTATTAACTATGTGGACCTTAAACTAAAGAAAAGGTCCTCATCCTGAACCCGCTAAAGCCAAGAGAAAGACTTACAATTGACTTCAGTGGGTTTTGCATCTCACTTGTGAGCATTTGATTTCTGAGGTTGTTGATCTGTTGCCTTTCATGAGCACTAATTTTACTAATGTATTTTTCAATGCAGTTCAGCTATCACTTGGTTAATTTCAAATCTGCCAAGTCAGATGGATGTGCTGCATGCCACAGTCCATAAAAATGAAAGGTCAGCTACTAATTGGCTTCAGTTTAAGCTTGGTGACTTCAGAAAAGTCCTTTTCACAGCCACGATATTTAATTTATGGATAGATATATTTGGATCTATTTATTTCAACAACAAAATTCTCTGGTTTGCAGCCATTGATTTTATAAAAGAGATAATAAAAGTGTAATGAGTATGGAGATGCAAAAGTGGAAATGACACCGAGAAAGTAATAAACATTAAAATGAAAATATAAACAAGTCTATAAACCAAACCCTCAAGACATTTGCCATGTGTAATGTAACTTTTATACCTCTTACTTCATAATGCATAACTTTCAAAGAAAATTAATTTAATTCTTTCACTAACCTTACCCAACCCCAATCAAGTAATAGGTAGCAGGAAAAACAATTATGTGTGTACACAGTAAACTTTCATTTAGTTCAAATGGTGATTCGAGTATTTTGATTGCATAATAAAGACCTGAAATCCATTTTATTTTACCAATAGCAATACCAAAATTCCAGTATCTTCGTTTTTTACATCAGATTGCTCGGATGCTTTAACCCTGCTTAAGCATCTAAAACAGGGCTTTTATAGCACACTTATCTGTGCTTGCCTCTGCAAATTTCACCAGCTACTTTTCCTGCGATTCAGAAATACGCTGTAAATATGGGAGCAGCCTTGCAGGAGGGACTAGGCGCAGAGCCAAAATTCGCAGCTGGATGTGAAAATGAGAAGAACCTCTGGGTCTGAGCAGGCAGAGAGGAGAGGGCTGTCTGGCATCAGCCCACCACAGATAGGACAGCCCATGGTACCTACAGCCAGCCTGGCCCTACAGCTCGATGAATCACCATCAGATCTGGGGAACCTGGCAGCCACGGCAATGCCAGGCAGGAGGCACTTCCCAGGATGATGCAGCGGGTGGCCAGGATGGAGAAAAAGGGTTGAAGAGCTTTTTAGCCCCCCAAGGTCCCATCCCTAGTTCTCGGCAGAGTGATCACGGCTTCACGCTGCAGAGGGAAGGACTGAATCATGGAAAGACTGAAGTCAGTAGGCTGAAATAGGGGTGTTTGATCCTTACACCTACCCAGAGATGTGTGGCTTGATTTTCTTCCTTGCTAAGCCTCCCTGCCTCCTGCTGACTTCGACATACTTAAAACCACACACACACATCATAAAATCACACTGACTGTTAAGATGTGCAATTACAGATATTTCCATAATCACTGGCAAACATGCCAGCCTTAAATGGCCCTACGTTCAGGTTCCCCACCTGTAAAACAGAAAACAAGGCACTTCAACGTGCCTTTCCAAATCAAGGACAGAGCTGTTTCTAGAGCCAGCTGAGGCCTTAGGCAATGGAAAACGAAACATGATCTGAAAGTCCAGAGATAAAAAGAAGGTATATGCTGCAGAAAGTATTAAGAGGCTTTCAGAACCAGGAAAAATTGCTCTGTGTTAATAAATCCCTGAAGGTTTTGCTGCCCTTGAGTTCCAGTGACACGGCTGAGATATCTCCAGCCGTATAAAGGCTGCAGTTCTGTAAGTGGTTTTGCTGACTGCCAAAGGCAAGATCTACATTATCGTGATTCATATCAATTAGTTTTTAAAACTGATGAAAACCCAAAAGCTTCCGCTCAGTGGGTGGCCTGTTCCAGTGGCTGAGTGACAGAGGATCACAGAGCAATCCACATTTCCTCCAAATTCACCGGGCTTTGAACCGGGCTCTGAGTCACAGACTAGCTTGGGAGCTTTGGACAGACCCTGTGGGCACCAGGAGCCCTTGAGCTCCCACATTTCTGAGAGAAACCGTGAACTTAATGCAGGCATGATATCAGTGTTGGTTACCCTTTTTCCCTCTATCTCCCTCATCATCATCTCAGTTCACAGAAGGAATTCTTCCATCTTTGTCCGGGAAGCTCCATAGGAGCAGTGTTTCTGAGCAGGCCTGGTCCCAGCACAGCAAGGCCTGGTCCCAGGAGCCAGCTGCGGGCCAGGGCAGCTCATCCAGCTGCAGATCACTGCCTGTGCCCCGGGACGGGAGCAGGGGAGAGGCAGCTGCCAGATGGTTGAACATTTTGGCAGGCTGTCTGCAGCCCAAGGGATGAACATTTCTGGCTGAGAGGGACTCCTGCTTGCCCTCTGCCTTGTGAATGTCTGCCCTGCAGGGAGCCAAACAGGTCATTCCCCATGTGCCGGCTGGGGCACCTGCCTCAGGACACGCCAGAGGGCATCAAGGTCTTCACAAGTGCCCAAGTCCCCTCACACCATCCCATGTATCTGGCTGTAAAAGACTGCTCAACTTCAAAACTAATTCCCTCTTCCAGACTCTCAGCTTCTTAAGCATTTACAACTTAAAACACTTATCTCTCCCATTACCTCAACCAACTTGTTGATATGTCAAATGAGGAACATGTTGGCAAGCTGGCTGCAAATGTTTCTTCTCCTTCCCCTAGCATGGCCAAAACATACAGATTACGCCATCCTGAACTCACATAAACTCCCAACTGTGTTTATTTCAGAGCTGTAAAGCTGACTTGACTTTTCAAATTGATACAAGGAAATAGAAACAAATCACTTTACAGCCTCCAAGTTGGCTTTTGCTGCCCAAACAGCTTTCTTTGTGCCTGAGGCCTCAACAATTCTCCACCAAACTGGTCTGAGAACAAGCCATGCAGCTGAGTTAGTTCTCACACACGTCTTGTAGGACTTTTCACACTCAGATCTTTTCTTATTATTATTTTAAAATATCTGGCTTTCTTTAATCATTCACATACTTATACAGATCTTGCCAACATCCGTTTAAACCAAATGATGTCTTCTGAAATGGTTCTGGGTCAGGCCATCCAAAAAGCTATCTTACAACTTCTGCCTCTAGTATAATCTATAATGAGAACTGTGTAAATAATTGATTTTTGGTTTTAATGATTGAACTAAAAAAAAAAAAAATAGAAAAGAAAAAAAAATAAGTAGCATTAGATGAGTCTGAAACCATTTCATTTTCCTCCAAGGAATGAAAACAAGCACAAAAATGCAATAAATGTTTTACTGCAGTACTTTTTTCCTTTGAAAAATTATCACTGAATTTAGCTAAACTAGGCTTTAAAAAACAACTAAATCATAACTCTTTGATTTTCCCTCCCTGCATTTGATCTTTTTTGTTTTCTTCTGACAAAGTACTCTGCTAAATACAGCTGTTATTGCTATATGTGGAGTGACCGTAAACTGCTTTTTTAGCAATAAAATGCATCTTTACCTAAAACAATATTCTTCTATATCCAAAGAGACAGAGAGGGAAATCTAACCATTTCTTCTCTTCTCATAACACAAAACAAAGTGATACATTAGTCCTTCATGAACATTTTAGCTAAGATGCTCTAAAATATTTACTAAAATCTCTCTGGTAGCTTCTGAGGTAGGCTCTGCTTTATCACCACCCCTAACAGCATAAAGGGAAGATTGGGCTCTGTGGCTTTGCCAGAGGGATGGCATGGATTGGAAGTCAGAGTACCCAGCCTAGAAAGCAGTATTTACTCATAGTGTGGGACATGAGGATCACTCTTGGGATTTTGTTTATACCACAGATGGGGAAAACATAATCCATGGCCCAGAGATGACATATGATGTCAAGGACAACATTATTGATAGTGTGTTTTTTTCATTGATGGTGTCACCATAGCATTTCAGCTCTTCCTAGAAACGTAGGAAATCCCAGAGCTGCCTCATGGAGAAGTATTTTGGTGCATAACAAGGACCCTTGAGTGCATCTTGACCCCAAATCCACCCTTGACTTTGGCTCCAGACAAGGCCTTCAGACTAAGGGATTCAAACCAAGTGGAAGCAGACCTCGGCTCTTCGCTTTGCAGCCGGCAAACTACAGCCAAACCCCTGGCTTTCCAATTCAACTTTTCATGACCCTCCAAACTAATCACAACCTTTGCACTGGCCTCAGTACAACTGGCAAATTTATATTATAAGCCTCATTATGCATCCTTTAGTCTCATAAACCCTAAATTACCCAAGCACTGGCTGTCAACAAGGCACTCAAGGCCACACAAGCCTAAGAATACAGCACTTAAATAAGCTGAGTCCAGTTAGACATTTCCTCCACACAATTCGGAGTCTTCATTGAAACAAAATGTTGCATTTTGAGCATTACAATAGAATCTAGCACTAAACCTCACCTTGGCTATAGATAAGGAATATTCTTCCACGTGAAAATTCACTGCAAGTAAAACAAGCTGATGCAAACTTTATATTTTCCTTCACTGTCATGCCAAAGTTCAGCTATAAGCTTGGATCTGCAATGCTTCTTTCAAGTCCTGTAAAAGTAACTTGAACAATAATATAGGGAATAAAAAAGTCATAAAGCACCACAGAAAACTTGAAGTTAAGGTATTCAAATAAAGTGATACCAATACTCTCCACCACAGGAGAAGCACATAGGAATATAACCATAGTTCTGTAATCAACAGTTTCATAAAGGTTATCCCTTATCTAAGACCAGCCTCTGTTAAGAATACATATTGAGCACAAATTCACAATAAGGCAATGAAATCAAGTGAGATCAACAAAATTCAGCTCTGCTTCTCATTCTGCAGCAATATTTTTCACAACCACAACCCCACCTGAAGACTACTTCCTTGCAGGGACACACTTATAACCAAAAACGAGGAATATAGAATTTTATTTTTAAAACATGCATCCTGACGATACGTGTCCTGAACAAATTCTAAAACTTCAAATTGTATTTTAATTTTAAAATAACTTTTAACAAATAAAATTAAATTTTAAATTCCCAAGACCTGCCACCATGCTCTTCCAAATCCCCTCCATGCGTGCAACTAACCACAAACCTGCCCAGCCTAGGGGTAGGCCCCAAACTGGGTTGCCTGCCCAGCACCAAGAGGGAACAGGGTGTTATTCACACACATGGGGTGAAGTTGGGAACATGTCTAAGACACTGACACATTTCCACCTCTTTCCAGTAGAATAATTGAGTATGAACTACAGAAATTGGCCATGACTTTGGCTCTGCTTCCCTGTTCACATGCCATAACTCTGATCAGGTCTCACTCCCTCTCCCTTTCCCACTCCCTCTTTTGCTTTCCTCTGCATGAATTAAGAATTGACCTAATCCTGGCTCTCCAGCTTTTCTTCTCTGGAAGCCCAGTCTGAATACATCTCCAGCCTTTGGCTGCGCTCTTTGCAGTACATACACTTGCAAATGAAATACAGAAGGAGGTCTGGCAAAATGCTCTTTTATGTCTTTCTGTCCCGTCCCTTTCCTCATGAGCATCAGTGCTTCATCTAAAATATATCCCTGCACATACCTGAGTCTCATCAATCCCCCATACTGAGGGCACTAACCCCACTCCCAGTGCTCACACCCCCTGGCCCCAGCACCCACTGTAGCCAAGACAAACTGGTAAAAAATGCCCTCAGTATGGAAAAATAAATCAATAAACTGGGATGTGCAGCCCTGAATGTCACAAACCATACCCCTGTTTCTAAGTTCGTAACTCAGTCTCCAGAAAACAAAAGGTACATTCTGGTGTTGGCTGAAGTCCTCAACCAGGAGGCTGTTTGGCACCCTGAGATAACATCACATGTGTCCACTGGGAGGTCTGAACTTCAGACAACAACTTACACAACCCAGGTGGCCTTAACATGAGCCAGCAATGTCCCCATTGCCACCCAGCTCACAAGGCACATGTGCATCACAGTGCCTAGAGCAGTTCTCCTAGGCAAGATCATCCACCTGGGATCTTAGGTATGACAGACACTTAGGGATGTCTGTCCAGGTCTAGGAAACACAAGAAGGTGCAGGGAACTGAGAACTGGGGCTGTGATACAGCAACCAGAGAAACAGAGCTGAAGGTTATGGGAATGGAAGCAAATGTGAACATTAATGGGGCCACCACAGCTCCAGCTTGCATTGGGGCAAGCTCAGTGGTGTGCCCTCAGTGAAGATACCCGTGTGCCGAGCTGTGCCATGCAGCCTGCAGTGTGCACACATCCTAGGGATTCCCCCTGAATGAATCCTGCAAACCCCGTAAGGATGCCAGGAAAATAAGCAGTTACACATCCCACTTTCTCCTTTCAGTATTAGGGATGGGAGGTTATCCCAGTACCCCGCAGTGCCTTTCAGAGGAGGCCCTCACAAAATATCTTTTGACCCACCCAATGAACAATTTCCCTGGCATTTCAGCTGGGAGGGTGAAAATTTCCATTGCCCCCTCCACAAATCCCTCATTTAATAGCTTTGCTGCAGCAGAGTTCCTAGATTCCTCGACCACATGCTCCATTCATACAAGAATTAGGATTAAACTAATTTGTGCATTTGTCATCTGACCCTCTCAGCCCCCAAATTTAATTTAAAAACTTTTTGCATTTCTGATAAATAATACCCGCCTCTAATTAGAAACATCATTTAATCAGGTTTCATGTGCTTTCAACCTTATTAGATCCTTGTCACAACCCTGTGTGTGATTTGAGCATCCTGCTTGAACACAAACATATTGCCTACCACCATATGCCAAAGACATCTTCTGATGGTGGGAGGTATTTGATGTTTCAGTTACACGATATTACAGTTCTCACAACACAGTAACAAAGCACCAGGGAGAAAAAAAAAAATAAAAAAATGTAGCCACAAAACAAAGAACTCCACAGAAATGTGGAAATCTCAGGACACAGCAATTTTCTTCTGAAAATCTCTAATACTAGTCAGCCTCTAGTATTCCAGTTTCTCATTTTGAAACCACACTTCATTTTATTTGTAACTCGATATTACAGATATATTGCATTTTAAAAGATTAAAGCAAAATGGAGTATTCTGAAAGACCCCAAAATTAAAAAATAATCTTTTTTTTTTTTTTCTTGTTGGAGATCTTTATAAAGGAGGGTGTTGCTCTGCCTCAGCAGAACACCCCATTTATAAATTTCCAAACCCTTTCCCAAATGCCAGCCATTCTTGACACTCTCAGGCTGCAACTAGGTGTGCCTCGTAACACAGACATTGCATGCAGATGCAGTCAGTGCTGGAGGTGGTGCAGACCTGTCCCGGGATGTGTGCTGCTTCAGTAGCACGTGGAAAGTCAGCTTGTCCCTGTAGGAAACAAGCCCCCACCTGCTCACAGCACCAGGAACAGCTTTTATGTAAAACAGCACGAATCCAGAGCAGTTCCACTGAGGTTGATGGATATGACCCTTCTCTTGCTTATATTAGTGGCATTCTATTAACTACAGAGGAATAAATCCGGAGATGGAAACCAGACTCCATCCAGCAAATGCCGGACTTGCGCTGCTGCAACAAAAGGAAGCCCGGGCCGTGGAGAGGTGCCAGGGTCTGCCAGGAGCCTTGGCAGCCACTGAGTTGTTATCTGCAGCTCTTGCTCCTCTGCTTACTCCATCCTAGGGTCTGATACAGAGGTAATTAGCGTTACAGAAATCCCTCCGCTGTGTTTTCAGAAGGCTTAGAGCCACTTCTCCAGGGCGCAAGTGCCGTTCATCTGGCTTGCGAGCAGCACAATCCCTGCGTGGGTGTGGATGCGAAGTCCTGTGTCCTGAAACCTGCCCTACTTTTCCATTTCATTCTAGTCGATAAGCTCCAGTGCTGCTAGCAACTTGGGGAATTTGGCCTGTCGTCTGTAATCTTTGAAGTGTAAACTTCAGACTCATGCAAAGCAGAGAGCAGAAGTGATGTCTGTATTTTCAGGTGAGCAAAGCTGCAGACTTCAAAGGTTCGGTATTAGCCTGTGAAGCTTCTTAAAGATTGTCACCCGAGTTTCTCAAACGCTGGCTGCAAATGCACATGTACATCCAGATAAACGTGTTCTTTGATCCGAGTGATAAAAACAACTGTTTTTCTACATGTAAACTCCATTTTTATAAATGTTTATGAACTGTGGGAAATTATGTCTCTGCCAGAATTTAAAATAAAGTGATTCAATGGGTTTGCTTTACATTTACCATTCATTACGCTCACTAACATTGCAGGAATCCCAACGGAGTTTTCAGGGAAGGTTCACAGTGTTGTAGTTACCAGGGAAACACACGATAAATTGTAGCTATCTAAAAAAGAAAATCCCTACTAACTTTCTATTAAAGAGCAAGCAACGTGAAATATATGGAGAAATGCCTTTATGGTTACCCTTTTAAAATGCTGTGTGTTTTGTTTCAAGTTTGAACCAAATATTGCCAAGCTCTGACATTTTTATTCATTGTGAACAGCACCTAGCACGTTACAGCCTGTGGTTTACCACGCATTGTTAAAGGCAGTCCAGTACTCAGCTGAATCGACCCAGGAATAGCAGCCACCCTGTGATTGTTCCTGCACTTAAAACATTTACAGGCAAAGCTTTCTTGGAGAGAGGCTTGGTTCTTCCTCACTCAGCTAAAAAACAGCAGCATATTTCACACCAAAATGAGGTTCTTTTGCCGATGACTTGTACAGGTTTTCTGAAACCAGCAGAAGGGTTTACAGGTTTAGCCACCAGCTACCCCTGTCTGCTATAGAAATGGTTTCCAAATATATATTCCACATTTGGGTTTTGTGTGCACATAAGTGACATGGGACAAAGATCACCTAGGCCCCACAGGATGGTGGTGTAGACACAGATCCTCCAGCCCCACCATGCCCTTGGTGCTCCAGGGAGTGAGAGCACCCAGGCTTCACTTCAGAAGCCAGGGGGAGATATCAGAAAACTTTTATTTGACCTCAGGCAGCCCTGCTGCTGCAGAGCAGATGGGAGGTTTAAGAAGTCATCACCACCCCTAACAACCACATCTCAAGCTTTTAGGATTGACCCCAAGAGCTGCTACAGCTTCATTGCAACACAAACAGACTTCCTAAAAGCACCTTGAGTAGCAGCTGAATTAAATCTGGTTTCTTCCACACTGAAATATCCTAAAAGCTTGTTTCCTTCCTCATCCACTTGTTCATTCCTGTCTGTTGTTGTATCTCAGCCAGGCAGAAGTAGCTCTTGTTGGGACATCTAAGCTTTGTCTACCAGAAGAGCATCCATTTGGACATGGCCTTGGGCAACTGGCTTTAGGTGACCCTCCCTGAGCAAGGGGTCGGACCACATGACCTCCAGAGGTCCCTTCCAACCTCAACTCTGCACTTCTATAATCCTTAGAAATACTCATAGCAAAAGCATTACAGGTCAGGTGGATATGGAAATTAATTTTTCTCCACTGGTGAGACTGAGCAATAACTGGTTCTGAAAGTGAAGACATGCAGGTTATGGTCAATGGGAAGGAGAAGGACAGAGGGCCACATCAGAGTGAAGGCTGGGAGAACAGTGGTAGGAATGGCTGCTAAGCCCAGAGAGATGGATGCTGTGCTAAAGAAGTGCTACGATGAGAGATGAGGTGAGGGCTTTAGCTCCTTGGATGAATAAGACAATCAGACTTCAAAAGCCATCATGCAGAAAGAACCAGCAAGGTTTGGGCACAGCCTGGGTGCAAGGCACTGAGCAGAAAGAGCAGCAAGAGTTACAGGCTGGGAGAGGGGTGATGACAGAGAGCAGCAGGAGAAATGGGAAAGGGAAGCCCCAGGGAGCCCAGGGGCAGGGTTTTTCCATGACACATCCATGGACCCACTCCTGCTCCAGGTCAGACAGGATGGAAAACATCTCAGACCACCGCTCAGTTCTCCAGCCACAGCACAACGGGCCTGTCCCTTCCTTTGCAATCAAAGGCTGGTCCTGCTTGAAATCACATCTCTAAGGCCATAACCCTTTGGGAAGTGATCACAGGGAACCTGGGGGCTCTTTAAAGGCAGGCACAGGTCCCATGCCCCATCTCAGCTCCAGGTTGCTTTGCTGGTTGCTCTGAACACCCAGCTTCCCATGCAGGGTCAGGGAGCTGAGGCACCCCATCAGCAGAGGTCTGACACCACGCAGCTCCACGCTGTGGATTTTGCCCTGGCCCTAAATCAGCATCATCAAGATGCAAAATAACGGAAAGAAAGTCTGAGGCAGATGAACTAAAACGTTGACCTGTTTTATTTTTCCTCTCCTTATTTTTATTTTATTGGTCCATTTCTTAAATTCATTCCTAAAACAAGCAGGCCCTTTTTTGTTGTTGTTGTTTCCATTTGCAAAGAATTTTTGAATAAGAGTGAGAGACACAGACACACAAAGCCAAAAAGAAACAGAGGATCCAAGCGGAGAGGTATGTGTTATTGGACAAGTGTTTAATTTATGGAACTTGGCCCACAGAACAAGAGTTTGAATTGTACTTCAATAAGTGGAGCTCTTAGAATAAATGTGGCTTGTAAAGTTGTTTTACAGTCTGCTTTGCAGAGCAGCCAACACCTCATGGAAACCTTTGAAAAACATTCTGTTTAGAAGCCACGGTGTTTATATTTCATATTTTCTCTATTTGTTTTCCCCTCTGGTTTTATAACTGAAACCATATGCAAGAAAACAGGATTTTTGCATCTTAAAATATCTACCTGGTCTGACTACTTTTATTATTAAAAAAAAAAAAAACAGTGAGCGTTTTGAAAATTCTTTATACATTAGATGCTCAGTTCAAACACTAACATGTCCTTGGTTGATACCCCAGCCAGCTACAAATTTCCCAGATGACCCTGGGATAATCACTTTGGTGAGATTCGTTGTCCCTCTCCCTCCATATAGGCGGTGCAGCTGTGTGAGCTGTCTTTCCCTTTGCAGACAGCAAATGCAACAGTTTATGCCACGATTTATCTGCACAGGATGGCAGGGGATGAGCCATGCTCTAGATCCATATATTGACCAGCTTGTCCCCACTACAAAGCTAAGCTGCTCAGCTGCAGACCCGTACACTGGAGATACCCACGGCTGGTCACTTAGGAGACCTGTGGTAAGGAAGCCAAGCTCTCCTTCTGCACTGTCACACACATGTATGTGTATGTACAGCCCCTACAGGAATGGTATGAGCAGGCTGCCTACCCAAGACACTAGGACAATCCTTCAGCTAAATTCTGTGCCTCCACTGGGCAGGCTGGGAGATGCTGCTGCAACAGGGGGAAATGAAGAAGCAGTAAAGAGAGGCACCGTTTTATTAAATATACAGACCAAGAAAGGAAGATACAGAAGGACTCCAGGACTATATCATAACAGCCAAGCATCTAAATCTGGATGTAACAGATATGTTTGCACAGATATGACAGAACTGCTCTGGAAAGTGGCTTCATTTAATGCCTATGATGGGAAACAAGCTTACCTGAGTGTTGTGTTTCTGTTGGGTCCCTTTGTTTGCTTGCTTTGTTTTGTTTATTTAAAGGGCTGTGTCTAGGTGTTTTGTACCTCTGCCACTGGGCTGCATTCAGCTTCCATGACTGTTCTGAAATACCCTGCTCTGTTCATTCATTTCGGTGTCACTGATCCCTGGTAGAGCTCTGCTCGGTAAAGCCATTACGACTCAGCCAGGCATTCTGTCACCATCCCAAAGTTTTGCCCTCTAGCTGTACACTATTTTTCTTTTCTATTTCTTTATGGTTTCTTCTGAGACCAACATGCTTTTACAAACTGCTCCTTTTCAAGGCCCTTGCGAGGCCACGTCCCTTGAAGTCAACACTTCTCTGATCACCTCTATGCTTTCAGCCCTCCCTGCTCTCCTGCTGGCTCCCTTTAATTTCCACACCCCGGAGCCAGGTGACACCAGGGGATTCAAGCTAGAAAGAACTGAAGTTTCTACCATGCGAGATTACACAGCTAGAAATCATGATGAGAAAAGATTTGCATCCTGAAAGCAAATGTGCTAACCCAGTACTTGTTTAAGCAACTCGAAATTTTAAAGCCAGGATTTTCATTGCAAGGAGGGAGGTTACAGCATGGGCTCATAAAAACAGGGAAAGAGCAAATGCCCAGCTTTGGATTCAGGTATCCTGAAGGTATCCACTCACACCTTGGTCGTGCACCATCCCACTACTCACAGCCCCCTCGTACTGTTACTTGTTTATGGAGCCAGATCTCTGCAGGATGTATGAGGGTGCTACACCACTAATGTTTACTCCAGTAACAAAAAGCCAAAGAGAAACACAGTGCTTTCTCTAGGAGGCTTAAAAATACAAAGAGCTGTGCTATCGTTACCTTGCACCCCAAAAGCACACTGTAACAGCAGTCTGTTTGGGAATGATTGGGCACAGGAAAGTCCAGAGATGAGCCCCAAGTACTAGGCACTGCCCTGCAGCCTGACAAATGTTCCTACATGCAGGATAGCTCATTACCAGTGATGAATCACTGTTTGCTGACAAAAGGCCCTTTTCTCAAGGAATTCCCCATCAGCCCTAGGTGTGCCATAAGTGATTCAGGCTCTCATTAGCCCTAATTAGCTAATTGTTCAAATGATTTCTCTATTATTCCTGGAGCCTGTACCACTGAGCACACGCCTGCCGACTGACAGGTGCTCACTGCAAAGAAATGTATTTTTCCAGGGTGACTGCTGCAGGGATCCCTGTGCCCATCCCAGCCCTCCGGGATCTCCTTTAGCTGCTTGCAGCGCCTCAGGCTGCTCTGCTACAAAGCCTTAAGGGTCACTGCTGTGCCAGTGTGGAGGGTTTCAGCATCCCCATATCTTTCTGGTATCATTTTCTTCCCCAGAAAGTTGGTAATTCTTCAGGCATCTCCTCCAGTCACATCCCGGGTTGCCTCCCCAGCTGAGGTGGGTGAGCGTGCTTCTTGCAAACAGAGACTTAATTCTCTTCTGATCCACAGGACGACAGCAAACAGGAATCATGAGACCGTAACTTTTCTTAGCCCCACAGCTGGGGTGCCCTTCTCGATGAAGATTACAGGCCTGTTACAGATGGTTCAGTGATTTAAAGCACTAGCCTGGGACTCCAGATCCCTCTTCCATAAACTTTAAGGTTGACCTTGGCAAAAGCTCTTAGGCTGGAATTTCGCTCACCTAAAAATAGCCCTCAAAGCTCAGCAGACAGGCTCCCTCTACAGCCAGCGGAAAGAGAGAGGCACCCCTTTATCCACAGCTAATACAGGCACATGACAAAAGTGACATGAATCACTCTCCCAAGGTACCAGCCTCTCTCTGTACCGATGGCAAAAGGCTCTCACGCGACTGCTTTACACTTAACCCCTACTAGTTAAACTGTGTGAGAGAGGGCAGGAATTTTAAGACATATACAGGTCCCATATCTCAATTTCAGGGGGAGCTGAGCAACGCAGTCCCGTAAATCCCGACTTTAGAAGCTCTGCAGGGACAGTTCCCCTTTGTAAAACCCAACTGTATTTTTTGTGGTAAGGTTTAAAATGACCATGAGCCATTCAGGTGCCAAGAAGACAGACAGCTACTCAGCACTTATTCTCCCTGCTGGTTACAGCTGCACTCTGTCGCTGATCACAGACATCGTTTGCAGCAAAAGGGCCACTACCCCTGCTTCAGCGACACATCCCTGTGACTTGGCGATCCTAAGAGATGGTCCAAATACCTTTCTAGAATCCTCCTCACCCTCAGGATCAAGCAAGCAGTGCTGTTAGGCTCAGCTTTGACGGCTACAGGTAGCTACACCGCCTGCCAGCGCGCCCGGCCCCTGCCGATGCTGGTGGTGCACGAAGGGCACTGCGAAGAGCGGCGTGCGGTAGGGACGAGCTGCCGGCAGAGAGAGCCAAAGCACAAGGCAGCAAGCACTGCCTGACGTTTCCAGAGCTGCATTTAGCATCGTAATGCCAGGGGTGAAGGGAAAACGCCTTCTGGTGGTCAAGGATTTTCTTCCCAGGGCATGCAGAGCCACGGAGCCTTTTCCCATCTCCCAGCAAAAACAGCCGCCCCTCAGCCAGGCATCCCTCCCAGCCTACTTTCTTTGCGCACTAGCCTGCCTGAGCTCCCAAAAAAAAAAAACAGATCCCACCAGAAGGTGGTGCCCGTATTCCACAAAACGCGAGGAAGGCTCTCGGTAAACCCCTCGAAACCCCAACACACAGCTACGAAGGTGTCACCTGCAGTGTAGCTCAGTGGGGCGCGGTGTATTTTTGTCTTAAGCGTTTATATCTGAACGGGCTTTTTAATGAACGGAGCCCTGCAAATGTTATTTGGAGTTTAATAAACACATAATCTCGCCTGGATGCTCACCGGCTAATTAAAGAGCCTACAGCCCGGAGCTTTGATGCTTGTCTTTGTGCAGAGCCGCGCTGGACACCAATTTCTGCATAACTCTTTGACACTGCCCCAGTTTGCTCGTGGTGGTCTATCAAAGGCAGATGTGGGATGGGGAGCATGGCAAGGCTGTATATTTGCCGTGCCGTGCAACAGTTCCAAATCAAAACACCAGGAGGGGCTCAGGCACTGTATTTTCTTGTCTCCTACTGCCTGCTACCTCACTGGCAACTCATGTTGCTTCCCTCCAGCAGGTCAGGCAGCTCTGGCCAGCAGGCAGGCACTGCTTGGTTACTTTTCGGGCACCATGTCCACTGTCCAACCTGTCACATATCAGGGTGAGATGCTCCAGGGCACCCGTGCCATATCCACTCTGCCACCTCACATCTCTGTGCCACAGCTCCACGGCAGCACTGGGTCATTTCCTGGTCCTCATCCCCAGGAGAAGACAACCACAGCAGGTAACTGCTGTGCCAGGTGGCAGCTCACGCTGCTCCCAGCACTGGTTCAGGCAGGTGTCTTCCATGAAATGTCCCATCTTTGAAAAAATGATATCGCCAAGGGGCTCTAACCTACAGCAGAAAGTTGCCAGAGCACAACCCAAGAGGTTTTCTAACACTCAAACTTTGTGATTTACAGTTCCTTCTTTTCACCACCCAAAGGAGATGGAGCTCGGAGAAATCGTAGTGACTGGGAGTCCGGGCGAGAGGAATTTGTACGCAGAGCAGAAGCCACGAACCCAGGACCTGCTGGGGAAGAATGGAAAGCAAATCCACCGAGTCTTCAAGTATCTCACGGGAGAAATGAAAGAATATGGGGAGTGGATGAAAAGTAAGCATGGGGATGTGTTTGGGGCTCTCAAGGAGCGAGCTGGAGCAGCTATGTCACCACTAGCACTAATAGGGCTGGGGCAAAAGGCGAGGGGCTGTTTCACCTTCTGGGGAGGCATGGCCCAATCTCACTGCCAACTTCTGTCCTTTTAGCCCAAATTACTCTATTCTCATGAAAGGAATCTCACTGCATGCTCTTGCTATTATCATGGCTGCACACAATTCAGCACAGGCAAGAAGATGTCTTTTACACTTAATCAGTCATTAGCATCATGTTCCTGGCGGCGGTGCCCAGAATCACACGTCAGGGCTGGGAGTTTGGTCTCATTTGTAAGTGCTTTAGATCAGCAGCCATCTCCTTGGCCACGTGTGGGCTGGCAGTGGGGACTTGGCTCCTGCATGTGCGGGCAAAGGCTCTTGTATAACCATTCTTCGGGGAGCAGTAAGCACCGCGGGTGTTTTGTTCTGATAAAGTACAAAGCAAGTCCTGATCTCAAAAGATTTAATGTCCGGGTAGGAACAATACATGAGCAGATGGTCTGTGTTACCCAGAATTATTGGGGATTAGGGGCTCTGGGAGGCTATGCAAGACTGTGGGTCCTCTGTCAGGGCTAGGTTCGTTAGCAGCACAACTCTTGCAAGGGGAGAGAATAAGAGACAGCTGTGTGCAGCCTGCTGGGCTGCGCAGTGGCCATCCTTGGTGGAGGAGGTGGGCTGAGATGCCTCCATGCAGGGGGCTCAGCACAGTCCCCAGCCATGGGAAAACATCCCCTCTTTGTTTACTCCAGTGGCCTGTGCTTGGCAGACCACTTTTATTATTCAGTGTCCCGAAAAGCTTCCTACCCCTACACACTGTAACCATATTTCAATACCATTAATACTGGTGTCTAACACCAAGAGCACTGCTGATATATTTCATAGCGCAACAGTGAATTTTAGTAAGAATTCCCAAATGAGCCCAATCACTTTTCTCTAAGGAGCTCATTCACTCCTGGTTGTAACTGCCTGGCTCCACATCAACACACCGCCCGAGGGATGCCTGCAGAGCCATCCCTTAAGTCGCACTCCAGCTTTTTGGGAGGGCTCTCCCAGGGATGCTGAAGAGATACAGGATGGTACCCAGCCCTTCAGAGATCCTCTATTTAAGCTTCTCTCCTCAGAAAACAGGTCTTGAGACTCAAATATAAATACAACAGAGAAGGGAAGTGAAAAAGTGGGTGAGAGAAAGCTATTAGGAAAAAGATTTTGCCCAGGTTCAAGAAGTAGCCTGGTACTTTGCACTGTGCCTAACTAACAATGTAAACTGAGAAACAATTAATTTTAAATATTTACAAAGATTAAAAATGTATATACACATTTTATGAACATCTTGTACATGCAAGCACACCTTCTTTTTCATATCTTCTCCTTACACCATGCTTATTAACACACAGCAGCACAATACCATTTACACCTCTCCCTCAAACTTGGCAGCAAAAGCCCTCAGGTCAATTTACAATAGAAAAGCCAGCAACAGAGCTCCTGCAGTGCTGCAAGACCCTCCTCTGCCCACGGAGATCACTAGGAGCACCGTGCTGAGATACGCTCAGACAGCCACGCACATCCCACCTGCCCCTGCACTCACCTGAGGCACTCAAGCTTGGGGTCCATTTGCTCTGTCCAGTAGGCTTCCATGAAGGGCAGTGGCCCTTTGTGCTTTGGAAATGCCTCTTTTCTCTGAGGACAGTCTGAGCTATAGTAACTGTTGTCTTCATTCAGGTTCTTCACTTCCCAAAGTACTTTTATATATAATATTTTTAAACTTCGTGAGTTTGATCCCATCTCCTGTATATAGTGTGCCTCCATATCATGGATTGCCAACTCTCTCCCTAAAACAGCAGAAGTGTTTCTTTTTATATTTCCCTATCCCCACACAGATTGCTTTCAGCCTTTGCCTAAGTCCCTCTCTGTCTGAATTATACATAGAAAAGGGTCTATCTCCTTGTTACATTTATAGCAGAATCTTATGCAACCTACTGTGCAAGAAAGACTATTTTTTTGACCACCATAAATAAACCACTTTTTATGAATCTCTCCATGGACTTTATAGCAGTGCCCAGTCCACCCCTGTTAGCTTTTCAAGTGCCAGATGCAAAATATGCTCAGACAGCAATAAATCAGAGACCATTTTTACAGTCCTGTTGATACTTCGCCTCTGTTCTGTGGCCAGAAAGCAACTGTAGAGCTGAGTGTGCTTTGAAGAGGCCCTGCTGAAATGCTGCCTTATCACCAGCAATTTTATTTGATCTCCTCCAGATAAGCCCCTAATGGTTCAGCTGGTGGACTGGATCTTGCGAGGCACCTCCCAGGTGATGTTTGTCAACAACCCCCTCAGCGGGCTGTTCATTTTAGTGGGGCTTTTCATCCAGAAGCCCTGGTGGATGCTCACAGGCTGCGCTGGATCAGTTGTGTCAACGTTAACAGCACTGGCCCTCAGCCAGGACAGGTAGGTGGAAGCTCGTGGCTGGGATGATCATTATGGTGTCAGGAACCAGCTGAGGGGTCACAGCCTCACGTTCAGGTGTATCAGAACCAGCAGACCAGCTTCCCTTGTGGGTCATCACGGTTCAGTGGGCTCCAAACTGCCTCCTCCCTCGGCACATCAATCCAGCATTTTTTCCATCCTCTCCCTACAGTCCTTTTTCCAGAAGGAGGGCATTTTTAAGTTGTATTTCATTGGGTCTCTGTGACAGGTCACCTTCTGCCTTGCAAACGTTTCTTTCCATCACAGATCAGCCATTGCAGCCGGGCAGCATGGCTATAACGGGATCTTGGTGGGACTGCTCATGGCTGTCTACTCTGACAAAGGGGACTACTACTGGTGGCTTCTTCCTCCTGTGGCAGTTACATCCATGGCCTGGTAAGCATCCCTTCTCCTAGGGACAATTCTCAGAGAATGAGGAATCCTGCTGTGTGCATCTTAAAGACATTGCAAGGCGCCTCTGCCCAGTCTCCTACATCAGTAGCTCTAGCCACAGCAGTGCTGGGAAGGGCATTCGTTGATGCACAGAGCTTGTCAAACACCTTGGTAGAAGGCCGAGTGCGCTGACAAAGCTAATCACAGCAGAAGGACAAAGCAGCTCTACTTCAACACTCTGCAAATGGCCCTCATCAGCAGACCACATTCAGGGCGGGTGTCATTGCACTCAGCACCCCAACTGTCCTCCCTTACCCAGGCACTGAACTGACCTGGAGCTCTCCCTCAGGCTGAATTCAATCTTCCCCGTCTCAGATCCGCAACCAGTCATGAGCAAAATTAATTCCTCCAAGTAGCTCCAAATGCCAGACAATGTCCTTTAAGGATTAGTTACCAATGCTAAATACAGACCTTAACAGCACTGCAGAATCTGCCTAACAGCTTCGATTGAAATTAATTTGAGAGTCACATTTTAATCACTGCTAGTGATAAGACACAAATCATTATTGCATTTCACTGCTTTTAAAATCAGATTTTTCAATATTTTATTTCATTAGTCACTCTCAGCGAAGGTCATTTTGTGACACCCTCTCAAAACCCAGAACATGTTGCAAGAATGTTTAGTCTGTCTTGCCTGCCAGAATTCCCTGAGGCTTTTTATTCAAAATTTTCCTTATTCTTCTAGTTCAGGGACTTGAGGGAAGAGCTGAAAGACTTTAAAATTAGACATTTCAGTGATTTTTTTCAACTGGTACTTTGTATTTCAGCTTTGGAAGTCAGCATTTCTTTAATTGTTTCTTTCTTCCTGACAAGATGTATAACTGGCAGAAGCTTTGTATTTCAACACAGAAATTAGGACACTGTTTTCACTGAAGTGGTGTTTTTTCTTTTGCACAGTGACAAGGAAATCTGTAACTGCTCTGGAAACCAAATTTGTCATAAAAGAATAGGCTTCATCTGAGAATATAAAATGAGAACAAAGCATTTTTCCACTGATAGTATCTACACAACAGGACACAAGCTGTTGCTTTTGAAATGCCAAATACTTCTTTTTTTTTTTTTTTTTTTTTGTGGTGGTGGTGGTGGTAGTGGGATTTTTTGTTTGTTTTGTTTTTCCTTTGTGTGTGTGTTTTTATTTTGTGTTTGTTTTTAATATTTTACATCTCTTAATTAAGATTTTCCGTCCTGCTTGATCACCTCTCCTGCTTTATTCCTCTTCCAGAATTGTCTTACCACTTCTGGTACTCCCCAAACCATTTGAACACACAAAATGCAACTTTATAATTCCTTCTTCTCTCTTGTCTCTTCAAGACTGGAGCTTTTTTCACCAACCAGAGTTTTCCATGGCTGTTCCTGTGGTATTCCCCAAAATCTGCTTTTCTGTTTCTTGCTACATTTCTCTACAGGAGTAGAGGCCAGATCACCTTCTTCCCTGCAGGCCTACATACAGTTCTGGATGCTTTTCTTTATTGTCTCCCTGAGCCTGGTATAACTAGCAGAGCACCCATACACTAGCCAACTTTCCTGAGAGGACAGCATGGCGTTTTTATCACCTGTTGTTAAGCGAGGTGCAGACCATGGCTGCATCCTCCAGCCACTGGGGCCCAGACCGGTGCCTGGGATCCAGGGCCTCTGCCCATGCCAGGGGACATGGCTGCTGCTTTCCCCTTTGCAGACCCAGCTGGTAGAAAAGCTGGGCACGTACCCCAGGGACACACAGGGTTTTGCAAGTGAATTTAGTGCCAGCAGCCAGCCTCAGACACAGGGGCTGTGATCCATGGTCCTGCTCCAGCCCTCACTCCTCCCTCACGCCAGTCCCCCAGCAGCTGGGGAGCACACACCACTCCCATCCGGGGCTGGGAGGAGAAGACCCCACTCCTCCAGCAGCTGATGGCAGGGCCCCGCTGACTTCCAGAGCTGGCACCACAGCCCTAGGCCTACGCCCCACAGCCTGGCTCCAGCAGCTGGCACTAAATTCACTCACACACACACAGATCCCTGTGGGACACACACACACATAGGAGGGAGTGTGAACGCACAGAGAGAGAGTTGGGAAAAGGTTTAATGAGAAAATATAAGAGCACGGGACAAACTGCAGTGACCAGGCACAGGGCTCAAGCAGACAAGCGTACTGAGTGCCCCATTTTATACACAACTAGCCCTTCCCTACTCTTTCTACCGACTCCTCTTCCATCCTCCTGCTGCACTTCCCCTGCACCCTCCCCCCCACCTCATGGCACCCAGTTTCTGCACCCTCCCAGTCTGGGTCCCTCTTATCAGCTGCAAAGTCCAGCTTTATCTTCCTGGAAGCGGGTCTCTAGTTTGCAAGCCCATCAATCTGTGTGACTGTGAGGTTTGTTTCTGGTCATTGTCTATGTTTTACTTTGTCGGGTCCATGTCTCAGCATTCTGATTATTGTTCCCTCTAATTTTTATTATTAGCCCAATTTAGAAATCCTCAGTCAGGCAACCTTGCTTGAATCAACATTACCATATTCCATCTCTTTCCTTATCAGTCTGTACAGGTATCTGGTCAGTGTATATTTCCACTGATTGATCAGGACCTCTCTGAGTGGTTGTTCCCTTTCCCCTTCATCAGCCACCCTCCCACTAACCCATTTTTGTGTATCCCTTAGTCAGACATTTTTTTCCTTCAACAAATAAACAGCCTCACACTACACGTACCCTTATATCCAATAATCGTATATGATAATTGCTGTAAAAAGACAAATAGCATTCTCTAACTTTTGATCTGATGCTGTCTAGAACATGAAACTACCCAATGTTTCTAAAACACTTGTGTTTACAAGAGCTTATGACCAAAGTAGTAGGGTGTTTCACCACTTTAACTATTATGAACAAGCTATACTTGTTTCTTTTCTTCTTTTGTACTCAGTCCAGTCCTGACCAGTGCATTGGGATCCATCTTCAGTAAATGGGACCTTCCCGTTTTCACTCTGCCCTTCAATATTGCAGTGACTTTGTACTTGGCAGCCACAGGACACTACAACCTCTTCTTCCCTACAACCCTCATCAAGCCTGTAGCATCAGTGCCCAATATTACCTGGACTGCAATCAATGTGCCTCTGGTAAGTTTCTTCCCAACTAGTTTATGATATTTCATTAAAAATGTGCACGTGAAGACATTCAGCTCTGGATAACAATTTTGAATAGGTCAGAATGGGCATATGATATGTACAGCCTGTAGCAATTCACAGATAAATGTCTTGGCTCAGTTCATTTCATAGAAGACAGTGCCCTAAAAGCCCCAGGGACAGTCCTGGCTGACCCAGCAGAAAGGCTGATCAAGGCTGAAGGAAGAAAGATCCTGAACTTCTCACTCCACCTAAAGCTAGACTGCCCTAAAACATGGCTTGAGTACTCTTGATACAGAAGTACATCTCGATATTCAATCCCACTGCCCGGATGTGTTTAAAGGGATATCAGCAGGACAGTCAATGACAATATCAAAAGAGGGAATAAACATCATGATATCAAAGGGACAGAAATTCATTTACAACCAGTCCCCACAGGCCAGATCTAGCACTGGAAAAGGTTTTATTACATTCACCCTCACAAAGAAACGTAAAGATAATTGGTATATTTCATATAATATAATAAATCAACCCCACCACAGTATTGCTGCCTAGGAAGGTTACTGTTTCTCTTCCACTAAAGGCACCCCCAACACACTGTGTGTGTTTGTTCAGAGACCATACTACCATCCCAGAAGAAGCAAAAGTCCATCTTTAACTTGAGGAAGTTCAGACCAAACAGTGAACTAATTCACACTGAAGGACAAAATACTCACATTTACCCAGCAGCCTCACTCAGAGCCAGGATTGTTTCCTTTCCTTTCTAAACATTAGCTTGGATGAAATAACTGTTGTGTCCTCAGAGTTAGAATAACATGCCCTTTTCTGCTGGCTGCTGCAGCTCTTGCAATCCATCCCGGTTGGTGTTGGGCAAGTGTATGGCTGCGAAAACCCCTGGACTGGAGGTATCTTCCTTGTTGCTCTACTTATCTCCTCCCCACTTATTTGCTTGCATGCTGCAATTGGGTCTGCAGTGGGGATGTTTGCAGGTAAGAAATATTTACCAAAGTAATTTTTGTAACTAGACTACCTTAACCCAAGATGTCAGGAGATTCTGTCCAGACTTAATAGATGAATGGGCTTAGATGTACTTGGGAATACACTCCTATCCTTGAAAGTCTCTCTAAATTCCAAAGGTCTTACTGAAGGTCACTCAACATGGTGAAGGCAAGAACAGAAGCATACTTTCTTTAAGCTCTGAACTTGGTACTAGATTTGTAATTCAGGCAGGTATTTGTTCCACCTTGATGAATCCCATGGAGATGATGATAAAATAAAATAAAATAAAATAAAATAAAATAAAATAAAATAAAATAAAATAAAATAAAATAAAATAAAATAAAATAAAATAAAATAAAATAAAATAAAATAAAATAAAATAAAATAAAATAAAATAAAATAAAATAAAATAAAATAAAATAAAATAAAATAAAGAAATAATTTCATTGATCTCTTGCCACCAGAAGTATGCTAAATTACAACCACAAGCAAAGATCTGCCTCAGAGCTAACCAGTCAATGAGAACAAACAGACTTTTCTACTATGGAGTTCATTCTACCTTGCTGCAGATTTGTAAAAGCAGCTCAATGAATGCTGCCCAAAATAGCCTGTCTCTGGGAAACAGTCTTAAGCTAAGACAGACAAGATCAATGCCATTTATCAGAGCAATTTTAGTTTAAAAAAATTATGATGAAATAAGCGTGGTCTGAGGCAAGTACCTCTAAAAAAAGGTGCAGACATGCAACATTAAGTTCTGATTTCTGCTCTGAAAAGCTTTATACAAGATGTCATCTGCCTTGTATTTGTCTTTTTAAACAAAACTATCCACAATTTGTACAGTTAAGAGCATTTGGCAAGTTGGGTACAGATCTGACATTTAATCTAGAAGGGAAAGGTCAGGGGAAAGTCTGTGGGAATAAGTGTGGTGAAAAGGAACAGAAGACGAATGAGGGCATTATAGCAGGAAATGTCTTGATCTTAAAAATAAGGTGGCCTGTGTACTACATATTGTGCTATCCTTTTTATTGGTACATCTGAAGCCTATGAGAAGTCCTGTAGAAGTACCTATGACATCAGGTTTGGAGCAGACCTTCAGCTCCCACCCGAATGGAGAATTTCCACAGCAATGATGGAGTGGCCACATTTAGTATTTTAGCAAAGGTCACTCAGAAAAGATGGAAAATTCTGCTTCCTCCCACAAAAAAAAAAAAAAAAAAAAAAAAAAAACACTCAGCTGTTCCTCCAATACTGAAGCTCAGGGTATGCGTGAGCTTTAAACAATATACATGAGCACAGATTTCTGCAAGCAGTAAAGCTAAGCCAGAAACCCCTCGTGCACTCTGGCTAGATCCTCCATCTGGAGATCTGGGGGACTAACCACAACACACTCAGGGCATAAGCAGGAAATTTTTCTGAAAGAAACCTTTCAGACTGAGTCAAACACCAACCCCAAGGACATCATCATAGCACCAAAATCATAAACTTCATTTTATTTCACCTTTTTTCTGCACGTGGTTGTCATGCAACTGTGAACCCAGTTAAATGTCTCGATATCATACGGAAGGGGGATTGGGTTCCCTGCAAGTCACGGATCCTCCTGCAGATACTTTTCATACCTGACCTCAACCCACTGCTTTTTTGTCTTGCAGCACTGAGCATTGCAACACCCTTTGACAGCATCTACCTTGGCTTACACAATTACAACTGTGCACTCGCATGCATTGCGATTGGAGGCATGTTCTATGCCCTGACCTGGCAGACTCACTTGCTGGCACTTGCTTGTGGTATGTATCTTTTACATTAAGGGGAGCCAAAAATTGATGCAGCCACACAGTCTATGAACAATACGGGCTTGGAGTCAACTGTGGACTCCACGTTTTGTTTGCTGCAAAACATGTTACTGTGCAAGAGTTATTTCGGTGATGGCATCAGATTTTAGTCACAAGTGGTTGCAAGTCACAAGTGCGGAAGGAAGGGTCTTTAGATACTGATAGCACAGAAACATCTAGAAGGGGCAGAAGCACCAGGGTTTGTGAAAGAAGCACAGCTCTGCCATTAGCAGAAGCCTAACAAATTCAAAACTCGGCAGATTTATAGAAGCAGCCATTTCAGACCTATATGTACCCTTATGGGAAATGCATCATAAATAGAGAGCTACTGCACAAATTCAGTTCAAAAAAAAAAAAAAACAACAACAAACAAACAAAAAAAAAAAACTAATTGTTGAATTCTAACATTAAACCTCACATCAGGTAGCTGGGAGGATCATTTCCCATGCATTTGGACACTTTAATATTTCTGATAATTTCTTTGGAAAGATGAGCAAGGCTTTCCTCACCTTGAGCTGTCTTTGGTTTTCTTTCCTCAGCATTATTCTGTGCCTACTCTGGAGCAGCTTTTACTAATGCCCTATCTGTGGTAAGTTTAGTTATTTTGGGGGTTTTGTTTAACTGTACTCTTGATTTTATCATTATATAAAGCCAAGGAAGTTCCTCCAAATTGTCAGTTCTGACAGCATTGAAGTGAGAATGCTGCAGCCAGCAGCAGGTCTTTTATAGATTTCACAACAGTTAACAGTGCACCTGCAGACTACAGCTGCAAATATGATTTCAAAAAACTTTGGAGTGGGAGTGTGCACATACATGTGAATTCCAGAAACAGCTTGTAGTTTGAGATGCAAGATTTAGTTACAGGCAGCATTTTTAAACAAATACAGCAGTCTACTGTTTTCCTTGCTTTTTCCAAGGTCTTTTTCCACACTCTCCCACCATTTTTTTTCCCCAAGTTTGGTCTGGCAACAAGAACTATACAAGTAAAAAAAATGAAAATAAAAAAGCCACTGCTCTCTTAAACATAAACTGATTGTATCTGGACATCTCAAGAAAGAGATGAAGCCAGAACAGCCATGCTTTGTGTCTTCTTGAAGATCTGAAAGACTAAAGCAAAACCATATTTTAATAAAATTGATTTAGTAACTTACAAGGAAAAAAAAAATAGAACTAGAAGCTTAAATGCATTAAATGTATTCATCTGGCACCCTCTCAGTAGAGCATAGGTCCACGCAGAGGGGTTGCTTTGTTAACCACACCTGGTTTGGGGATGCATCAGGGAAGAGGACACCTATTTCTTTTCTTGTGACCTTGGTTTTGGCAAACTCAAAGCCAGGTCAGGAGGTGAGAGCACAGTGCAGGACTGAGGGTTGGACGCAATGCCAGGAACGCATGGGCACTGACTGTGAATGTGTGTGAGTAGTACTCTCAGAACATGGTATTTGACAGGATGGTGAGAGGTTTCAAAGTGCACTCATCTGTCTGTCCTGTCCCCTCCCAGCTTGGACTGCCACTCTGTACCTGGCCTTTTTGCTTCTCTGCACTTCTCTTCTTGCTGATAACTTCAGACAACCCAGCCCTCTACAAAATCCCCCTCTGCAAAGTCACCTACCCAGAAGCCAACCGGATCTACTACCTGAGAATGATGAGAAGAGCATCAGAGAGCAGAAGAGAAGAGCAGAAACGAAAGGAGCAGAAACCTTCAGGTGGCTCTAAAATAAGCACAGGAGGCACCCCCCTGTGCACCCCCAAAAACAGCCGTGCTTACTGATTTCCAGTGACCAAGAGAAAGCAGTATCAGGGCAGTTTGTCAGATGCTAGCCAAGCGCTCTGCAGCTACAAACACCACCTTTGGCAGTGGTCTGTGAGCCAGGGATTTGGCACTGTATGCTGGAGGAAACACGATTTGCCCTTAAGCTAAGCTTTCCAAAAAGCACTCAGGTAACATAATAACAGCTGCCTTATCAATCCACATGTTATTATATTGAAAGCCACCTCTTATCAACAATAATTATAAGAATAGGCAAAAGAACATAAACACTGGCAAGAGGCTGCATTTAATCTTGGATATGTAATTTAAAAAAATAAATATGCTGAGATGAGACATGGCATCTAATAATAATAATAAATAATGTAAGAAATCAAGTGCTGCACTTTAAATTAAGAACATGTACATCTGAAAGTGGAATAAACAGACTGATCTCTTACTTCCTTGTGTCTCATCAATGTCTAATCCTCTTAATCCCTCTTAACAGCTACAGCACACACAGGTAAATTCTTACAGTGTGTACTATTTTTGCTGCATCTTCTGACTCCTCATTAAGCTCCAAGACAATGAAGGTCTAAATATACATGCTTTAATCGTACTGGAAAAGTGACTAGCTAGCAATGATCAAATGTTTTTCTTTTCCTTGCATGATTGTCTGTCTTGCAAGTAGAAGATCTATCTCCTGCAGTCTGCAGGATAGCAGATCTGAATCCCCACATGCATCTGGTGGGAAATAGGAGCCTTTTATATAAAGAATTATATAAACATTTACTGTTGGCAGCAATTACCAAAGTCCTTTCTCTCCCTTTCTTAGGGAAATTGTTGCATTAAATCACAAGCAATGAACAAGTCCAAGTCTGCTCTTGGTGTCTGTTGAGGCTTGGACTGGGATCTTCTCATGGTTCTTCAGTATCTGGGCTGTCCCAGAGAAACCTCATGAAACACCACCATCGTTAGTCATGGGAAACTGAGGAGGACCTTGGTGCTGTGACACCCAGGGGAGTGGTTTCTGGCAGACATAAAGTACAAGAACACTGCCACTCTATGCTTCCTCTAAGTCCTTATGACAGGGAAGGGCTAATTAACCAAAAGAGTACTATCCTTGGGAACCTTTTCCAAAGCCACTGAAAAAAAAAAAAAAAAAAAAAAAAAAGCCTACCAGAAAGGCTTCCTCATCTAAAGCCACTTCATACAATCAGTTTAAAAATCATGGACCCAAATGAACCTGAAGATTTAAGGTTAAAATCCAGAGAGACACCACACAATGTTCAGATTAGATTGTTGTCCCTTCAGCCTCTTGATGTTGGGCTGTTTTGCAGATTTATTTGAGGCTCTCTGAGCAAACAGATAGGAGCCCAGCTCTAACTTGAACCTTTTGGAAAAAAGGTGGGCCTGAGCCCTGCCCAAGGGAAAGTCTGTGTCTTTATAAACTTTATAAAGTTAGCAGCACCAGAAACTGCCACTCTAAGCATCCCCTAAGCAGAGGCACACAAGATTGAATTCAGCCTGAGGGACAAAGTTATGGTGCTATTAAAAAGCATCTGAACATACTTAAAACAGGTTAGGCCATTCCAGGGACTTCAGTAAAGTTTAGTTCCCCCAAATGGATTACAACAGATTCAAGATTCCACCAGGTAGGACAGCTTCACACATGCACAAGACCAAATTTCAGTAGGCATAACTCTGTCATTGAAAATGTAGGAACCCAATGAGTTTTTGAGCCTGCTCCATCCCACAGACTTTCACCTATGTTACACCTCCATCCCATTTTAGACCTCAGGCTGACCTCTGAATCCAACCATATAAAGGCCCTCCAGGAAAGCACCAAGGGAACCAGCTGGCATTCCTGCATGCCACAAGTCTTCTCAGAGACTAATAAAAGACCAAGAATCCCAGCAGCCTGCCCAACATGTTGGTCAGGAGACTTTTGCTTTGCCTAGAGGAATGGGACTGACCAGAGCTTGACACCTTGCCTACCTCTATGAAGGGGAGAAAGATCTGACAGACGTCCAACAGCAGCAAGTCAAAAAGCAAATCCATTTGCCTTTGGCTCCCATGCAAATCCCAGCAGCCACCCAGAGATGCTGAGCTCTTACAAGCTGCAGGCACAGATGTATTTCTTTAACACAAGACCAAGGGAGGGGAACCAGTGATTTAGGAGAAACAGATCGTTTGCAGAAGCAATCCATTACCCAGACACTGGACAAAAGCAGTGATGCCTTCAAGCTACCAGCAAGGGCTGCTGCAGGTGGATCTCCAGTCTCAGCCAGAGTCAAATGGCATTTGTAGGCTGTCCACACAGCTGCATATTCCTGCATGGTGATTCCAGAAAAAAACAACACGGGACAAAGAAACCGTCAGAAAAGGTGTCAGTGGGCAGAGAAGGTGGTAGAGTGCCACAGGTTGCCAACCCATCCTTTTAGCCACAATATCAGCAAACCAACACTAGCAAAAAAGCAGTCCTGTACAGCTACTACAGATCAAAGACATCTCAAGGTTACTAATTCTGTAGAAAAACAAAGGCAGAATAACACATGAGGTGATACACGGCTGTCTGAACACCTTCCCTCTATAATAGCCAATGAAATATTAAACACACTTGAAATAGCAGGACCTGTTCATCTGCTCTGCATAATTTAAATTAGCTCATACACAATCCACCATTAAAGAAGGAATTGAATAGTAGCAACAGTTACAAAAATTACTGTAATAGAGTCAACTAAAATAATGCTAGAATCACGTTTTGTTTTCTAAGAAAAATATCAACTGTGGTTAATTATGCCAAGCATATTATTTATTTTCTTAAAAATAAGAGTAAAGTCCAAGCACAATATGGTTACTGGAAATAATTTGTCATGAAAGAGCCATTACAAACTTTAATTCCTCAGCCACAAGAGAATCCATTCTGAAATCAATTAGCAAAACAATTTCTAGAGTTGAAACCATCCATAAAGAACAGGGAATAAACAGCAGTCAAAAGATGTGAATAACTATACACACTACTAATAATTCTTGAAAACAGACAAGACAAATATCAAGTGTCTCCTGGATGGGAGCAGTAGGCAATAAAATCACTGACTGAAACTATCAGTGAAGCAACCCCAAGAGCAGGCTATCAAGTTCTACAGAAGATGTTAAGAGAAAGAAAAAAATAGTTTTTAATGCAACTAATAAGTTGCAGCCATTTCCAGAAGCACCACAGATTTAATATAAATTAATTCTGCCAAAAGGAAGGGGAAGGGGAAGGGGAAGGGGAAGGGGAAGGGGAAGGGGAAGGGGAAGGGGAAGGGGAAGGGGAAGGGGAAGGGGAAGGGGAAGGGGAAGGGGAAGGGGAAGGGGAAGGGGTAGGGGTAGGGGTAGGGGTAGGGGTAGGGGTAGGGGCAGGGGCAGGGGCAGGGGCAGGGGCAGGGGCAGGGGCAGGGGCAGGGGCAGGGGCAGGGGTAGGGGTAGGGAAAGGGAAGGGGAAAGGGAAAGGGAAAGGGAAAGGGAAAGGGAAAGGGAAAGGGAAAGGGAAAGGGAAAGGGAAAGGGAAAGGGAAAGGGAAAGGGAAAGGGAAAGGGAAAGGGAAAGGGAAAGGGAAAGGGAAAAGCCCCCCCAAAAAAGTGTATTTTGTAGTTAGAGCAGTTACTCCAACCAGCTCGCATCTGCAGCAAGTGAAATGAATAATCATGCACAAATAAACACCTGGCATATGTAAAAACAACTTCCTGGAAACGTGCCTTCAAAAACCAAACAATGGCAAATGGGAGCAAACTAAGAAACACGAAGGAACCATGAATAGAGAGGACCACCTATTCTGTGATAACTGGAGTCCAGTGTAAGACTACCTACACCATGTGGCTCTAAGAAAAATACTTACCTTATTATTCTAAATGTCATTTTTTCTTACTCTTTTATTTGCTTCTAACCCCCCAGTTTAAAATAAATAAATAAAACACCTTTGCTGTTTGAGATGACATTTCCATCTCTTCTCACACACACATAGGTGCTTCTGTTGTTAAGATCTGTTGCAGAGCCTCTAACAGCAAAAGCTGAGATGAGTGCTTCGGATGTCCTGGCTTGGGTATTGGTTACTCCAGAATGATCTGTTAATCACTCTTCATGAACAACCAGCAAAGCTCTGCTGAGGTAACATGGAAGGGATTTGCCATCTCAGTGAACGTTGGTGGCACAAGTCAGAGCCACGCTGCCATCCACACCAGAGCATCTCATTCCCCACAATCAGCTCCCTTCACCTGATGGCCTTTTCCAAAGGGGATTTGGGCTTTATAAAATCTGTCTCTTGGAGCAAGGGCCTTCAATTAGATCTGAAGTCACTGATGAAGCACACAAATGCAATCCCTCCAGCCCTTCCCCAGTGCCTTTGCACAGCCCAGACTGCAGCAAAACCCCACCTACTTTGGGCCTTGTACCCATTTTCATCTTGTAGCAAGAGTCAGGTTAAACATGAGCACTTAAAACAGGGTAGCTCTATATTTTTGTGAAGCCATTTATAGTTTGTAAGGGGGAGGGGACTGGAGATGTTTCTTTCCTTCCTGCTTTCCTCAGTAAGTTCAGCTGAAGCCAAGTCTCAGAGGTTTGTTAGGGCTGAAGCTGTTAACTCGCCTCAGGAAGAGTTTGACAAGTCAGATGCAGGGGTGGGTTGCAAAGAGTTGACAGGAAGAAGAGAGATTTCTAGCCAAAGGCTATCAGAGACCTATCCGAGACCCCTTTATATAAGGGAATTCTCCAGCAGCAGAGATTTTGACAGAAGCTGGTAGTGGAAATTGTGACATGAGCCACCTAAAACTCGTTGAAGGCCTCGCTAGGGTATGTTTCGGAAAGAAAGTCTAGCAACAGAAATTGTTTGAGTCGGTCAGGGCTTGGTCTGGGGCCACACACGTCTTTAGGCTCTTAGGAACAAGGCATGCTCAAATGCCTCCTGCCAATGCGTAATAAAACGCATTTCATAAATTACTTCCTCTTGAATTTTGCTGAAGCTCAGCCCAAAGCTACAACGAACAATTTCAAAGCCTGGCCTCCCATGGAGACATATCTCAGCACACAGCAGCAGGATTTCTGCGTTAGCTGGGAAATGGAGTGAGTGCTCACTGCTAGGCTTTTACAAGTCAAAAAAAATAGTGCTATAAAATGTTTTAAGTGCTTCACTGGCCTGAGTAAGAGAGGTTTGATTTGGGCCTGCAGCACACAGTGTGGCCATGTTTTGAGCTCAGACATGGAAACGGTGAGGTCTGCAGCTCACTGACATCCAAGAACCCCTCATGTATTTTCTTTTCAAAGCCCCTGTGCAATGCTGACCTCACTTCTTCCCACAGCCACCACTACAGACCGGTGTCTGTGCAAGCAGGAGAGCCAAATCATCAGACAGGGAGGGCAGGTGTAGCTCCCAGCTGGCATCCTGGCAGCATCCAGCAAGTATCTGGAAGGGCTTTATGCTCCAGAGGGGTACTCCAGTAATACAGGCTCTCAGCATGAGCTGACAAAAACAAAACTTTACAACATGTTCAAATATTACAAGGCCCTAAACTCTCCAGCTGCTAGGAAGTTGCTCTGTGCTTTGTCAGTGCCAGATAGCCCTGGTCTGCAGGGATGTATATATTCCCCAACTGTTTTGTTGTTGTTGTTTTGTTTTGTTTTGTTTTTGTCGATCAGGTTTGCCAGGGTAGCAGAAATGCCAGCACTCTAAGGGTGAGATTCCTTTACCAAACCCTGTCCCCCTGCTTCCCTTTACACAGACAGGTGTGTTTTAATTTTGAAGATGGAAAGAGAGTTCAAACAGGGAACAAACCCTGGTTGCAGCTGGTTTTGCAGTTCTCATGGGGTCCTTTGCAAACTCTTGCAGCTGCTGCAACAGCTAGAATTCACACATCCCCATGGCAAGATGAGAAGACCGGGGAAAGCTCTGTGGGAAGCAAAGGTTTCTTCCACCACACTTTTCCTGAGAACAAGCAAACAGTTTGCATTTGGGCACCTCCAGCTGCAGCTCAGCACCTCCTGAGCATTACCGGTTGCCTCAGAGCATTTAGCAGTTTAAGCTGCCATGGAGCTGCATCCTCACATTCCCCTCCAGGGACTACCCTTTGCACAAAGAATTGAGACAGACACAAATCCATGCTCCAAAAGCATGCAGCTTCACTCAACACAGAATGGGCAAGGTTCAAAGACAGATAGGAGCTTTTCCAAAGACACCTAGCCACCTTACCCACCCAAAATGCAGAGGTGCAGGTGTATGGGCTGCTTCGCACATCTCAACAGCCACACAGCAAATTGTGCAAAAGGCCAAGGCAGACATAAAGAGACACCCTTAAACTGCTCAACTAGCATGATCCAGAGCCTGTTTTTCCCTCATTTCAGGGCACTCCAGCCTGCACCTGACCTTGCTTTTCTCCTTTTCCTTCATTTCAGCTGAGCGCTGACAGCTCCTCCCTCTCATCCACAAACCTCTGCTATGCTAAGCCACGCAGGCAGAAGCCAGGCAGCTTCTTCCTGGCTGCAGAGAGAATCAGGAAGGCGAAGATGATGATGAACTATCAACCAGCTACGGTTTCTTACTGGAGCTGAAGGAGTTTATTTCACTTGTGTAAATTAAATCCCACTCAGGGCATTTTCCATTCCCAGAAATTGAGTTGTCCAGCACACATGACTTTTTTTTTTCTTTTACCTACTACAAAATGTGAATCTTTGCAGCAAATAGATTTATGTGTTTGTGTATGTGCATAAAAATGCTGCTCTGCAGTACTGCTTACAAAATCCCATAAGCATCTACAGCCAGTGCAACTACACCATTAAACATCACACCGATTATTAGCTTTTAGCTCTTCCTATAGTCTGCTGGTCCATTTCCAGAAGCTACCAGCCCTCTTCGTCTTGCTGATCAGAGCTGCAACCCATACAATGTACAGTATAGCATCTTCCACTTCTGTTAAGACCTACTTGCTAAGAACATGGTAACCACAGGGATTTATATGTCGAGTTTCTTTCTGGAACCAGGGCAGTGTTCTGCTCTTTCCTAGGGCCTAACACCTTCATATCCTACAACATTTTGGCTTGTGAGAATGGATTATTTCCTTGAAAGTAGGCACGGACTTACATACCCACCATAAGGGCCAAAGAAGCAGAGAGGGAGTGAAACTCTACTAAGCTGAGATCAGATGCAGGGATGTTGAGGGAACTGGCTCTGAAATAGCAAAAGGGGATGAAGCAGCAGAAAAATGCATTCCCTTGTATCATAAAAAATGAGGCAAGCTTTGTCATTCTTGTGGGGCTAGTGCTCTCTTGAGGTAGGTCTGGAAAATGAATCCCTTTGGATCTGGGATCACCCCTGGTGCCAGAAGCACACAACAGGGGTATGAGGCTGGAATTCAGAACTGTTTGAGTTGCAATTTCCTCTCCAGTTCTGAAACCCAGTTAACTTTCTGATACAGTTAACTTTGGGCTTCCAAAACCCTCTACTGTTTTAGGACATTTCAATCTGGCTGATGCTGTTTGCAAAGCTTTAAGCGACCACAAAAACAAACAGCCTCAAGGTTCAGACTCATAGCGCGAAGCTGAGAGCTTTGCTCCCCACCAGAGTAGGTCCTGGAGCAAAGACACAAACAGGATCGTGCCAAGTGTCAGTAGAACTGATACACCCTCCTCCAGGTCAGAAGTACACAACAGGGAAAGAGGAGAGGATCTGAAGGTGTCTGAAGCTGAAGACAACTGTACCAGAGGCCAGTGACCTCCAGACAGGTGTATGTTGTCCTGGGACCCAGCTGGACATAGTGGGTCATCAGAGCTGGGACCACAATGCTGAAAAGAATGATTTCCAGTGGTCCCACAGGTGCGTGTGACTCCATCTCATTTCCACAGGCTTCCAGACCAGCCACGTAATGCCCATTGCTGATAATAAAAGGGACAGTGCTGCCTGGAAAAAGGGCAAGGAAAAAAAATCCAAACAAGGGGACCCAGCCAGATAAATGCACTTGGTTTTCCTTGACTTGCATTTCACAGGGCTTCCTGAGACAGATGACTCCCTGGTTTTAATTTGGGCTTTGGAGATATCTCCCATGCTGGACACCACGGCTATGTCTACACTAGAGTACGGAGTGGTGCCAGGTGGTGCACATCACCACCGAGATGGCACCCAACGTGGGGCTCGAAGGGTTGAGATAACAATAGAATTGATTAAAACTCATACAACTAACACACTTACTCACTAGTCACCATGTTCAGTGTCCTGTTAATATTGGCTTGTATGATCGTATGTCATGCAACCCATGTCATGTTCTCCTTTCTCCTCTATATCTGATCCGAGAATGTGCTACAATCTGTGTTCATTGTTTTGAATTCGCTGTGCTGCCAAGCACTGACCTTGAGTTTAATCTGGCATTCAGGCTCTGCACTGTTATCATTTGGGTCTCATGGAAACTATCTTTTAGAGAATATTCAGAACTACACTGCCTTCCTTTCCTCATCTGGATGTCAGTTTATGAATAATATCAGGAATGGTACCTCCTCCTTCTTTCACAGTGGGCTAATTGCAACAGCTTTTGAGTATTTTGAATATCCATGTGTAACCAATATTGCTGTTTCTAATCCTGAATAACAGGTTTCCTCTTCTCTCTAAGATTAGTCGATAGTTTAGAAAGCTTACCCGGGAATCTGTCTCGAGACAGTCTTGTGGCAGGTGGCAAGGTGTGTGGGAGGATATAGGGTACCTGTCACAGGTGTTTCCTCCAATAGTTTTGAACTTCACCCCTGAACAAGTGCAAAATCCTAAAAACCTGATAGAATGCTTGAGAGTCGTATGCCCTGACCCTGATAATGCTGGGAGAATGACAGGTCAACTTTGCAAGGAACCGGGAAAGTGCAACAAGGACTTGAGCTAAGCTGGTGCTGGCGTCCAGACATCCAACTCCGCCTGCCCTTAGCAACCAGTTTAGCAGATGAAGACCAAATCATCAACAGTTCTTATGAACATTTTCCAAGAAAGACCTATGGAATGAAAAGATACACCTGCCTATTAATCTGTTAAAGGACAAGGAATAATGGTGATGAGCATACTTATATGCTAAAGTATGGGGGATCTGAGAGTGACACAAATGTTATGGAATAAGGTTGGAGGTTGTACTGGGTCTGTCTGGGATGTTAACTTTCCCTGCAGCAGCCCACACAGTGCCGTGCTCTGCACTTGTAGCTAGAACAGCAGTGTTATCACACCAGGGTTGTGTCTGCCGCTGAGCAGTGCTGGCACAGCATTGGGCCTCTCTCTAACCCTCCTAGGGGGTGGGCAAAGAGTGCGAAGTGAAACATCACCAGGGCAGCTGACCTAAACCAACCAAAGGGATATTCCATACCATATGATGTCACATTCAGCAATAAAAGGTGGAAAAAGAAAGAAGAAGGGAGGCTGGGCTCTCGTTGTGAAAAAGTCGGTTCTCCTCCTGAACACCGACTACATGCGTTGAGGCCCTGCTTCAAGGACGTGCTCAAGCATCGCTCATTTGTGGGAAGTAGAGAGTAATTTCTTTCCTCCACACTTCTACATAGCCTTTAGTTGCTTTTTCCCTTTTCCCCTCCATTTTCCCCTTTCCCTTTTTTTTTTCCTTTAGTTAAATTGTTTAGTTAATAATAACCTTTCCTTAATAATTATTATTTCTTTTCCCTTTAATTAAATTATCTCAACCCATGAGTTGTTCTTTCCTTTACTTCTTCCCCTCCTCATCTAAGGAGGGGAAGTGAGAGGGCGGTTGTTGTATCTAGCTGCCTAGCACAGTAAAGCCACCACACAGCAGCATCTGTGGAAGGTGTTGGCTTTGGCCAGCTAGCACACTCCCAAACCATTCTTCATTTCAGCAGCAACATTTTAAATAAATTTCTTGAAAAATCTGCAAGTAAGAAACAATTTGCTTGCTAACCCAGCACTCCACTGTTCCAGCCTGCAGGAAGAGTCTGAACCTCTGCCTACTGTTGGTGCCTAATTTCCATGATAACACAGAATAGAGCTTTCCTACACCCTACTCTAACCATAAACCATTTCTGACCTCCTCTTTACACATGCCTGCCCCACTCCTATCCCAGTATATTGAGACGATGGCTCTGGATCAATAACTAGGTTTCCACACACCAGTTATGCACACTTCTAGCCGTGTGGACAGAGAAGCTGAGCCCTGGGAGGAGGTCAGGCTGGACAGAGAGGACAGTGGGGCTCCAGAGCAGGTGGACAGGGAGGGAAGTAGTGTGCATGCACTATGAGATGTAATTAATTTGGAGGGCATATTTCAGTTTCCAGAGGCTTACACAAGCCCAAAGCATGGGGAGATTCGGACAAGACAGCACCAGGGAACTGGTGTTTCTGAGGCATCTAAAACTTGTCATCTAAGTATTTGCTCTGATTTTTGTAATGAACATGAGACTGTGCCAGAAACATACCACGAGAGGGAGACGGACAGCAGAGCTGGGCCCTTCAGCATTCCTGATAGCCATTAGCTAGAGAAAACACTGCCAGTTGTTGCGCAGAGGAATGTCAAATAACAGCTTTCTCTAGAGAATTTTTACAGGCCAAAATGAAGGGGCAGAAGCAGCCTGCACCAGCTTGGCTTTTGGTCTGCTCTATATAAACCCTGAACTATTTCCCTCAGCAAACAAGTGCGAGATTGTGACAGATCCCTTGCATGCTCTGTGGTGAAACAGATTTTTCCACTCTGCTTTTGCTCATAAAAATGAGATGATGAAAAGCAACGTGGCCACAGATGCTGATGGAAACAGACCTGCTGATATTGCTTGTCCAGGCACCCTGCCTCCAGGACATCTCAGCCCTTCCTGGCTGGAGGAGCTGCCTCCCAAATCAGCAAGCAGGATGAGCATCACCTCCTGGTGATGACCTGGGTGATGGGGTAGTGCACCCTCAGCAAATCTGGAGAAGACACCAAACTGGAGGGAGTGGTGGGTGCATCAGGGGGTGCCGCCCAGAAGGACCTCAGCAGGCTGGAGAAAGGGACACTCAGGAACCTATTGAGTTCATCAAGGAGAAGTGCAAAGGCCTTCATCTGGGGAGGAACAACCCCAGACACCAGGACATGCTGCTGGAAAACAGCTTGGCAGGAAAAACCTGGGGATCCTGGTGGGCAGCAAATTGAGCAGGAGCCAGCAGCGTACCCTTGCCACAAAGATGGCTCCCTGCCACAGGAGAGATGGGGACATACCAAGCAAATCCAGCAAAGGGCCATGAAGATGATTAAGGGATCAGAGCACCTGTTCTAGAAGGGAAGGCTGAGAGAGCTGGGACTGGTTTGCCTGGGAAGAGAAGGCTTGGGGTTCACATCTTATCAGTGTGTAGAGATGTCTCTAATGAAGGCAGAGCCAAGCCCTTCTTGGTGGTGCCCTACAACAGGAGGGCGGCTCCTGGGACTGCCGCGCACCCCAGTGAGGGATGATGAGGAGCTAACAAATACCACCTACATTTCACACGGCCACAGCCCAGCCTAGCAGGACTTTTAGCAACATGCATACGTGGATTTGCGTCACTTTAAAGCACCCATTGGACTGCAAGAGCCAGCGCAGCTCCCTGTGCACACCTAATCCACACCGTGCAACCAGAGCCAAAGAACACAGCCAAAAGCAGCAGTATAATGGCAACCTGCTAATGAGCGGTTTTCAGAACACCTCTTGGAGGCAACTGAACCTGGGGAGGGGTGTGGAGACAGAACGTGTGAAGCTGGATGAGGGCCACAAGGGTGTCTCCTGGCAGAGCTGACGAGCTCCAGCACTGCACCCAGCTAACACGGCCAACTCAGCTCCTGCCCAGTGGGGTGGCACAGTCGGGGATCGTTCAGGCATCCCTCCAAACAGCTCAGGTACCGCATCTGGTTGGGATCCAACCACCAAACCTTCTTCTGACAATGTCAGCTGAGCTTACGCCAAGAGGTATTTTCAGAGCTACCCTCCTGCAGAGCACAGCAGGCAAAAACAAAAATAAAACAAAAAAAGTCCAACATCAACCTGCCTCACTGGCATGAGATGAGTTACATCATGGATTCAGCGTTCCTAAATCACACAGGATTTAGGTGTGAGACACAAACCCCAGCTGCCATGTCCTCCTTGTCCACCAAGTGGTCTTCATGGCTACCTAAAACCAACAGGCAACTCAGTAGTCACCTGGAAGTGTCACCTGCATGCTCAGCTTGTACAGCATTACCTGATCACCTCACCCAGAGCTGGTGTCTCTCTCCCAGGTAGGTGGATGGCTCCATAGCAGGCACATGGCATGTCCTGGTCCTTTTGGACTCTGCCGTTTTAGTCTCCCCACCTTGCATCTCAAACCCCGAAAGACAGGAGCAGACCTCAGGAAGAGGTCAGAAAAGCCAAAGGCCAAAAGACAGGGGCAGCTCAGCCTGGGGTGGTGGTGGGCACCCAACTTGGCAGGGACTGAACTCCACCTGGGGCATTTGGCACCTGGGACAGTCCCTCCCCATAGCTGGCCCTCTACAATCCAGTAATCCCAACACGTGGAGCTCATCACTGCTCTGCCCCCAATTCTCGGTGCAGGCTGTGCCAGAGACCTCATTCCCATGTAGGTATCGGCAGACTGATCCTGTCAGCTATTAACCAGCTGTTTGATAAGCTGAACAAAGCCTCAGCCCAAGACAACCACCCCACACCTGCAATACTTTGGCTTCTTTGTGAATCTCCTCCAGTGTGTTGACCTCTTTAAAGTGCCAGAATTGGACATGGTGGCCTTGAACCTGGTCTTCTGGAGGACAAAAGTGGCTGCCAAGCCTGCAGATCCACCTCACTGCTCTGCAGGTGGAGGTAACACAGCCCGACAGCCATCCCTGCCTGCCCCCTGAGCTGCAGCCCTTTCACCAAGAGCAGACAAAATGCTGTGTTTAATGACACTGAGGCCAGGCCTGAAACAAGAGAAATGTGAAATTTAAAGCTCAATCCTACCAGCCTGTCCATAAGGCTCTCCCAGCTGAATTACCCCCTGAATCTCCCTCCTTTCGAGATGCATGGATTCATTCTACTAGAGAGAAAGCTGAGGCAGCCCAGGGAGTAATGAACAGTAAAGGGAAAAAACTTTACTGAAGTGGAGAGAAGCATCTTCCCCTGCAAAGAAATGTTTTCTTGCCTCATGTAAAATGTTCTGCTGGGTACAAAGTCGGTGGATGGCAGCATCTGGCTCTCACATCCACCGGTGCCTGGGAGATCAGACACACTTTTTCATGCAGCAGTGCTAAACTGACAGCCTGCTCTTAGGGAGGGAAAAGGCATAAAAAGGCATCCAGTCTCCTGTTAAAAACATCTCCATCAAAAGAGAGACACCCTGGGAATGAATGCAATGAGAATAACATCACTTCAGCTCTCGCAGCAGATGCTGTATTTCCACTGAGCTGGAAGCAAAGCCGTAAGGCTGGAGGGCTTTTTTGGTTCAATAGCAAACCACTGGCCCCTGCACTCAGGGGAAGTTGCAAGGGCACTTCTCTAAGCTGTCACTCTTCTAGGGTCTTAAAGTGAACTGAGCTGTGGTTGAAATTAGCCTAGCAGGTTCCTTAAGTTCACAAGCTTTTTCTCTGCCCTTTCTCCTATAACTCATCCTCCCAAGACTTCCCTCTCCAGCCTCCTCTCTGCCTTTCATGGCTATTTCACAGCCTTATAAACCTCTCAAATATGCCGCTTCTGATAGTCCAGATTCCTCCAGAGAGCCAGGGAGGCCAGGTTAAAAAAGAAAGATTGGAAAATAACAAAAACATGAATTTCTCAAAAAAAAAAAAAAAAAAAAAAAAAAAAAAAAGGTAAAAAGAATCATATATTAAACAATGGAGCCAGGTCCTTTGCTCCAGTGCATTAGCAGAATAGTGGCTCCAAAACCCACCCAGAAACAGCTGAACTCAACAGGCTGCAAATTGTTGTGGTGTCTGAAGCCTCCACAGAGGGGACATCTCAAGCAACGCTTCTGCTGTTGGGTTCCTTCTCCTCTGTAGAGCCAACAACGTTTTGGGAGGGATGGAGGGAGGGAGAGATGCTGAGTGGTCCTGAATGAGGAGATTAACAGCAGAGAGGACTGGATCAGGTAGGCTGAGAGTCCAATTTGAAGCCTGGAGTCCTTCTAAGTGATGAAGGAGGGGAAAGGACAGAGTTAAGGGAGATTTAGTTAAAAGAAAACATCAACGAAAGCCAAATCAAAACAACAACAACAACAAAAGCAGCAGGGAAGAGGACATTTGGAGAGGCTACTGGCAGGAGACCAAGGACAGAACAAGAGGAAAGGTGGAGAATTCAAGAGGGAACCTTCTTGACGTTTGTTTGAAGCTCACAAAGTGGGAGGAGAAACAAACTAATTAGTAATATCAGGACAGGAGCCATGCTAGCCTATATAAGCTGGTGGGGCATTTTCTTTTCCCCACTCTCTTAGCCCTGCTTTCCCTCTGTACCAGCCAGCAAAGCAACAGCTACCCCGAGCTCAGCCAAAAGGTAAGACTGTATTGCTCCTTCCTTTTATTGCATAGAAAAAGAAAAAAGAAAAAAAAAAAAGTGCCTTACTGACCAGCTTACCTAGATCTTTCTCCCCAAACCCCTGAACAAAGAGCTTTTAAGAAGTCCTCCTGAATCAGAGCAGCTAAGTCTCAAGAAGAAAGCAGAGGCTAGGGAATGTCACAGGAATTTCAATTATTGACAGCTTTCTAGCAGGCTGAGGATTTATTAGTACTTCCTAGCACGTTTGGCTGAAAACTTTGAGGGGGTAAAAAAAAAAAAAAAAAAAAAAAAAAAAAGTAACTCTTTAGCATCTCCTTTTCCTGCCTTTCCCTTCCACAAAATGAAAAATGCCCAGATAGCAATAATATGTAGTTAATGTGATAGTATCTCTGGATCTCTCTGTGCCAGAGAGACAGATCTCTGAAAATTGAATTGGGAATGCGCTTAATGAATATTTGAATCTGAGGGATGAGTTTCCTTTTGAACTATTGCTTTGAAATGTGTCTTCTGTGGGAAAACCTGAACTTTTTTCAGTGAGGGTCAAGTGCATTATAATCTCTCTGGTTCAGGGAGTGTGCCTGTGCAGTCATGTGTCCCTATACATAACACAACACTTACCCAGCTTTATTAAACCCCTGGTAACATTACTCAGGCTAGGCTGGAATCAGGGCTGCTGAGGATCTGGCCCTTTCCTCCTATTGTGCTCGGATGCAGGAATCCCTTTAAAAACATGCTGCACACAGAGCTGGCTGCCTGCACACTGCAAGGCACCAATTTGGTGAATGCAAGATACAATGACTGTAATTGTGCGGTAGCAGCTCCTTAGACACACAAATACCACTCAGCAATTTAAATCCCTTTGATTTACAAAGGAACTTGAATTTTGTCAGGGAGAGAGGAAAAGCACAGAAAGAGGAGAAAACAGCAGATAATTTTGCTGCATTTTCCGAGATAAAACCCAACGCCTAGCAACACAGGCACCAATTTGGAAATAACTATTACCTGTGAGTCCAAAAACAATTAAGCCAAATAAAAACCTCTGTCCCTTTTCCAGCTGCATGCACAGCACCACTATTACCACGCATAACACATAGTGACCGTGTCAGCAAGTGAATAGAAACCTGTTTGCAGGCCAGATGTTGCAGGAAGGCAGCACCAGCAAGGAGTCTGCTGTGCTGCAGTTTTAATGAGGCATTGCTGAGATGCCGCAGGTGTGGCGTGGCATGGAAGGAATACACACAAGGGGAAGAGAAATTGATTTAGGGAGACATGAAGTTGCATAACATCAGTGTTTTGCTACGGGACATTCATTAACTCTCAAATTATTAAAAATAAATAAATAAATGTTTCCTGGCCCTCTGATGACTTCATTTTCATGCAAAAGATTTTTTTTTCCTAATCTCAGGGGTTCACTTCATAGCCAATACAAAAGTACTTAGATGCTTTCAGCTGCAAAATTTGTACAGTGAGAATGGCAGTGAGACCTTTACCCAGCAGCACAAAGACCTCTAGGCAAGGTAGGGCAGCAAACATCTCAAGTCACTGGGGAGAAGCATAAATGCCCCAAATCCAGCTCTCACCCAGTGCAGTACACCATGGGAAAAGAGTTTTAGATAGTTACTCTGCACTTATAACAGAGCACAAATCAGTACTTGCTGTTACACACCAGCACCAGGAGCCCACACTGAATTTCCTACCAAATGCATGTCTGGAGCACCTCTCCCTCCGGAGCTCGTGAGAGCACACAGTGCACTTCATGCTGTGCATTTGAGAGCAGAACCTATGGTCTTAAGAATCTGGGATCAAAAACCATTTTCCCAGACTAATGAAAATAAGGCATGAAAAAAACAGCAATGAAAAGTCCTCCCCCCTGCAGAAGTTAAGCACTGTTCCAGCAGAACAGTCCTTTCACAGTTATTTCCATTTTCCTTCTTTGTGCACTAAGAAAAAAAGATCCCTGACTAGAAACCACATGTTAACTCCAATGGCAGGTCTTCAAAAGACCTGCTGCAGACTGGATTTCTTGCAATCCCCATCGGAACACACACTTTTAATCTGAAATTAAAATTCGGACATCACGGTCTTAAAATTCCTTGAACATCCCCACGATTCTGGGATGAGACACCTTTATCCTTTCTTAAAGAGCTGCTTTTGCCTACTCTATAAAAAAAGGTAACTCATTAACAGACCCTTAGTCAAGATACACAGGGCAGCAAGTGCTTCTTATAGTGACACAAGTAATTAAAGTGGCTCCAGAAATACTCTTCTACCTCAGCCGGTGCCAGTTTCCACGTGTTTCACTGATGATTTGTACTTTCTTTGGATGACTAAGTAGGAGTAGTGTAAGCACCTCATGCTCTGAGTTTCAGGACAGAAGGGAGTTCCCAGGGAAGGACAGGCATACCTGTGCACACTTCCTAATTTGTGACCATCTTGCCATTAATTGTGTGAAGGGAAAATGCAAATCATCCAGGAGGGGTGGGCAAAACAAGCTGATGCAGCAGGAGGCAGCCAGCACGCTGTGCCGGGGGTGTGAGTCAGGATAGCAGTGAGGCCAATGGGCCTGGATCTGGAACTTTATGCTGTCACAAAGACCCCACCCATCAACCAGTGTGCTAGTGATTACATATCGAGCTGCTCTGCAGGTGATGGTGGGGTTTCATAGTGATTTTCTTCCACTGTAGCATATATTATGTGACAGGGAAGATGAATCAATGTTCATGTTATCCCTCCAATAGCCCACTCTTGAGAGACACATCACTTGGTAGACAGGGACAAAATGACATGATTTTGACCAAGAGATGCCCGTGATCACCCGCAGAGCATTCCAGTTGTAAATATTCTGGAAGAACAAATACACAGGGCTTGCACACAGCCTTCATCAAGGGTACAGATCAGGCCAGGATGGTGGGAGTGACTCACCTGGCCTTTTTGCCACTCAGCGCATTGAGCTGAATTCATTTCTGCCCATGAAAACCCAGAGCGAAGGAGTCCCCAGGCTCAGATTTGCACCACGCAGTGCTGCCTTATACTGTATCCACACCAGCTGCTCAGCCCACGTCAATGCCAAATAGTCTCGATAACAGATAGAAGGCTTTGCTTCTCAGAGGGGCTCAAAGCACGCAATTATTATATATCCAAGGGTAAAAATTCCTTTGCATAAGAAAGGAATGAAGCTCTACTCAGACACTCACTGCAGGAGAAGTCCTTTTCATTCCCATTCATTCTGGCCCTGACACAGTAAAGCATTGAATTCATGTAGCTCCTCTGGGAAGTTAAACAGGCATTTAAGTGCATTCCTATGGGGTATGTGTTTTGATGAACTAGGGTCTGCAACACAACCCCCTTTTCCACTGTGTGAACAGAGCAGACAGTGGCTCCAACACTTCTTGTGCACACACATTATGTCCCAGAACATCTCCAGACTACTGTGGTGCAAAAAACCTCCTTGCTCAGCATGCAGAGAAGCATTTCAGGAATGCTAGCACTGGACACACAGCAGCTCTCTACAAATGCAATTGTAACAGCCTTGCTTTTAGGAATTAGCTACAGAGAAAGCCAAAATTCCACAAAGAGAAAGACTCTTTAAATTGAAAATGTAACTGCACTTTCACCAAATGAAGAGCATTTATCTTGGCTAGAAATTTTGATTTAACTGAAAGTGCATCCAATTCACTTATTCCATTATTTCAGAATAAAATATGAGAAAAGTGAAGGTTAATGAATCAAGGTAATGAATTATAACTGAGCTGGGAAAAAGCCCTCCAGCACCAAGACACTGTCCCTAACAATGCTCTCATCCTTTTCTTCTCTTTCTCCTCTAGCTAAGCTCCTTGCCTTTGTGCCCTGTCCCAGTGCAGATTCCACACTCTTCTACATACTGGTCCTGCCTTCAGCCACTTTCACACATCCTTGCATGAGCTGGGCCTTCCCAGAAGACATAAAATGCTTATTTTTATGTATTAGTTCTGCAAATATTTACTAGTTGGTGAAATGTCGCTATCAGCCCTCCAGCATCACACAGCAAGGGACTGGCCGGGGTGCACCCATTCCCACAGCCAGACTCCGAGCTGCTTCACCACACACCGAGGTCTGCAGGGTAATGCCCAGGGGAGAGGCTGTCTCAGCCTAACTACTCAGCACCTTCACTTCTGAGGTGTGAATTCTCTTCCCCAGCTGCCAGGAAGTCACAAGCGAGTCGAGGACTAACTGCAAGACTTACGTGCTGGTATCATCTTATTTAGGCTACTAACCCACAGCCTAAATGCTTTACTTCTTGCACAAGCTGTTACTCACTGGGGAGAACCAAAACAGCTCTGGTTCTCTATTCATTCAACAGCAGTACCTCGTCTTGTGTTTTCTTTGTCTTGATAACTACCCAGATTTAGTCCTACTCTTCAGAAAACTGAGTACACTCCAGGGAAAGGTTTTACCGTTTTTAATTTGCTGCCTTCATATTGAGAAATGGCACTTAAACAAATAACAAGCCAGCCACAAGTCTTTTTTAAAAAAACAAAACACAACAATGTTTTCAGTTAGATGCAAGTTTCTGATCCACGTACCTGAATGAAGCTGTCTAGAGCTGTAAGATGTGCCACAGTGCATTGCAGCAGCTCCTGATCTGAAAGACACCTCCCATATGGCACCCCATACCTGCCAGCCCCATGAGGATGCCCCAAACTCCTCATCTAGGCCAAAGCACCTCTATACAGTGCTCTCCTACCTTATCTAGGGCTTGATACAATGTGTACTAAATTTAATAAGTCTTTTCATTACTCCCTGAGGGTTTCTTATTGCAGGCTGTGCTCACCTATCTTGTCTTATGTTGATGAAGAAAGATTGGTGCAGACTACCTAGCACGTTATGGGGCAGAGAGAAAGCAGATCAGAGAGCAAGCACTCTCAGCATGGTCTCTAATTTCTTAAATCAATGCCGGGTACTTCTGAAGACAGAGCAGCTAAAAGTAAAATTCAGTGGAGCAGAAAACGATGCATGTAAGCCTATGCATAACCGAGTAAGGCTCCGTGAACAACCCATAAGCTGAGCCCATACCCATGAGAAAGGTTGAACTGATCACCATCGTGCCCATATAGAGGCGTAAACCTACACCCCGTAAACCTAACGTTAGGGACCCATTGTCGATGGCTGATGGAAAAGTTCAGACTGGAAGTACAGGTTAAGCAGCAAGGAAAATGTAATCAATCACTGAAGCAGCTTCTCAGGTGTGGGAAAATCTCTGACCAAGCTGAATTTTGAGGTGTGCTTCTACTTTTGTGAAGCCAGTGTCTGGTAATGCCACCCTGCTCTTGAATTCAGCCCTTACATCAAGAACTGCTTGATTTCTGGAAAATGTGATACAGCTGATCACTGTGTTAAAACCAGGTGAACCACCACTATGACACAAGGCTCGGGTGTTCCTCCTGGTGTTCAAATCTACTGCTGCATGAACATCTGGAAGGACAGCACAGGGCCCCAAGAGAGCACGAAGAGAGGATGTGCTCATGGAGACACAAGAATCAGGCTTTAACACTAAGGATTTTCCTCTTTCAGGCTCCAGCATAACAGGCAATGAGCAATAATATGTGGTAGGGAGAATAAGCAGGGATGAGTAAGAGGCATTGTAATGAGTGTGTTTGTTTTTTCTTGAATTCCACCACAGGGTCAAAACCTCACCATGGAAAACAGTGTTGATGTCAAGATAGAAAATAACGGGGAAAGAAAACCAAGAAAACAAAGTCCCTTGAGCAAAGGTGGGAAGAGAATCTGCAGAGCTGTTGGGTACATCACAGGAGACATGAAGGAATTTGGAGCCTGGCTAAGAGGTAAAGCTGCTTCGCCATAATTAATAAGGGGATTCCAAAGAAGAATTATACCAGAGGAGTAATAACTAACTTCTCAGTAATGGGATTCAAGTTGGAGTAGAACAGAAACAACATCTGCCTTGATTTATGTCTTTTTAGTGAGTAAAGTTCAGCTTTTTTGCAGAGCCACATACTGCTTAAATCCTGAGGATGGCTGAGGTGACATTTACCTCCCAACACACCATGTACAAACTGAATTTAGTCCCACAGAACGTAGCCTGGGATGGTTATTCCGTGCTCTGCCATTCCTCGTAATGTTCCCTCCCCTATCAGCTGAGCAGTTTC